>NC_135347.1:60320211-60623244 GCF_023851605.1 Tamandua tetradactyla
AACAAGAAAGACAGACAGGCGCCCCTGTCAGGTCTGGCTCTGATAAAGCTAGAGTGGAGACAAGACTTCTATCCATGGGCAGGGGTCTCCCTAAGGCTGGGCCCCAATGAAGTGGCCATGGGTGTGTCTGGACAGCCCCACATGCACAGCTTTCCTCTGGTGTAGGCAGGGGGAATCTCGTTCTGGGAGCAAATCTGCCACAGAAAGGAAAAAGGAGCCGATCTTCGAACATTCAGTTTATTTTTTCAAAATTTTCCACTGAGTAGAGAAGCCATTTTATCTCCTTGGGGCCTGGGAGAGGGGCAGTGTGAGTGACGGTGAAGAGACCTTCCGAGGGGCATAGTGGAAGGGGTACCCCCGGGCAGCCGGGGTAAACCACGGCGTGGGAAGGAGACCTGAGAGACGGGGCACCTCAGGCCGCCGGGCACGGGGCACTGAAGGCGCAGGTCTAGAATGCAGCTGTCCTCGAGTGGGCAGAATCTTCGCCAGTGTGTCCTGGGCTGTGTGGGGAAAGACGGACGGCCAGGAGAAGTTTGATTAGAACATAGAAGATGCGTGTGCAGGAGAGAGAAGCTGGCCATGCCTCCGCCCGCAAGCTCCACCCATGGGGAAAGAGCAGAGGGCCTGTCCGAGTCCTAACCACGGACTCTGGGGAGCCCACTTCCCCGGATTTAATTCCTTACCCATCCGGTCACCCTCTGATACCCACCTCCATCTAGGGTATCTTTTCCATTTTCACTAAAGAGCCAGCGTTCTGGTCTGTGCCGGTCGGTCTCTGTGGCCTTGGCGAGGCCTCTGCTGGGACACTGAAGAAGTCAACCCCTCCGCCTGGACGAAGAGAAGCTGTGGCCGGCTGTGACCGCTGTGGGACCGACGCCCGCCACCAGCAGCTTTCCATGCGGGCTGTGCCCCTTGGAAACGGCAGCTTTTCCTCTTCTTCTTTTTTCATTCTCACCCTCAATCGACGTATATTTCTTTCTTTATAAAACCAACACATTGTGTACATTATAGAGTACACAACAAAACAAAAAAAACTTAAAGGATGAGGTTTTTTCCATCCAGATCTATAGAAGTTCTAATAGCTTCTTCCTTTGCCTCTGTGGCCTGCCCAGCACAGCTGCCGGGGACCTGCTCCCCGCTTGGGAAAACACAGGACTTGAGAGCAAAATCAGATGGGGACCAGGGTCACAGGAGGCCGGGGAGGGTCCTTGCCCCCCACAGTCACACGGCTCGTACCTGCACCCTTGCAGGCACCTCACACGTGTGCGCCCCGGTCACGGGGGAGAGCGAGAAGACGAGGCTGCCTCGGCCTCCCCGCGCCAGGAGAGCTGCCCCAGAGCATGGAGAGGGAGGGCCATGAGCTTCGCCTTTTGGACTATTATTGAAGGGTGCAGACCTGCGGGGAAATAAATAGCAGCACCGCACTACAAAATGTTCAACTACACAAATATGATACAGAGGTTACACTACAGCTCGTGATGCACCGTGGAGAGAGGGGAAAGGTGGAGAAGCAGCATTCCCTGGGCACCCTGTTGTTTTCCTCAGCTACTGCACGCTTATCTTAAATGATAGGATTAACCAGAGAACTAGAGGCCTGGAGAGGTTAAGTCACCTGAGCAGGGTGGCCCAGCTTACTCCCCCCAGGGATGGCATTCCAACCCGGCTAGTGTAGGCCAGTGAGCAACAGCAACAGGAGAAAGTCACCATAAAAACGTATTAAAATGCTGTTGTAATAAGGCAGAAACTAAGGCACAGTCACCTAAGAGAGTTGGCTCTATAAAGTTAAAAAATACACAATAAATTTATACTGTTTGGAATCATTTTCCAGTTTTGCCTGAAGGTAAGAAAAAATAGGCTAAATGAGAGAGTCTGGGATAAACAGAGTACATAGAGTATAATTCCTTACCCGGGATTGTGTTTGAACAATCAGCATGTAGAAATGCTTGGAAAAGTGAGAGAGACTCAGTGTTTATATGAAATGGTCTTTTCCTTGTAGAAACTCGGACTTGGATTTCGTAAGCAGGTTAAGTTCCAAATCCAAATTGCTGCACGGCAGTTATTAAATATAAAAGTTTTATAAATAATTAGATGCATTATTTACAGCAGGGCAGATAAAATATTTACATTTCTTCTAAAGGGTCCCGGGCTGGAGTTGGAAACCAGCTTCATCTTCCTGGACCAGGGCACACGATGAAATGAGTCTTTTAGAAAGGCAAATCCTGAGAACAGAAACCTGACCTGAGTTAGGAAACCACCGTCAGATAAACACGGACCCCATATCGCATCCACACGTGGCCTCCTGACCTGCCTTCTCTTGGCCTCTCACACCCTCTTACCCCTCATCGGTGCCCTCCGAAGCACGGTTGGGCATCTCATCTGGGATTTCAAACCACAGGTTCCTATTTTCTGTCCAACCCAGTGAATCAGAATCCCTTGCCTTTGAAATCTGTATTTTTAGCCAATTCCCCAGATACTTTTCTGATTCTTCTAAAAGTTTGAAAGCTGTGCTTTAATTTTTTCATACTCCGGAAGATCATGGAGCCAAGTTCTTTATCGTAGGAAGTCAGTTTATAGCCCCTCTTAACAAATTCAATAAACTTCCTGTTCCTAGAAGCAAGATGCAGGGGACCCTGAGAAAGAAAATGATACAACAAATTTGACCAATACGAATCTGGTTCATACAAGTCGGGGGAGAAGAAATTCAAAATTAAGTCATAGTTTTTCCTACTTTCATGGAAAAATGATTAGAAATCTGGACTATGAATTTCTCTAAATTCAGCAACACTTAAAAGATCTTTGGAGACGTTGGGACCCTTATGTACTGCTGATGGGAATGTGAAATGCTGGAGCCACTTTGGAAGGAGCTTGGGTAAGTTCCCCAAAAGGTTAACCATAGAGTTTCCAAGTGACCCATCAATCACACCCCTAGGTGAACACCGAAGAGAAATTAAAACACGTCCTCACAAAAGCTCTTACATGAATGTCCGTAGCAGCATTATTCAAAATAGAGAAAAAGTGGGAAAATCCAAATGTCTATCAACAGATGAGTGGATAAATAAAACGTGGCGCATATGTATATGGGAATGTATAAAAGGAATGACGTATGGGTTCATGCTACAACACGGATGAACCTTGAAAACCTTATGCTGAGTGAAAGAAGCCAGACACAAGAAGCCACATACTGTATGATTCTACTTGTATGAAATGTCCAGACTCTGTAAATCCACAGAGACTGGGAGTGGCTGCTTAGGGCTAAGGGAGGAGGGCGTGGAATGACCGCTATGGGTGCGGCGGTGCTTTTGGGGAAGATTCACCGTCTATAGGAACTCAGTGCGCCTAGTGGAGACTATTTCTCCCCTAACATCTTAGGAAGTCTTGGGCCTCAAACCCAATGTCCAAGTTGATTAAGTAAGTAAGTCCTTGACTTGTAGAATTGTCCTGCCGGAAGCTCCCTTTCAAGTGGAGTAACATGCAAGTTGTCCCTCCTCTTTCCTGCCCTGATGCCCAGGCTTCCTCCACAGCTCTCAGCTGGAATCTGGCTGGGACCGTGTCAATTCCTTGGCCTGTGAAGAGAAAGCTCCCACTTCTTGAGGACTGTAAAATGAAGAAATGATTGGAAAAAGCCTTCCAGAGGAACTACAGAAAGATGAATGGCAGGGAAGGATTGAGAGCTGGCAGGATGGAGCGGATCCATCGGGTGCCAGGAATCCTGGGTTCCAGCCCCACCCACCATTTCTTCCTAGTCTTGTGGCCTTGGGAAAACCACTTAAGATCTGCCTTACTTAAGTCTTGGGGTTGTTCTGAGAATCGAATGAGTAATAAGCAAGAGACTGTTGGTAAGAGGCTACATAAATGTTAGGCATTGCTATAGCAACAATCTACTGGCTCTCATCTATCTGCACCAAGCATGCTGGGATAAGCCCTTTAGAGGCACCGAATCATCACAACGACCCTGTGAGTTGAGTGTTTTAGCCCTTTTAACAGGAGTGGAAACTGAGGCTCAAGGAGGGAGAGCACTGCAATCATCTTAATTGCAGGTCCACAGCTTATTGATGGTGGAATGAACACTAGCTCAAACTAGACAGAAGCTGTTGGCACTGAGAGTCATCTCAGAGCTGCAGGTAGGATTGTAATTCCCAAAGGAAAATTGCATTTCAAAGTTAGCCTAAAATTAGGCCACCACAGAAGTTACACTAGAATCAACGACTTGGGGAGCTTCTGAAAAATACTGATGCAGAGACTCCACTCCTGGCAATTCTGATCCAATTACTCAGAGATGGTACATAAGCACCAGCACTGAAAAACAAACATCAGCCACCCAAAACCTCAGGGCTGAGAACTGTTGCTCTAACTGAGGCAAGGCCTAGTAAGAAACTGCTTTATGCCTCATATTAGACTTGGCTGGAGTTTGGACTTTCTCTTATGTACTCTGGGTCAGCACCAAAAGGATTAAAGCAGAAAAAAGACATGATCACATTTTGCATTTTAACAGATTGGTCCAGCTGCCATGCGGAGGATGGACAGCCGGCAACAGGAAGGTTGGGTGACTGGCAGTGGTCAGGTGAGGGCAGGTACTGGCCTGAGTGCTGGACCTGAAAGGAACTGGGACAGGATTGGCAGCACCTGGAGCATCACTGGACGGGCCGTGGCGGTGGCGGGGGGGCCCGCAGGTGACGTGGAGGACCAGCCTCCACGTTGGGGTGGGGGCACCAACACAAGCCCCGCATGGAACTGTAGCACAGCTGTTCTGATACCCAAGGCTTTTCAAATACACTGTATTTCCTTGATTTGTATAAAATCAGTTAATTATGTGATGGGGTTTTGCTGGTTTGCTTTATTTCATAATGAACAAAAGGGCCTTATTTGAATTTTATTTTGTCTGGCCAGGGGAGGGATTGATAATGCAAGCTAAATTAAAACGTGATACTTTCTGGGTTTTCAAACACCCACTATTTAAGCTCCTACTGAAATTATTTCTCCCTTTAGGTTCTCTGAGAGGCTGGGTGTCGAACCAAAGCGTCAGCTTTTATTCCAGAGGACAGACTGAAGACATTTAGGTCTTCCCACCTGAAATTCGGGAGTAAGCACTGGCTTTCAGCAGCAGTGAAGCAGCTCCCCCTTTCTTCTCTGTTACTCCCTTACTCTAGATTTCTCTTGGAGGCTTTACTTGGAGATTTCTAGCCCACAGATGTGCGGCATCTAGCTGGACTGGAGGAACGGAACCAGGAGGCACCACCGGTTGCCATCAAAGACAGGAAGTAAAATTTGGCCACTTTATTTTTCAGTTCTATTCTCCATAGTCACGGTGTTCTTTTTTTACCCAGCTGCAAAATAGTAGAAAACTTTTTATTATTAAAACTTCAAGCAATATGGGAATGTGTAATACAGAAAAAGAGAATGTTCTGTCGTCTCAGCCTCAGAAAAGCCCACGTTAGCAGGGTGGTGGGCTTTGGCATATTTGGGCGCTGATCTAAGATCGAGGTGGAAATTGTCAGGCCATGAGCAGGCGCTGGGGCTCCAGGCAAAGGGACAACATGTGACCAAGGTTGGAGATAGAGAATGCAGGACACATTGGAGAGGTTGTAGATTCATCCTGACAGTAGGTGGGCCTGGAGAGGCCAGGGGGTACAGGCAGACAGACACCTTTCAGAGGGTGTGCGTGTGTGCGTGTGTGCACACTTACGCACCTTTGAAAGACATTTAGATCATGCTATGTATTCTCTTCCAATACTTGCTTTTTTTCCACATGGATCTCTTCCCACATCAATATTTAGATATAGCTCCTGCTTTTAAAAACAGCTATATTATGTTCTATTATTTGGATGTACCAAATCGTCTTAACCAATCCACTATTGATGTGGGTCGTTTCCAATGTTTGCTATTAATAGCAAATGAGCATTAGTAAATAAATACACATGAAAGGATAGCTGAAGGATGCCTTTCTAGGGCAGATATTGCTAGGTCAGTGGAAAGCACATTTAAAATGTTGCACTACCTCCTGTGCACAGAACTGCCTATTCACTTATACCCTATCAATACTGGATGCTATTTATTTGTTACTGATTTGATGGGCAAAAACTTTCTTTTAAAATTTCACTTTAGTTATTTTTGAGAGTGAGCATCTTTCCATATTGATATTTGTGGCCTACAGGTATTTCTTCTGTGAATCACCATCCCTCTTGTGCCTGATTACTTTAGTCCAGTTGTCTCTCCAGGCCAATAAAAATATAACTGTAGAATTTCGTGCCTATATTTCACTGAAACATTTGTTGTGTGGAGAAACAATGAAAGTCAGTGCCTGTGTTAGAAAGGGTTCTCTGGGGACCAGAACCAACGGGAGTTATCTATAAATGTTATGTTTTTATGGGAACTGTCTCACGTGACTGTGGGGACAGGCAAGTCCAAATTCCATAACGCAGGCCACAGGCTGGGAACCTTGCTGAACATTTTTGATGATTCCCCAGGAGAAGCTGGCTGGCTGAAGTAGAGATGGAAATTCTCTCTTCTGGCTGCTGAAATGATCAATTTTAAGGTCTTCAACTAATTGGATTAGATATCTCTCATTGTTGAAGGCAATCCTTCGGTTGATTGTAAATTTAATCAACCACAGATCCAATCAATTTACTGATGATATAAGTCCATGAAATATCCCCACAGGAGCCATCTGGCCAAACAACTGGGCTTGAACGAACCATTGGGCACCACAACCTGGCCAGGTTGACCTGTAAACGCAACCATCACAGTCTGCCCCTTGTCAATTGCAGCTGCACGCATCACTTTAATCCATGCTTAATCTCTAAATAAAAACAGTAACAGTCACTTATTTGCCTAACAATACTCAACTGTCATGTGTACAACTGGAAATGTACTAACTCTCCCAAGAATAGGGTGCAAGTACTTGGGCAATGTTCACTTTTAAAGTTGATATCCTATAACTTAAATACTTATATCTTATGGCAAGGGGATAAGATAAGGAAGAATTCAAAGGTATTTACTTTAATGTATGTAGACAAACATACTCATAATACAACAAGGAAGAAATATTCCTAATCATTATTGTCCTCATTTCTGTAACTAGCCATATGGTTGCAGCTCATATTTATAACTACCTTCTTCCATTACCCGTCCCCACTGCCCTTACTCTCAGCAAGTACCTCAGCTGGCTGTGGTTCTCTGCCTGGTGGGATGAGCCAGGCCTGGTTTGGGCTATTACAGACTCCCACTGACTTTAATCACAGAGCAGGACCATACTTAGAGATACCCTGAGTTTGGAATTGGGTAATAGGTGGAGGGTGAAAGAACTGTGAGGTGCTTGATAGAAAAAGCTTATATTATTTTGAAGAAACTTTTGGTAGAAATATGGATGCTAAAGGCACTTTAACATATGAGGCTTAGAAGAAAATGATGAATGTGTTATTGGAAACTGAAGGAAATGTGATCCTTATTTAAAGGTGGCAGAGTACTTGGCAAATTGATTTCTGGGGGGGGCAGGATGCAAGGGTAGTTCAATGGTAGAATTATCACCTGCCATGTGGAAGACTGGGGTTTGATTCCTGGCCCATGCACTTCCCAAAAACAAACAAACAAGCAAAAAAAAAAGAAAGAAAGAAAGAAAGAAAGAAAAACAAACAAAAACAATAACAGGATACTCACATAGGAAAAGAATGAAATATGAACACCACCATACATCATACCAAAAAAATTTGAGTTCTGATATTAGACGGAAGGCAGAATTTGAGAGTGATGAGTTTGCATATTTAGCTGAAGAGATTGTCAAGCTAAATATGGATAGTGCATCCTATTTCTTCCTTGCAGCTTATAGTAAAATGTGAGAGAAAAAGGGTAAGCTGAGAGCTGAACTCCTGGACACAGAGAAACTGAAAATTGATGGTTTGGAAAATGCTGACCTTCTAGAAACCCCTGCCCCAGAGAACAGTGCTCCATCTGAGGGTTTAACTGCACGAGTGCAGGCAGCCACTTCAGCGCACGTCAGGCAGTGCAGTTACCCAGGAAGGGTCTGTGGGAAATTCTACCGTCTGATGGTTTGGATCCCTGTGCGCTACATGAAAAACTGACAACGTTTTTTTTTTTTTTTTGCAAGATCTGTATAGACAGAGCCACTGCCAACCTGAACTAAAGGGACAGAAAAGGGACAGATTGAAGGAAATGTCACTTCAAGGGCAGAATCATGGATGTTGAGATCTGAGCCTAAGACCCCTTCTCAGGCCAAGAGAGATGGCCCACCCCATGTATGTCTGTTGGAAGGGTGAGTCTGCCCCAGCATTGGAGAGGGTGAGCCTTCCACCCCAGTTTTCAGGGAGAGCACAGTGGCTGCAAAAGTGCTAGGAAGGGGTGGGGTAGCACTGTATCAGGCCTTGTTTCAATTTACTAAAGCTGCTGGAATGCAATATACCAGAAATGGATAGGCTTTTACAAAGGAGGTTTATTAAGTTACAAATTTGCAGTTCTGAGACTATGAAAATAGCCAAATTAAGGCATCAACAAGATGATACCTGGACTCTAAAGAAAGGCTGCTGGCATCTGGAACATTTCTGTCAGCTGGGAAGGCATGTGGCTGGCATCTACTGGTCCTTGCTCCCAGTTCGTTGCTTTCAGCTTCTAATTCCAGGGTCCTCTCTTAGCTTCTCTGGGGCAAACTCTGGATTGCAACTCTTAGCATCTCCTGGGGTGTTTTCTGTCCCCAAGTGTCTATGTTTTGTCCAAAATATATCCCTCTTAAAGGACTCCAGTAAGCCAATAAGACTCCCCTTGAATGGGTGGGGTCACATCGTCATGGCTATAACCTAATGAAAAGGCCCCATTCAACAATAGGTCTGCCTAAACACAACTGGAGTAAAAGAATATGGCTTTTCTGGGATACATGACAGTTTAAAACCAGCACAGGACTGGAGGATAAAACATTATTCCATAGATGATTCTCAGACCTTGAAGTCTAATGGAGTATGCCATACAGGGTTTCGAAATTGTTTTGTACCTATGACCCCTGTTTTCCTTCAAATTTCTACCTGTAGGAATGGAAATGTTTAGCCTATGCTGTCCCTCCATTGCAATTAGAAGCAGACAGCTTGCTCTCTAGGTTTTACAACTCCACAGAGGGAGGGGAATTGTGCCCCGAACAGACCACACCCATAACCAGTTTTAATGAGACTTTGCACTCAGTGCTGTTACTGAAACAATGTGAGTCGTTACTGACATGACTTGAGATTGTGATGGAATGGAGCACTTTTCATGTAGAAAGAACATGTCTTTTGGGGGTCCAGAGGGTGGAGTGTGGTGGCTTGGAACTGTATGTACCCCAGAAAAACATGTTCTTAAATTTAATCCATTCCTGTGGGTGTGAACCCTCTGAAATAGGGCATTTTGATGAGGCTCCTTCAGTTAAGCTGTGACCCACCTCATTCAGGATGGGCCTTCACCCTGTTTATCGTCCTTTATAAGAGAATGAAATTCAAACAGAGAGAGAAAGCCATAGAAGGAAGAGGCTGAAAAGCATGGAGGCTAGTTGAGGAGGGTGAGAGGAGCAGGTGCCGCCACATGCCTGCCATGGGGCTGAGGCGCTGAGGGGGGCTGGCTGCCAGTCTTCCAGAAGAAAGCAGCACCTCGCGGATGCCTTGATTTGGACATTTTCCTGGCCTCAAAATCGTGAGTGAATAATTCCCATTGTTTAACCGGACCCATTTCATGTTTTTTCTCTGAGCAGCCTAGGAAATTAAGACTTAGCCTTCTGGGGCGCACGGTGGGTCCGTGGTAGAATGCCCGCCTGCCATGCAGGAGACCCGGGTTCCATTCCCAGACCATGTGTCACCCCCCACCCCACCCCACCAAACAAAAACGAAACAGAGCTTTCTGTATCTTGGAGTCCTTGTGCCTTTGAGTTTAGACTGAAATTGCAGGGTACAAACTTTCTTCCATAATTAGCCATACATGTTCTTGACCTTTTTCTATTGATCTGTGCTGCCTCAGTCCATAGACCTCGAACTCCTAATTTACAATCAGTTCAGTCCTTTTAAGGTGTCCCCATGGACATCACACCTTCATTTCCTGTTTATGGATTTGTGATTTTTGGGGGGAGGGGGCACATTTTCTTCTGAATGTGGCCTGCCATCCTATTTGGACAGCACATTTCTCCATTGACAATCCTGATCTCGTGCCGCTGGGAATTCTGAACAGTTCACATCTGTTTCAACTAGAGTTGGGCTGAAACCCACACCAGATTTGCCCACAGCATTCTTTGTACTTAGGCTGGAAGAGGTAAGCTCTCCTAGGAAACTCTTGTTCATCGCGTTTCAGGTGGGAAAGAAAAAAGTGTAAGGAATTTTAAATACAGATGTTAAGAGCTATTGGAATCACAGATGGGGGTCTTCAGAGGTTTTAGAACCATGGAATTTGGAGTGACAGTGTCCATTAGATGAGAGAAAACCAACTCCCTTGTTCTCTGGGCAAGACCTGGAAGGGTTGAGGGAGCTGCCCGAGGCTACACTGCAGCGAGTGATGGACTGAAATGCAGCTTCTCGACTCCAAGATCAGGCTCTCCCTTCCGGGTGGCCTCTTCTTTAATCCAATTGGAAGGAGAGATTTGCTTAAGAGTCTTATGCGGATAAACAGAATGTGGCATATCCATATGATGGACTATTATGCAGCAATAAGACAAAATGAGGTCCTGAAGCACATGACAATGTGGGACTCTTGAGGGCACGAGCCTTAGTGAACTAAACACACACAGAAGGACAGGTACGGTAGATCTCGATATTGCGACTCTGGTAAAGACGACAATGTCAAGACTCAGGCGAGCCGAATGAGTGGTTCTGGACGCTGTGCCAAGTGGTCAGCTCTGTGCTGGGACAGCAGTAGCACCACTTCCTCCAACATCTGCCTCTGGTATCATCTGGATGAGGATTTGGGGGGACTGGGGGATGCGGTGCTCTCCTGCCCACATAACCCTCTCCCCTTCTCTCCCTTCTCCTCTCCTCTCTTTTTCTTTCTCTCTTTCCCTATCCTTCTCTGTTTCTCTTTTTCTTCCCTCCTTCTGTCCCTAACAAAAAATAAATTAATTAATTAATAAAGATTCATGGGTTATTAATCCTGAAGGTCAGTTTAGCAATCATCTGTCACCAGAAGGAAACTGAGTCTCAAAGAGGAGGAGTGACCCGCTCCAGGTCCAGGGCTGGTCTGAGGCACGTCTTCGGTGGCCGGAAGGTCTGGCTCTGCCCAGCCAGGCTGTGGCTCGCCATGGCCGCCCTCAGTCCTCCAGGCAGGGGAAGCATTTGGGAGTGTCATACTGTGGTGACTCTGACGTTCTGAGAAGGGAGGTAAGAAGAGGTCCTGGCAGTGCTCGGAGAAGATGCTAGTTTGTCCTTGAAGGTGCTCTAATGCTGCACCGTGTGTCTTACTGAAAATAAATAATTTGCGGTCCTACTGAGTTTGCAGCTTACGTAATGTTATGCGTATTCAGAGCAGATGCATTTTATTTGTCTACTAGTGCTACTAACATAATATTTCACTGTTTTCCTACCATTTAAGCTAATTTTTTTGTTGTTTGTTTTTAACAAATACTGTTTGGTTGTAAGGAATACTGTTTTTAAGGAAAACTTTAAGGAGACAAGGGAAGGGGGCAGTTATTGTAGCAACAGAGATAGCTCTAGGGACCTGGGTACGGGACCCACGACTCGTCCCATTACTTGCTCTTGGCTTCTGCCTCCTCCTGCTGCTTCTGCTCAGTTCTCTTCTCCTTGCTAAATGGTTGATTCGGCTGATTAGGAATTTTTGTGCTTTCTTGCCTCTGATTTGCTCCTGGCTTTTGCTCGCTGTGGTCCTGACTCCCCCCAGGTCCTCCTCAAAGCTCTTCCCTTTTCTTCTACAGGCGCCTTCTGACCGCGTGCCCTGGCTCTGGCTCCTGAAAGCCTGGGGCCCTGGTTTGCTCAGCTCATCTTCTGCACCGATGTCCAGCCGGTGGGGTTGGCTGCTTCAGTCAGGCGCCGCCCTGCACCAGTCTGAGGGCCTGTGGGAGGGGCCATCCCTTTAAAGAGGGCACAAGAAACATGCCCAATACATCCTCAGCGTCTTTGAAACTTAAGCTTCGAGTATCATGGAGTTGATGCAGCTCATGGTGTCTTTTGTTAATTTCTTGGGTCTTGTAAAAATAAGGTATTCAGGAACTCCTCTGACTATCCAATGGCGAGTCATGGCAATGTTATAATTTCCTGTCTATAGACTCACTGGCTCTTTTCCTAGTACTTGTATTGGGTTCTACTCCCTTGAGGCTGAAATTTCAGCCTGTCACTGGCAGAGTTGACCACTGGCAGAGAGCCATGGTCTCTGAGTTTTGTTCTGAAAAGGTCTTGTGCTCTCTACATTCCTTGAAGACAGTTGTCATGATTATAGGTCTTTCAGTATGGTACCTAAACCTTGTTCTCATTGGTAAAGCCCTGTCGTATAGAAATGAACTAATTTAGGAGCTGGCAAGGTGTATGGTAGTTGGGTTTGATGCAATAATTGACTGTTCTGAGCATCCACCATGAGCCTGGTGTGGACACTCCCATTTTAGAGATGGGGATGGTGAGGCCCAGCAATACACAAGGGAGAAGGTAGTTGTGCTAGATTTCCACCCAGATCTAGCAAATTCCAGGTCGCACGCTTCATATGTACCTTGGAGTTGGTGATGGGAAGGAGGATACAGCAGGTGAGGAGGACAGAGAGCCTGTCCGGGGAAGGGTCCAGAGGTGACTGACAGGAAGTGGACAGGGACTGTCAACTGGAGTGGCAGATCCCTGTCATGAAAAGAGAGAGACTGAGTGTCAGGGGGCACCCAGATCCTTGAGCAATACAGAGTCTAAGCTACAGGGTCACTGATGTTTTCGGAGGCCCTAAGGAGTCGCTGAGGCCAGCCGTGGCCAAGGCAGCTGTGCAGATTAGAAGGGTTAGTCCAGAGACAGGTGCCAGGAGACCAGAGCAGGAAGACACTAGAGAAGTTTCAGGCATGCACGGCTCTGGTGGGCCTGTAATCTGGGGAATGTTGCCCAGTCGACTGCATCTGCTTAAGCGGTCATCCTTTTTTAGTCCGTCACTTCCTCTTCTCTGTGACAGTATCAAGCTGGGAATGGTCAGTCCTTTCTACAGTAACTGAGTTCTGCTGTAAAACCATCACTATTGATGGAGAGAAATGCCGGTAATGTCTTATACCATGTCCTATTTGATGTTTCCAAATGTTGCGTCTTATTTGATTTTTAAAAACAGAACCGCTCTGAAGGGTAGTGACCCTGGGAAGCTGCAGCTGTGGTCGGAATTTCCCCTGAAAGCCTTAACCGCTGGTGAGATTTTGTATGTGGATCAATCACACCATTTCCATCCTTGTTCTCTGTTCCTGTCACTCCAAGTGTGAGAAGAGATGGGCTATTAAATAAAGGAGAAGTTCTAGGACTTTACCTTCTACTTCTCCTTTTTCTTTTCCATAGTAAAATTATCATGAAACTACTTGTAAGAAACTGCAGGCAATTTGGTTAAGGTAATTTTGGATTTGTCTCAGGAAGAGTGAAAATTGACCAATTTTATTTTCTCTCCTGCATTTTGCAGCTTGTGAGGGTGTTTAATAATTCAGGCATGCCAATAACACACTGTTGGCCTTGAGACACATCTTCCTGCCACCAGAAATGAAGTATCCAGTTTGGAAGTGAATTAGTTTGTCAGTTTTATTGGTGAGAAAACCAGAGGGGAGAGAGTTTAACGCCTGCACCCCAAGGGGGTGAGTAGTGATATAGCTGGAAACCAGTGGATAAAAACAGCGACAGGTTGACAGTCTTCCCTTTTGCTCTAGGCTAAATTTGAAGCCTCTCTTCCTTGGCATTCCTGAAGTAACAAAACAAACCTACAACTAGAGAAAAAAGTACTCTGTGCAAAATTGAAACTGCTGATCCCCACCCAATGAAATACTGATAAATGAAAGTAAAATCCTTAATGGGCTGCCCTCAATGTGTTAGACACTAAGTGTAAATACTGTGAATTCGTTTTTCTTAAAAGTGTAGTGGCAGGGAAATGATATACTGTAATAGTAATAGCTGCATTGAAATGGAAGTGAGCAGTTGTTGAAAATTTCAAATTCCATTTAACAACTCCAAAGGCCCACTCTTTCCATGGCGATTTTTCTGCTGAAGGCGAAAACCAACTCCCTGCCTTCTCCAGGCCCTACAGCACAGGCTGTGAGATGTTACAATGACCCACCACCGCCGAGGCCGTGCTCTCAGAGACTGTGTGAATGTTGAAGGTGTTGGGTGGTCCTCAAAACAGCGCCTTAGAGTGGCCTGGCAGGTAGGACCACCTGTTTTCTTTTGTGCCCCATCAACAACTAGGTTGGGTGAACATAAGAGCTATTCAAATTTTAGATTGGAGTTGTGGAAAATTGGGCACATCCAACAGAATTTAGTTGGCCACGCAACCTTTGTGCACAGCCCCGTGAGGCATCTAGCTCAAATTCAGAGTGTGTCTCATGTGGGGATTCTGAGAGCCAGGGCAGGCTGAGCAAGCTCCCTGGAAAAAAAACCATGGGAACTCTGGGATTCTCAAATCCCCGAGTTTTGTGGGTTTTTTAAGGTTGCATCATCTGTTTATCCCCCACATGTTACACTCTTTACTCCAGCTTTCCCTGACGAACTAGCATAGCTCTTGCCTGACAAGCGGTTGGCCATAGGTGCCTGGGTGGCTCTTCTCCCTGCTCATCAACTAGAAGTAGTTGCCGAGGACGCACCGGAGTTGTCTCCCTCCCAGAAAGTCTCCAACACCAGGGAGCCTTGGCTGTCCCCATCGAGCCTCCCGGCAGACTTTGTCCCCAGCATAGGAGCTAAACAGCCGGCGATACAGCAGGGCCAGAGGCTCGCCTTGCCCTGCCCTGAGCGGAGACCGTTAGCATTCCTGAGGTGCCCAAGCTCTCTGGGCTGGCTGTCCTGCTCCCCCAGTGGTGGTGCTTCCGTCTCAGGCAGGTGGCATCAGGTGCGCCCTGGGGCAGGTTCCCAGGCTCTGAAACAGCTGTGGGCAAAGGATAGCGACCCAAGACAGACCCATGTTCAGGTGGTTCCTGGGGGCCGGCGTGCCTTGCTGGGGCACAGGGTGCAGCAGCAGCCAGCTCAGGAGCCAGGATGATGGCACCAGCTATGCGCTGAGGGTGCTGGAAAGACAATGGAGGCCATGTTAGGCCTATGGCCACCTCAGAAGAAAGGAGTGCTCCAAGTAAGCAAGGAAGGGAAACACAAGGCTTGGTCTGGGCAGTGTTCTCGCTGCTGGGGGAGAATGAGGAGAGAGGAGCCCAAGATGAGCTGGTCTGGGTTGTGCACTCGCTGCTGGGGAAGGGCGAGGAGAGAGGAGCCCAAGATGAGCTCGTGGGGTCAGAGATTCTCTGCTATTTTGAGAGATGATTTACAGGCTTGACACAGTTAAATCACATTAGGTATGTGACTCATGTCTAGTGATATTCTCCAAAAGTTCGCCTAACGTGGCAAACAGAGCCAACGGGACCTTCTCACCTTCCTCAGCGCAGAGGTGGATCTCAAGATCCTTTAGAGCTGAGAGCGTCCACCTCAGCTACTGCCTCTGCTTTGGGGGAGAGGACTTCCTAATCTAGTCAAAACTAGCTTTCCTTCCCAAAAGCTCCTTGAACTGAGATCAGTCAAGAACAAGAATTGACCATGTGGGAAGTATCTCCTCTTTGTTAATACTCATACAACCATTTTTACCGTAATGATGTATTAATTACTTAATGCTCTGTAACCCATGACCCCAAAACTTAGCAGCTAAAACAACAATAAAATTCCACTCCTGGGTTTATACTCAAAGGAACTGAAAACAGACTCAAACGGGCACTTGCACACCGGTGTTCACGGCAGTATTGGTCACAATAGCAAAAGGTGGAAACAATCTAAGTGTCCATCAATAGATGGAGTTCTGATACATGCGACAACGTGCATGAACCTTGAAAATACTATGCTGAGTGAAATAAGCAAGGTACACAAGGACAGATATTCTCTGATTCCAGTTATATAAAATATTTAGAAATAGCAATGGATGTTGTCAGGGTCGCAGAGATCTGAAAGCTTGGCTGGGGCTAGAGGGTCAGTCTCCAGGACACCAAAACAGACGGCGGCCGTGGACAGGTAGATTATCTCCCCACCCTGCAGACTTCTCCTTGGGGCCTACTGAGCTTCCTCGTGATATAGCGTCTCGCTTGCTCCAAAGCAAATGATCTAAGAGGGAGCAGGATGGAAGCCTCAGTAATTTTATCACCTAGTCATGGAGGCCACACTCCATCACTTTCCTGATGTCCTATCGGTAGCATAAATCCGCCCAACTCAGTGTGGGAAGAAACTGCCCAAGAGCACGGAGACCAGGAGACAAGGCTCATCGGGGCCGCTGGGAAGTTGCTGCCAAACAGCGATCGTGGATTAGAAGCTTATGGTGAGACGGGACCTTCCCATGCACATTACATCAAGGATTATTAAATCCTCAGGGATTTTTTTCCCGTATTATCCCCACTTTACAGAGGAGGAGATTGAGGCATAGAGAGGGTAAATGACTTTCCCAGGGTTTTTCCATGCCTGGCTTGCTATGGATTTGCACTTTTTCAGATCATGCTTTCATTCTGCAGATGCACACTGAGTGCCTGCCGTGAGACGGGCCCTGTGCAGGGCACTGGGAAGCCCAGACCCTGATCTCAGGGCCCTACAGTCTAGAGAAGCAGTCGGCTTGTGTGAGTGAGAAAGCCAGCAAGGCATGTGAAAAAATTAGAGGCGCAGGGAGAGCGCTGTATTTAAGGTAAAGTGGGGCTCAACGGAGGGAGTAAGCAGTTCTCGTAAGAATAGGAGTGAGTCGGGACACGCTCTTAGAGAGGGTAACGCTTAAGTTGAGTCTTAGAAAGGGTCAGGCCCATTCTCAACTGTGAACGCACGACCACCGTAGGACTTAGGTGTGGGCGAGGGGGTCCCACCGGCGTCCTGCAGAGCGCGACCCTTTTCACCTGCAGGTTTTGGTCAGTCTGGGTGTGGGGAAACCAGATGACCCTTTACCATCTGGCCTGTCGAGTAGAGCCATGTGCCTTAGAATCAGGAGACTCAAGTGTCTTATCCTGTCTTTCCACACCCCTGTGTGACTTCTGGAAAATTCTTAATTTACGTATATCTCCATTCTACCTTCAGTTAAATTGGGATAAAAGCTTTTTTCCATACAACATTACAGGGAGAAGTGGTTGTGAGGATCAAATAAGGTAAAATATGTCAAATGCCTATGAAAATTTCAAATCTCTGTTTTCAAAATTATCTGAAGTCACCAGCTGGTTCCTCACAGTGTGTTTCCTCCCTCCCCCCAGCCGGCCCCTGAGTGCAGGCCCAGGGAGCGCCATCCGTTCTCCATGTTCCAGTCTACACCAGCAGAGGGGTAAACAACCTTACAGCTCCTGGGTTGCCTGGTGTAGCAGGCTGCCTTTGAAAGAATGAAGAGATGTTTCAACTGTCCCTGTGCCATTGTATTGCTGAGAAAGGTGGATGATGGCGCAAAAGAGAAGGAAAGAGATTGCGTCACCATGTGTGTTCTGTGCTGCTCTTTCAGCACAGATGTCAGATGAGTGAAACCTGATGATTCTCGCTGTGGCCATACATTTCATTCTCTGAGAAGTCAAGCTCATTCTTTTCTGGTCATGTAACACTCTTGTGATTGATTATAATTAAATGGCGATATTATTATTGTCACATAAGGAAAGATGTGCACTATTTCCCCTGGGAGCAGCCCTTGCACCTATGTGGAAACACGGCCCACAGACTCCCGCCACCAAATCGGGAGCGGCGCCTAATGCTCTTCCTGCAGTGGGCGTTTGCAGGGTGCAATTCTCGGGAGGGGTCACCACTGTCCCCTCACCTTACCCTGGCATGGCCTCGCCGTCACAGACCAGCCGGGTTCTTAACGGCAGTGAGAGCTTCCACAGCAATATCAATTATTTCACGGAAATGTGAATCTAGTGACACCATCTGCGTACACCACACACAAGACATCGATGTGTTTAGAACCAGGTCACGCCTATTGTGACCTTTCCTGGCACTGGGAAGGCCCCACAGCACGTGCAGTTTCTCCTTCACACCCTCATGGACCCTTTGCACCCACACGAAAATGCCGGCCACGCCGCCGGACGTGGCGACACCTCAGTGCCCTGTCCCGTCTGCCCCGAACTCCGCTGGGTCCTGAGAACAGTTTCTCTGTCTGGCTTGAGGAGGCGGCTCCGGGGTGAGCCCGGCAGCTTTGGACTGGGAAGTGAAGACTGGTTTGTTCTGTGGAATGTGAAAGGAGAACTGAGGCCAGGAGGCCGAGCTCTCCATGTGCGTCCAGGACATCCACTTTCTCCTCTCCCTGGGCCAGTTCCCGTGAGTGGTCACGGCCTCCAGGCCTAGTGCGTCTTCTAAAATACGGCCTTAAATGCTGTCCTATGGTTAGAGGGAGACAGGCAAGTCAAGTAAAAAGCCCATCATATTCTCAGGCACTATTTTTTAAATTAACATAGAGTAAAATTAACCCGCTTACTCGTGTACGTTTTTCTGACTTTTGACGTGTGTACAGACCATGTAACTATCACCACAATCGGGGTGCTTCACAGCCCCTTCACCCCAAAACTCTCCCATGCCGCCCCTAACCCAACCCCTCCTAACTGTTAATCTGCTTGTCACTATAGTTCTGCCTTTTCTGGAAAGCCCTAGAAATGGAATCAGATAGCATACAACCTTTGGAGTTTGTCTTCTTTGTCTCAGCATCGCACCTTTAGTCACCTGCTGTTGTGTCATCAGCAGTCTATTCTCTCCTGTTACTGAGCAGCGTCTCTTGTCCGGGTGCTTATCTAACTTAGCATTTTCTTCGCATCATGTTTTCTTTTCATGAGTCCAGGGAAGAAGCAGCACTTCGGCAGCCAAGCGGAGAAGTAGCTAAGGCTAAGGTTTGTTCTTCAAACTCGATGCTGCTTGTCATGATCACGTTGGGTGGTCATCTGGAGATGACCACAAATAAGCTGTTTTTGTTCTAGAACGAAAGATACCGAGAAAGCTGAGGTTGGGACACTTTCAAAAGTCCCCTCCATCCAGTATTCACAAGTTGTTAACTTACCGCGCCTGCCGGTCTTGCTGTGTATTTTACTGACACACTCCAAAGGGCATTCTCAACAGGGGCTGGATTTGCCCAGGGGCTGGATTTGCCCTTCGCCTCAGAGGACACTCAGCATGTCCGGGGACGCTTCGGGCAGTTACAACGGGGGCCGTGACTGCATCCGAGCCGGCCGAGGCCGGGACCGCTGCAGAAATCCTGTGACGCACAGAGCAGCCGGGACAGACACTGCCCATTAGCCAGCCCAAATGCTGGCACCGCCAGGCCCTGAGCTCCGTGTCGTGGCAGCCCTTCAAAACATGCACTTCGGGGTTTTGTGCGCAGCCCAAAGACCTCAGCAGGAAGGGGTAGGCTTTTCGTGAAGAATCATTATTTTCCGCCAGATTTCAAATGACAGCAAAAAGATGGTAAGAGTCAAAAATAAGCATGATTATTCAAGCCCACGAAAAAATTGTTCAATCCCCCACATCCCAAACCTGTTGTTTCCGCAGAGACCTGTGGCTGCCACCACTGGACCCCTGGGCCTCTAGCATCTTGCCCACTGCCCTTTACTTTGAGAATTTTTCATCCTTATTTGAATTTTTTTGGTTCTACTCACTGTAGCATCCTCAGCACACAGCCCATCATCTGACACAAGATGGTGAACAATGTATATTTGTTGACTTAATAAAAACATTTTTCAGATACAGGTGGGTAGATTATTCATTCATCTATATGTTCAACCATTTAATAAATGTTTAATGAGTTCCTACCAGGCAATATTCTGAGTACTGGAAATACAGGAGTGAACATAAGAGACAAAGTCCCCGCCCTCTTAGGGCTTGCATTCTAGAAGGGGGGTTGGCAAAGGTTTTCTGTAAAAGCCCGGACAGTAAATATTTTTGGCTTTGCAGGCCATACCGTTTGTATTGCAACCACTTAACTACACAGTTATAGCGTGAAATCAGCAAAGATGATTCAAGCGCGCATAGCTGTATTACAACAAAACCATGAGGCAAGTGTAATTTGGCCCTTAGGATATAGTTTGCCAATCCCTATTGTAAAGAGAAGACAAGCAATAAACAAATAAAAAATTCAACTTGTAAGAAGGATTTTTTTTAAGGCAGGATACTGGATAGAGAGGAGGGGAGAGGGAGAGACGGGGTGGTCAGGATACTGGATAGGGAGGAGGGGAGAGGGAGAGACGGGTGGTCAGGATACTGGATAGAGAGGAGGGGAGAGGGAGAGACGGGTGATCAGGATACTGGATAGAGAGGAGGGGAGAGGGAGAGACGGGGTGGCCAGGGAAGGACTGTCTGAAATGACATTTGATCAGTTGCTTGGATGAAGGGAAGAAGCAAGCTAGAGGAAGCAGCAAATGCAAAGGTCCCGAACAGGAGTGAGCTGGGGTCTTGGAGGAACAGAAAGAGGAGCTGAACGGCCGGAACCATGTAAGTGAAGGAAGAGTGGTGAGAGCTGTGGATGGCCCAGTCGAGGGGCCAGGCCGTGCTGTGTGATGGGATGCCATTGGAGGGCTTTGACAGAGGACATGTTGTGAGTGTTTATCATCAAGTAGAAGGGCTCAGGGTGACTTTTTACAACCCCTACTCCTATGGTGAATTAGTGAAAGGTGCCCAATCCCACAGGAAGTAGTCTTGGATTTCAGCCTGCAGTCCTCCCCAGGCCAAAGCCCTCAGTTGGAGTATAATGTGACTGAAATCAAGTTCCTTGGTCTTAAGTGCTGCTGAGGGTCCATAAAAAATCGCAGATAAAATTGTATTGTTGAGACTTTCTAGGACTTTGATACATTGGTATGCAAATAATTGTCCTTAAGGCAGTGATTTCTGGTGTCCCAGTTCAGGGATTTAGGACAAATGGCAGGGTGTCTAATCTTAGGGTGCCCCCTTCCCCCTATTTCTCCTGGAATATCTTGGCCAACTCCTGAGAGCTTTCAGCAGAAGGACCGGCACTTCCTTTTCTTCTTTTTGGTGTAATGCAGTATAGATGAGGGAAATGGGGCAGGGACTACGTAGCCTAGGTAAGCTAAGGAAACTTTTATAAAAGGAACCTGTGGCAAAAAATGATGTTTTTCATTTCCCATTCTTTGTTAAACTACAGGTTGCCGGGAAAGCACTGTTACACATTTGCAGACAGGATAAATTTCTCAAACATCTGAACTTCCACTGCCTAGTAACAGTGGGGAATGTGAAACAGAGATTTGAGCTTTGCTGCTACACTGTTACAGTCAGAGAGTAAATTTCTTTAGCAACTTAACATAATCTATCAGATGTGAGTGGCACAAATCCAGCCATAGCTTACCGCTTGTTGGCTGGTCTTCCTTTCCGTTATTTTGGATTGGGTGTATGATAGGGGAAGAGCTGAAAGACATCATCCTCATCATTGAATACCAATGAAAAGAGGTGACTCTAGGGACTTCCATAATAACTCTAAACACACTCATCACAGACCAACATCCTTTCCATTTCTATTGTACTTTTAAGGTCTTGACACCAGGGATACAGCAGCGGTTTCCAAACAGTGAGGACTTTACCTAAAATTGTTGTCCATTGAGTCACAATGAGCATTGCGGTTAATTCCTTTCCCACTGCTGTCTTAATCAGCTGGACAGTCTTCCCTGATCTCACATGTACATGATCTTTTACTTCTTTGCCAACAGTTTGATTAAACAAACACCTTCTACTCATTTACTGATTCCAAGAATGAGAGAATGGGATCAACTTAAAACTGAAAATTCCTCTCCTGGTTGCTACAGATAAATGCAATTTGGTTGCCTCAACTGAAAACAATAAAGATGAAAGTGATGGGATGATAATATGAATATTATGGTAATAAACATCTACAAGTAAAGGGTGAGAGAAAGAGTTGGGCTTTAAACCTACTTCGATGTCAACAGTTGTTAGGAGGTATCTGAATATCGGACCTGGAAATGTTTAACTGGCAAACACATTTTGTTATTTTTTTGCCTGTCCTCTCTGGTTTCCAGGTAAAATGAATGCTTGCTAAATACTCTCTGTTGAATAACTGAGAAAGTTGAAATTCACCTTGGGCTGCAATAAAAGATAGCTTTAGTTGGATTAATCTCAGCCATGGCTTACTTTGAGGGTATGTCAAAGGCACAAGACGCTGGGCATATGAGCTATGTGCAGGGAACAAATGGGAAGCTCTAGATGGCCTTATTTCCCTACTATAGGACATCAACTAAGAGCATCCAGTGAGTAAAAGTGTTTTGCGGGTTGGTGCTTGCTTTTTACAACTTGGTCTATTCATATCTTTTCCACTGAAATAAGAGGAAACCCAGAGTACTATGCTAGAGGGAAGACAGGACTGAAAGTAAACCTATAGTTTCTCCTAAGTTCCAGTAAAACATTCTCCACTCTGAGTCAGTGAGTGAAAGAGTGAGGACACAGGAAGCCAAACCTCCTCACCAACGAACCCGAAAAAGGGACCTCAAATGCTTTTTTCAAAGGGAGAAGCATTGACAAAATGATGGGGAAGAAACAAAATAGAAGAACAGAGAAAGAAGAAAGGGGAAGTAGAATTCAGGCAGGAAAATCTCAAGACATTAGCTTATTGAAATGTGAACAGAAGGCAAAATTGCACCCAACTCAGTCTGGCCAGGCCTGCTTGATGAGGTGTCAACTCAAAGACAAGGGGGCTTTTGTTTCAGAACCTTTAAAATCGAGACAAGAAGCTGACGGCTGGAGAGCGCGGGGTGTGAGGGTGACCTTTGTATCTCCCCCTGCAGGCAGTCAAGGGTTCTGCACACTCATACGGATTTCAGTGGCGTTAAATAACTCACGCATCAGGTCTGCACGTGCAGGATGAAGTGTGCAATTGGGGTAGTTTGGAGAAAAAGAGATTTAAAAAAATACCCGAACAGTCCATATAAATAAAAGATTTTTACTCCGGGGCCAGACCCTTGGTATACTGAGCTCAAATTCTGATTCTCCACGGGGATGAAAGGCTATGGGATGCCAGGGGTGGAGGGGTCCAGAGCTGCCCCCATGCCGACAGCTTCACTGGGCACCCTAGTGCTGCCAGCTCGGCTCTCCACCTTGTCAGGACAGAGCTGAAGAGAGTGCTTCATGCCACCGGTTCCTTTCCTGCAGGGCAGGTGTTAGTAGATCCCGCTGACCTCCCTTTCTCCATGCAGTGCAGCAGAGTACCCTCCAAGAACGGCTCTCCCTCCAAGCTGACATCCAGATGGGTGAGAACCTGCTAACACAGCACAGAAAGTGGCACTTGGCTCTGGCCAGTCCACTCCAAACCCACAGAGGAGTTTGACCAAATGGCCATGAACCAGATGTTTGTTTTTCATCTTGTAAGAGAGGTAAATCCTAGAAAATACGTGGAGAATGGCACCTACTGTAGGATTTCCCCCAAGCCTTTCTTTCAGTACTTTTACCCCTGTGTCATACCAATGCAGTGGGCCAGATTTAGAGTAATTAACAGTTTGTTTCTTCTCTTTACCCACCAACTATTGTAGGATAGTCAGTAACAGGGACTCATCTGGGTATGTCTGGTGGTTTCCAAGGGTTAGATCCATAAGGAAGTTGTCTCCACTACCAAAGGCCTCTGCCACTTTCCTGCTTCCTGGCTCGGCTCTATCAGGGATGTTTCCCAGTAGAACCCCAATTCCACTCCAATTCCTACCCTATGGAGTTTCATATATATAGTGAAGGCTTGTGATACTGGGAACTTCATCTTCGGCCTGTTCCTAGGAATGGACAGTGACACGGGATACCAAATTGTCCCTCTCTTAAATCAGTGGACGTTCCAAGGGTTGGCACTTCCTGGTACTGAAGAAGAGACAGGCTGGACGTCCCTTGATGAATGTGAATAGGGTAGAGAGAAAATCAAATAACAAAAAGACTAATTCTTCACTTCTCTCACTGCCAATGTGATTTTAGGGAATAAGACAAATAGGCCTTATTTGTGGCTTTTTTCCTTCTTAATTTATGAGGCAATCCTTTCCAAGTGAGGCAAATGATCACCCCTTTCTTTCACAAGTAACTGAGTTGGATGCTTTTCCATGAAATATCTGTGTGTACACAGACACACTTGCGTTAGCATAATTTCTGCAAAGACGTAAGCTCACTGTTTTCTCTCTCTTCTAAAAACATCCTTTCAGCACTGGATGATTCTCAGTCTGAGTGCAGGCGATATTCGACATTTCCCTGGAGTCTAGCGATGACTATCTTCCTCTAGCCTGTGGACCTCTGTTCCCTCAATTCCAGGAATGAAAGATGCCACGGGAAACCAGAACCTTCTAAGAGTAGTGACTCTGGTCGCCCTCTGCCGTTTCCTTGAGGTTCTGCAGCGGTGTGCTCGCGACAGGGCAAAGCACAAGCTCCACCAGGGTCACTAAAAATGCACATTTAATTTTATATTTTATATTCAAAACCTTGTTTTTGGCTCAGGGGTCCCTTTGTTTTCCTAAATAGATACTATGAACTGCTTCCCCTGCAGGTGCCACACGCATGCCCTTGTGTGCAAACACACACACACACAGAGAAGGAGTTAAAACTCAACATCTGGCGTCAGATTGCCTGGGCTCAAACACTTTTCTTTCCCACTTGCTAGTGTTTTATCCTCTAAGTAACTTCTCTGAGCTCCAAAATTCTTCATCTGTAAATTGAGGTCATGGCACCTCGTGGGGTTTTCCTGGGGCTGAAATGAGACCCCGCATGTACAGGGCTCTGCACAGGCCCTGCCAGATGGTGTCTTGTTATTCGCTAGCTTTTTTTAACTTCTTTTATTTTATGAACCCCCTAGCATTAAAAGCTCCTTTATGGTTGTTGTCAATTGTTCTATCACCTGAATTCCAATGCATTGAAGAAATGATTATGCTAATCTAACTTGGAAATGCAATTTCTTCTGCTCTCTGTGGTTTCATAGAGACAAACCTTTGGTCCCAAAGCCGCATGCTGAGTTAGTCCTCTCCTGACTTCTCAGCGGGTAGCATTTGTGTTGAACCATTTTTGGACGGACACATGTCCATCTTGGCACCTGCTACAACTCTTCAAATTCTGTCATTAATCCTGTAATTCCCAGCCGTGAGACTGAAGGTTGTCTTAATTCTCTGAACCTTAATAGCTACATAATGTGTCACCCTGGGGTAGAGTGGGAAACCCCACAAGGTTCTGTGGCTTAGCTGCTAGGAATGAGACTTGCATTTGTGGATTCAAACTCAATAGCGCTGCAGGGCAGTCCCTGCCTTCGGTTGTGACGTCTCTCATCACTGACAGGACGATCTTGCTGTCTGGGAATGCTAGAGATTTCAAGGATTAAGTGCCAGGTGACTCCGGGCTCTTCTGGGTGAGCAGTTTGGCTTGACTTGAGCAAGAGAAAGGAATTAGGAAACAGGAGAGCTTTGTGCTGCACTGGAGCCCAGGCAGGCGCCTCCGAGACAGACCTGCAGCTCACACGTTCCTTGCAGGTAGACCAGAAGCTCTTGTTCCCGTTAGCCCAGAGCCCATCCACGTGGCCTTCCTCTCCTACCCTGAGCAGCCACCTTGGTGTGTCATTGGCAGGGCAGTAATTAGCAGCTAGGAGTGTCAGTTCTTTTCTTTCCTTCTAGGCCTCCTTTCTCCAGTCCCACTGTTAATCTCTGTGCAAGGTCGCCTCCAAGTCCTTGGAGGCTGCTGCCCTTGGGAGAAGGGTGAGCTGAGCGAGGCAGACAAGTGGGTAGGGTGAGCAGTTCAGCAGCATTTTGATCCTTTTTCATTAGCAGTGTGGAACCTTTGTACCTACCACCTACTCCTCCCAATTTGCTTCCCAGATTAGCTGAGTACCTGGAAATACTGGAGGTGGCGGGGGGCGGGGGGGACCCATGGACGCAGAACTGGAAGAAAGGGGGGTTCTGGTCCATATGTTAATGCATTAGTCCACCCAGGCTCCAGGGCTTGGCAGTCCAAGCGTTCCATTCTTGGTCTTGACGCTTCCATATGTAAAACTGGGATAGAAAGAGCAACCAGTTAATGAGCAAGTTGTGAAATACCTACAGCGTATCATAACAGACTACACGTATTAATCAATTCACTCTTTCACAATTGTAAGAGCCTATTTTATGTATAGTATTATACAGGTACACTGGGTACTATAAAAGAAATGTAAGGTACTTTGTCCTTCAGGAGAGGCTAGCTATATTTAAGAAGTGGAAGTTTAGTGACAACTCAAGACCAGTGTACTTTCAGTGTCAAAAAGAGAGACACCCAGAAGGTGCTACCAAAGACCAGAAAAGGTCCTCTTGCTGCTATGTGCCCTCACCTCACCCTGGACTATTACATTTTAGCACTTATACCAATTGTAATTATGTGGTCATGTGCCTAGTTACTCACATAATGTTTATTTCTCATGTAGATCAGAAGCCCCACGAGAGTACTGGGATTTGTTTATCCCCTTGTTTTGATTCCATATTAATGAATTTTAAAAAAATTTTAATCAGAATTACACCATCAGTCATTTTTATTGAGAAGATATTTTTAAGCTAATGCTATTCAAGCCAATTTAACTCTTTGCTCTGTTTTCTATGTGAAAGTCAAACTACTTCATTTTTGAAAATATTTCATTTTTACTTTACTGAAATTAACTTCTTTGGGATCAATTTTACAATGAAGATTTGATTCAACACACATTTAAAAAAAATTTGTATTGAAAAATCTTCACACACATACCTTCCATACATGGTGTACAATCATTGGCTCACAATAGCATTCAACACACATTTTTAATGCGTTTTGAATCTTATTAAGCATAGCTTCTGACATTGTGATTTTTTTATTGGCTGTTGTCCGCTGAGTTCAACTTGCCCAAGTTAAATTTGTAAACAGCAATTTTATATAGTAAACTTGAATCTTGGGTTATTTAAGTCAAGCCCTGTGCAGTTTTAGCCTCTTGTTGCCTTAGTTTGCACGGATTTCTTCTTGTGATACATATGTGAAAACAACAAATGGATATATTTTCCGTTATCTTTAAACCACGATGCCCTGGGACTTCTGATTCAGTGAATTCAGTAGAACGGGCCAGGGTGAGGCAACAGCAGAGCGAAGGTACTGGTGAGCAGAGGTAAACAGATGCCACAGACTTCAGCAGTGGGTGCCCACAGGACCCCCTAAAAGGCCTGTTGGGATGACCCCACCTCAGCAGATGCTTGCAGGAATGCAGGACAAGACCAGACTGTTCACCCTCACTCCTCCTCACAGCAGAGACCAGAGGACCACAGAACAGACCTGAAGCTGAAGCCGGACATGCACACAGGCTTACTCTTGCACCAGTGGTTCTTAAGGTGCAGTACTCAGACTAGCAGCAGCAGTAGCAGCTATTAAGGATTTATTAAAAATGCAAATTCTTAGACCCCACCTGAGATCTACTGAATTAAAAACTGTGAGGGTGCAGCCCAGCCATCTGTGTTTCAACAAGCTCTCCAGGTGATGCTGCTAGAGTTTGAGAACCCCACCCTTATATTTGGCTGTCATCTTGGCTAGGAGGAAGATATCCAGAAATATCGAACATTTACCTAAAATAAATCAAAGATTGAAATATCTTTTAAGAAGATCGAGTCTCGCCTTGATCCCCTCTTTCGGGTTCTCAATATAACTAGAGACTTCATAAGAAACTTGACTTCACTTGCAAAGAAATAGAGAAGTCTACAATTTTGCCTATTTGGATTGTAGGAGGTAAATTTTTATCTCCCCACTAGTTTCCCGGTAACATTTATTATGAATTGTTTAAATATCTGCACTTATTTCTTGGGACATCCTCAACAAAACTGTCAGCAAAAATTATCAAGTGTTGTCTATTTCAATACCAAGACTGTTCTTGGATAGAGTTTTGATCACTCTGTAATGAATACTATTTACAGAAGTGAGGAGCAAATGACTAGACCAAGAGGTCCTTGGGGTCAAAATGCAAGGTAAAAATGTTCTGTTTAGGAAAAGGGTCCATAATTGTCTTTTCCCTGTGGCATTTCTGGAGCCTGTCACAGTGTCTTATCCTTTGGAGAGGCTCAATATAAATTTGGTGAATGAATGAATGGAGAATCCATGTAAGTTGGATCAGGCAATACATGAGTTGGACGCTGAAAAATAAGCAGGTCAGGATGTGTGGAGAAAAAATAAGGGCATTTTAGATGGGAGGGGAAACAATGTCTAATGAGTGAGCAAAAGCTAGGGGTCACTTCCAACAGTGGAGTGCTCAGGACTGGGAAGCTAGGGGTCACTTCCAACAGTGGAGTGCTCAGGACTGGGTAAATGTAGTGCTGGACAGCAAAAGCCGTCCATAGGGGTCAGGGCGGCCGCCACGTCATTGCATAATTCAGACCCACCCCTCAGCGCGTTACATGAGCACTCACTGTCTTCTGGGCACCCAGCAAATAATGGAGAAGGCACATGTGCTACCTGTCTTAGTTCCCTAGGGCTGGTGAAACAAAATACACAAACTTGGTGGCTCACAACAACAGACATTTTTTCTCACAGTTCTGGACATCGAAATTCAACGTCAAGCTGGTGGCAGGGTCACCTTCCCTTCTGAAACCTGTGGGGAAGAACACTTTTCTGCCTTTTTAGCTTCTGGCATTTGCCAGCAATCCTTGGCATTCCTTGGCTTGCAGCTGCAGCCCTTCAGTCTCTGCCTCAGCTGTCATGAGGCACCTCTCCTGTCTGTGTGTCTCTTCTCCCCTCCTTCTAAGGGGAGTCATACTGGATTAGGGGCCCCTACTCCAGGACAATCTCATCTTAACTACTTCCACCTACCAGACTATTTCCAAGCAAGGTCATGTTCAAGCTAGCAGGAATTAAAAATTCAACGTATATTTTGGGGCAACACAATTCAACCTGTAACAACACCTGAAATCTAGTTACAAATACAGAACAGGCAATAACAGTGGTGTAAGCGCTCTGATAAGTGTGGTGCAGGGAACACAGGTGGTCCACCTAACCTGGACATGAGAGGGCAGGTGAATCTGGAAAGCTTTCCAGATGAGAAAACGTCTAAGATGCGACGTACAGCAAGTGGAGTTTCCCAGCCAACCAGGAAGGGTGTGGAAGAGACAACAGTGTGGATGGCTGGAGGGAGCCCCTGGACCACACATGAAGGGCTCCTAAACGATGCTAGGGTCTTAGGCTCTATCTAGAGCAAAGCGAGGAGCCCTCAGGAAGCTTTCAGCAGGAAACGAAAACTTACGTATCGGAAACTTCACTCTGGCCACAGTATAGCAGATGGCTGAAAGACGGATGAGTAATTATAGTGGTCTAAGTTTGAGAAGTAGCAATGGGAAAGGAGAAAAGTTCAAGGAGCTTGCTGCAGAAAACCGTAAGTGGAAGTTTAAAACATGTCCATAAATTCTCCCATACATTCCTACCACTGAAAACCGAGGGCGCATATGACCCCTCCCCTTGAATCTGGGTGGGCCTGTGACTGTGGCTAAGGTGACGCCATGTGGCTTCTAAGACCAAGTCATAAAAGGTGGCAACAGCTTCTGCCTGGCTCTCCGGGGCGCTCGCCCCGGGTATGGGGCCGCACCCCGCTCTCCGGGGCACTCGCCCCCAGGGCCACACCTCACTCTCCGGGGCACTCGCCACCGGTATGGGGCCGCACCTCACTCTCCGGGGCACTCGCCACCGGTATGGGGCCGCACCGCGCTCTCCGGGGCACTCGCCACCGGTATGGGGCCGCACCGCGCTCTCCGGGGCACTCGCTCCTGGGGCCGCACCGCACTCTCCTCGCCCCCGGTATGGGGCCGCACCGCGCTGTGCGTGAGCCCGTGCCACACGGGGCGGCTACCTGTACATGCTGCAGCCCCAGCTCTGTCTTAGTTTTGCCAAACGTATTAACTGAGGAAGCCTTTGAGATGAATCCGATCCCAGCCTTCAATGGACTATGACAGGCACGAGGTCCCGAGTCAAGAACTGCCTGGCTAAGTCAATTCTTAAGAAAATAAGAAATAATAGTGAAATGATTATTGTTTTAAGCCACTAATCTTGGAGTGCTTTTTTTTTTTTTACATAGCAGAGGATAACCAGATCACCATATTTGGTGTCACCTAAATAAGGAACTCTCTCTGTCTCTTTCTCATAACTTTATGGTACTCACTAGCCCAATTTTTAGATTCTGGGGAATGGACATTTACACTAAGTGGGAATGTACAAAAGTACAAAACAGACTTGGAGAATGAGATATTCAGGTAAGCAAATATTTTCATTAACAGGATATATAAAGATTTCAAAGAAATATTAATTTTCAAAGACAGTACCAAATTTTAAAGAATTAAAAAAGCCCACCATAGTCTATACGGGGCACTTTTCCTTAATGACATTTCAGCCTCCAGAGTGCTCGCTCACCCTGTGGAGAGGCTGTCTCCTCTGTGCATAGGCTGTCTTTGTACTGAACTGCTTTGCAGTGAGCCTTGTGAGGACAGGGCAAAGGGTCCAACGTCCCCACCTGGCAGAGGATCGCTGCACCAACCACTCAGGACAGCAGGGCTTGCGAGGGTCACTGCTATTTACTGCTTGTGCAATCTGTATTTTTATTTTACTAATGAATAAGTGTAAGCCAACAACCAAAGCCACAGGCATGTAGGGTGTAATAGCCATTTGAATGCTCTCTGTGAATGCTGGAGATGAGAAAGGATAAATTCAGGGCACAGGAGACTTGCCTTATTATTCCCTAAAACTTTGAAAGAGAATTCAATTTTTGTTTTTCCTGACAAACACCAGGCACACACAGAATCAACTAAGGTTCTATGAAGGCACAGAGTTGGTTTAAACGGGACGTTATAATGCTTCAGAGTACAGGGATTATGAATTGACCCATGTCCACACAAAGACATGTTCAATGTCCTGTGGATGTGAACGCATTTGTAATTAAGACCTTAAATGTGTTATTAGTTAAGGCGAGTCCACACTGAATCGGATGGGCCTTAACCCAATCTGACTGGAGTCCCACGGCCATGTGATGAGGGCAGACAGAGTCAGGGACTGGAGTCCTATTAGAGGAAGTGTGGGTACAGTGGGTGCAGACAGGCAGCGACGGCCAGGTGATGGGGGCAGACGGAGTCAGGGACTGCCAGCAAGCCACCCATGGAACGCTTCCAACTTCAGAGAAAGCCGACCCTGCCCACACCCGGATTTGTGGGACTTCTAGCCTCCAAAATGTGAGACTATAAATCCTATTCCTTAAGTCAACTAGTCTGGTACTTGGTGACAGAAGCCCTGGCAACTACGACTACAAGCAAACGAACTATTCCACTCATTCTAAGCTAGAGGAAGAACCCATCTGTTTACATGACTCCTCAACAGGTCCAACATTGCAGATGCTGCTGACAACGAAGGCAGTCAGAGCTCCCATCGCACCTACGGTGTCCCATGCACCGTTCTGGCTGCTTTACATTTACAATCTCATTCCATCCTCTCGCCAGTCCTGAGTTGGGTACTTCCAGTCTCCTTCCTTAATAGTGAAGAAAGCGAGGCTCAAACAGCCAGGTCATTGGCCCATGACCATCCTGCAGGTGGTAGGAGCCTTTAGTAAAGGATTGCTGTAGAGTCTCTTTTATCCCCCCCTCAAGAGACATAATGTTCCAGTGGTAATGGTACCAGATTAAGAATCTGAATGTTATCAATTCCACCTCAAATTAGTTGTATCAACTTGGACAAGTCATTTCCTCAACTTGAAAGCTAAGGGGGTTAAATCAGGAGACTAAGAAGATTCCTCCTAATCTAAAATTTCAGATTCTAGGAAGAGTTCTTGCCTCAGAATAACAAAGTTTAAATAATAGTATTTGTTCTGGAAATAGTACTAAAAAAAGAGTCTGAAGCACTAAGCAGAGAGCTGCAAAGGCTCTGATCAACACTGGGCCTTCAGAAAGAGAAAGCACACCTGGGGTGGAGTCACTGGGCACTTTTCTTGGGCACACTCGTGAAACAACGTAGCAACTTACCAGATGCTGAGCTTCAAACTATCAAGTGATAGATCAGTGACAGAAAGCATTGCCCTGCTCTCAAGAAGCATCTTTTTATGAAAATTAAGATATCCAAAGAAAGATGAGAAACCATTAAAAAATGAGATGGAGTACAGGACCAAACATTTATGGCCCAAATAGAAAAATAGATAATACAGAAAGCATTATGTGGTTTTTATTGGCAACTATTTTGAAAAGGACATGGTTTGCCCATGAAGAAAGCAGAAATCACTTAAATTTGGTTTACTTACCAATTCTAAAAAATAAATGTGGATTTTATTTGTATTGCTGAGAAAACAAAACAAACACAAACCCAAGAAGCCTTCTTAGGGGTTTTATTTCTCATAATTTTGAGAAAACCTGACCCTACTGAACACTAAACGGAAATCTCAACTCAACACGCAGATGTACGGAGGCACCATCACTCTGCAGACGGAAAAATGAGGCTTGGACATCTACTTTAGGGTCACCGAGACAAATAACGGCAGAAACAGTGAGAAAATCCTGGGCTGTTTCCCCAAAGCGGTAGAACAGGATTTCAGTCCTCTGAACTCAGCAAAGGCAGGATTTAGGCAACCATTCCCTTGAAAATCAGTCAGGAGCAGCCACGCTCAGTGAAAGTGAAACTCACCCTGCAGTGCTGCGAGTTCTGCTCAGCACGAGAACTGGAACCGGACAGCGCCGCGTTCCTCCAGGAGGCCTCGGCAGACCACACGGCCTCCTTCCTCAGAAGACGAGCTGCTGCTGCTTGGACCTGGAGTCTTCGCAGGGGCACACCACACGGACTTCTCAGAGCAGAGTGCCAGCACCCCTGGGTCAGGAATTTAGAGCAGGGACCAAGCGCTAGCACAGTGTCCACTCAAGTGGAACGCCCGACTTCTCAGGAAGCCGATGACGCGCTGACAGCAGCCCCTCCACCTCGGCCCCACGGGTCACTCCGCCAACAGGCACCGGCTGAGTGGCCGGCGGTCCAGTGGTTGGCTGCCCTCTTTTCCAATAGTGCCACCTGGACTCCTGCCGCTGGGGGCGGGGCAGAGCAGCACACCCAAAGTGTCCGCGCGCACCTGACCACAGGTGCAGTGTTCCTCAGACCTCATCAAATCCAGCCAGAAGGTCAGGGAAATCCTTCACTTTTTCCTCACTGTAGCCAACTGGGAAAAAGCAAGAGCAGATCATTATATTTCCGTGTGATTCCTTCCTTGTTCTTTCTGACCTTCAAGAAGCAGAGATACATACACAAAAATGTATAGTGTAGACTCCAAGTGGTGAAAAACAGGGTACTAGGGCACACAGAAGCTACACTCAGATTCATAATTGGTACCTGAAAAACACACCTTGTATTTTATAAAAGACAGATTCAAATCATGCATAATATACAATGAAAACTACAAGGAAATGGGTGTCAAATACCAGTGAAATCAAATGTATTAATGATTAGAATAGAAGGTAGAGTCAAATTATAAAGGACTTTGTAGCCTGTGGTAAGGTTTTGGAATTTATCTAAAACCGTTGGGGGGCCTCAAGTGGGACATGATCTGAATTAGGTTTAAGAAGCTGAGAATGAATGGTAGGTGCAGAATGCAGAGACTAATCAGCAGGCCCCGTCATAGCCCAGATGAGAGGTGACGGAAGTCTGACTGGGGAAATACAGAGTAAAGACAGAGAAGCAGATGTATGAAAGGTGTAGTTAGGGGTTAAACGTAAGGGATTTATTGTTGAAGGAGTGAAGGAGGGAAGAGGCAGTTAGTGTCCCAATTTGGGCTCAGCAGCTCGGAGCTGGGGTGTCATTTACTGAAATGAGGAAGGTGGGCCCCAAAGAAAGGGACAATCGAGAGTTCTCTTTCAGACTGGCTGAGACACCTGTGCAGCATCTGAGTGGGTATGTCAACAAGGTTATTCAATTGGTATTTCCCTGGAACTTCGGGTGTTTTATGGTACCTGAGACTCAGAGTTTGAGCACTAATGTCATGTAAGTTAGCGTTATCTCACACAGCAACAGTTAAAAAGACTGAAAAAGGATCAGACTTCAACTAGATGTGCGGATGAAGCTGATCTGGACAGGACTAAGGTAAATCAGAATAGAGGGTAAAGGATGATATGGTCCATATTTTAAAACTTCAACTCCTCTGTGAGACCAAAGGAACAGATGTTTATTTGGTGCAAAATTCATATTTTTGGTAGCATATTATCTCATTTAACTTGGATGGTCAGTTTATTCAAACACCATAGTTACATGGAATCTTGAATAGGGAGTGAGATCTCGTTGGTTTGTATAGGTTATGTGATGCCCCGATACATCCCAGAGTAATTTGGGCAGAGAATGAAAAATATTTGTAAAGTCCCCTTACGGGACTGGGGAGAAAGAATAAAATATTAAACTTCCCCATCTGGGAAATTCCTGATATTCTCACAAGCAGTGGGGACAACCAATTCAATAGATGGAGCCCTTGCTCGTGGTGTTTGCCCCTATGAAGTTTACTCCTGCAAAAGAGAGGCTGAGCCTACATAGTTATGCCTAGCAGTCACCCCCGAGAACCTCTTTTGTTGCTCAGATGTGGCTTCTCTCTCTAAGCCAACTCTACAGGTGTCCTATGTGGGACATGACTCCCAGGGGGTAAATCTCCCTGGCAACGTGGGACAGGACTCCCGGGATGAACCAGGACCCAGCAATATGGACTTGAGAAAGCTTCTTGACCAAAAAGGGGAAGACAGAAATGAGACAAAGTGTCAGTGGCTGAGAGATTTCAAACTGTCAAGAGGTTAAACTGGAGGTTATTCTTACGCATTATACAGATATCCTTTTTTAGTTTATAGTGTATTGGAGTGGCTAGAAGGAAGTACCTGAAACCATAGAACTGTATTTCGGTAGCCTTGTTTTTTTGACTTTTACAAAGGAGATTTATTACGTTACAAATGTACAGTTCTGAGGCAATGAAAATGTCCAAATTAAGGCATTAACAAGAGGACACCTTCACTCAAAAAGACCAATGCAGATTTTCTCTGACACATGGGAGGCACGTGGTGAGGTCTGCTGTCCTTTCTCTCCTGGGCTGATTTCAAAATGGCTCTCTCAGCTCCTTGGGCTTCTTCCAGCCTCTCCTGCGGAGCTTTCCTCCTTCAAGCAATGGTGGGTCCTCTCTCAGCTTCTCCAGGGCAAACTCTGGGTTTCATCTCTTAGCTTAACATCTCCCAGGGCATTTTCTGCCTCCAGGCATCTATGTTTCCTCTGAAATAGCCCCTCTTACAGGACTCCAGTAAGCAGATGAAGATCCACCTTGAACAGATGTGCATGGAAACAACCTAACCACAGGTCCCTCCCAGTAGTCAGTCTGCACCCACAAGCATGGGTTAGAAGAACATGGCTTTTCTGGGATACATACAGTTTTGAAACAGCACACTTCACCTGGTTCTTTCCCAAAAGACATCTTCTTTCCATACAAAATACATTCATTCCATCACAATATCACAAAAGCCTTAAACCTTTCAGTAACAATACAAATACAATACAAAGTCAGAAAGTACAAAATCTCATCAAAGTCAGCTATAAGCATAGTCTCTCCTAAGGCAAAATTCTCCTCTGGTTGTGGACCTGTGAACCTTAGAACAAGTTATCTACTTCCCATATACAAAGGAGGGACAGTCATAGGATAAATATTTTCATTTCCATAGGGAGAAATTGGAAGGAAAATAGGGGTCACTGGACCCAAACAGTTCCGAAAGCCTGAGGGGCAGCGCCATTGTATTTCACAGGCTGACAGCCAATTAGAGAATGACATTTTATCCTTGGGGCCTGAGAGAACAGCAGTCCCACCTTCTCCAAGGGCTTACACAGTGGCCCTGCCCTCTCCAAACACTGGGGTGAGAGCCACATCAGTGGGGAGCACTGGCAGACCACCTTGTTCTTGGCCCCACCCTCCTCAAGTATCCAGGTGGTTCCTGGACTCTGCTGTCTCTGGGGGATACACTCAACCTCTTCAGAACAGTGGGGTGGCATTCAGGCTCCCCCAGTCTCTGGGGAGGGTGCTCTGTACCCTCTCAGAGGCCTGAAGAAGCAATGCTCTTCCATCTGCCCTCTGCCTTCAGGGCAAACTCACCCTCTCCCATGAATCATGGGTCCACTCCCCTGGCCCGAGATTTCCTGGCTCCAGACCTTAGCTTCCATTTCCTTGAAATCACTTTTCCTTCAATATGTTCCTTTTCTGTCCATTTTAGTCCAAACTGGCAGTGGTTCTATCCATACAGATCATGCAAAAAAAATTGCTGGCTTGGCATGTAGCATATAGGGGTCGAAATCAACAGACAGAAGGACTTTCCACAATTCCTTCCTGGCTAACTCCACCTCCAATCCAGCTTTTTCTGAAATGGTTGACTGGTTCTATGTTTGGTTAAATCCTCACATGGGGCACAGTTCTCTGGGGTCTCAATTTCTGGAAGCCCAGAGTTTTCCAGACCATCAATTTCTGGTTTCTTTGTACCTGTAAATTCAGTTCTTTTCTGCCACATTTTATTATAAGCTGAAAGAAGCCAGGCTGAATTTTTCACATTTAGTTTGGAAATTCCCTCAGTTAGAAATCCCAGCTTATTGCTTTCAAATTCTACCTTCCATCCAGCATCAGGACTCAATTTTCCGCTTTGAAACAAGGATCACTTTCCTTCCAATTGGCAAAGGCACATTCCTCATTTCTGCCTAAAGCTTCGTCGGAGATATCTTTAGAGTCTACATTTCTGTCAACAGTCTCTTTGAAACAATCTAGGCCTTCTCTATCAAGCATCTCACAATTCTTCCAGAATCTTCCCCTTTTCCATTTATAAAGCAGTTCTAGCACTTCTGGTATTATATTTGCAAATTGTAGCACTCCACTTCTCTGGTACCAAAATCTGTTTTGGTTTGCTAAAGCTGCCAGAATATATTATACCATAAATGAATTGTTTTTACAAAGGGGATTTATTAGGTTACAAACTTAACAGTTCTAAGGCAATGAAAATGTCCAAATTAAGGCAACAACGAGAGCATACTTTCACTCAAGATGGGCTGATCATGTCCAGGGTTTCTCTGTTGCATGGGAAGGCATGTGGTGACCTCTGCTGGCCCTTCTCTCCTGGGTAGGTTTCAAAATGTCTCTCTTAGCTCCTGTGAGAGGGCCTTCTGGTTTCTCCTGGGACATTTTCCTCCTTTAAGTGATGGTAGGTCCTCATTCATCTTCTCTCAGGCAAACTCTGGATTTCATCTCTTAGTTTAGCATCTCCCAGGGCATTTTCTGTCACCAAGCATCTATGTTTTCTCCAAAATATCTCCTCTTAAAGGACTCCAGATTAAGACCCATCTTGAATGGGTGGGGGTCTCATCTCCATGGGAACAACCTAATCAAAGAGTCCCAACCAACAATAGGTTTGAGCAGGGCCAGGAAGGTGGCGGGTTCCACATCGGGCAGCTCAATCTCTGTAGACATTGTGGCCATTCTCCTGCTGAACATAGCGTTGAAGATGACACTGCCAGTAGCCTTGATTCTTGAAGAGGACTGTATTAACTATACAGCTTTTACAATGTGACTGTGTGATTGTGAAAACCCTGTGGATAGCAAAACCTCTCTCCAGGGTATGGACAAAGGAGTAAAAACATAAGGAAAAAAATAAATAAATAGTAGGGGGGGTGGGATAAGGAGTAAAAAAAAAATTGGGTAGGTTGCAATTCTAGTGGTCAATGACATAGAGAAAAGGGTATGGGGTGTATGGGTTTTCTGTTTTTTTATTTTTCTGGAGTGATACAAATGTTCTAAAAATGATCACGGTGATGAATACTACTAAGTGATGATATTGTGAGCCACTGATTGCATACACTGGATGGACTTTGGTGTGGAAGACATCTCAATAAAAATATTTTTTAAAAAAAGACTGTTAGATATACAAGTCTGGGGTATGGAAGAGGAGAGATCTAGTGCAGGATGGATATATTTATTTCCACAAAAATGAATGATATCAAAATTAAAAGGTGAACAAAATCAAGATTTTACTTAGTTCAATCCTTATTAAGGATCTAACATAACATTTCTTGATGAAATTTAACTGAGCTCAACCTTCCTAACAAACGCTTTGATCACCTAAATATATCATCAACCTCTTTGCTACCTGTATATCTTCTTTCAAACAAGGGCTCCCCACTGAACCTTTAGACAAGAAGCTTAGGTACTTCTTAATCTTCTCAAAAAGAACAGTTTGTTTAATCCTCATGTTCAAGGTGAAATGACCTAGTGTGCAGCAAACTTTTCCAAAAGAAGCAAAGCAAACATGCCAAGCTGGAGATGAACTGATCTAATTGCATATATTGCATCATTTTTCTTATATTACTACAGAATGGAATGACTAGAGCCATTCTACAATTTAAGCAGGAAAGAAACTGTACCTCACTTGCTTGTAGTTTGAAAAAAAAAAAAAGAAGAAATAACTGAAGTTTCAGTAAAACTATTATGGAAAATTCTTTTCAGTGCTCCTCTGGTGCTATAACAGCACCTATGACACATCATATTATCTTCACACACATATTTTGTATAACTGTTGGTATAAACACTATACTATACATTCCACTATTTAGAGCATTTAAAAACTGCATTTTACAACAAAAGACTCCACACGCAATCTCACAGACATACATTTAGATTAGCTCAAAAGCTACTGGAGTTGTCTGAATCAATTCATTTTTTATGGAGCTATTACTTGAGTGGTCTCACAATAACCAGGGGAAAATACACTGAACTACAGAGTGAGTTTTTTAAGGAAAATCAGCCTTATGCGCTTTGGAGGGAAAATTCAGATAAAAAGAAATCACTACCTTTCAATGTAGGGTTTGTTTGGATGCTTCAGTCATATAAATGGATGACATACTGATAGGATAGGTCAAAGAAATGACTGACTAACACCAATACCATCATACAATTGAAGATGTGTAGTTGAAGCACACACATGCACAAGCACACACGCACACTGTGTACTTTAAAGTAAAAATGTTTATACTTCTAGTTCCCCCGTTTACCTAAAATTCCTCCAAAAGGGTATCGGTGCATCACAACCCACACAAAGATGTTAAAGAGTAAAAATCTTTAAATTTAACCATATTCTAGAGTTAGTCAGTTTCCTGACAAATTCCTTTTATTAGCAGGACGGAGTCTTCTGGTGGAAGTAAGGAGATGGGTCAAGGCTGGGAAAGCAGCAGTGTAGCAGAGGAGAACCAAGCAGCCACCTGTCCTCCAGGCCAATCCTGCGTCTCAGACAACAGCCTGGACCAGTTCCAGAAAAGGCACGAGAAAGAAGGGAGAAAAAGAAAAAGAACTAACAGATCACTTCATTAGTCAATATAACAATACTAATATCATTAAGAACTCCATCACTGTCAGTAATTTGAGATTTCTTTACAGCTTCTTTTTTCCTTAGGCTATATTTTGCTAGAGATGTACAAATAATTATATTTTGAATGACTTGCAACAATTACTTTTTGTGTGGTTAAACCATCAATGTGACATGGACTCATTTATTTCATTTTACTTTAAATTTTTAGGAATTTCATTTTTCTCACCTTTATTTAAGCTATTTTATAATTTTGCAAAGCATTCACATGGCTGAGAGCAAATCTACAAACAAGGCATAGTGAGAGAAGTAGGACTTCTTTCTTCAACCTCACCTGCTCATAAGGAATCGTTTTTAAGTGCCATTCACAGTACTTTTCTTGGTGAACTCTGCTTCCAACTTTCACCCATTTTTCTTTAGGGTTGTTGATCCTTCCCCATTTTTAAAAAGAGTTCTTTATATAGTAGGGTTAGTTAGCCCTTTGTATATATATGACAAAAGTTGCAAATATTTATTTCCAATTTGTCATCACCTTTTAACTTTGCTTATGATGTTTTTTGTAATGCAAAAAAAAACCAAATTATTTTTAATTTTTATGTAGTTAAATTAATCAATATTTTATTTTACTGATGTGGATTTTGACTCATAGATAGAAGTTTCTCCACTTCCAAGATATAAAGGAATTCGTTAATGTTTATATCTAATACCTATGTGGTTTCATTTACTAAATTTAAATAACTCATCCATTCAAATTTATTCTGACTTACAGTACTAAAAACATAACCTTTTATCTTTTTCCATTTGTCTATCTACTTACCCTAGTTCTCTTCTGTAGGATCAGCAAGCATAGTGATGAGCTAAAATTTATTTTTAGTTACTGATGCTTTAATATAATTTAGTATGTGATAGGTCTAGCATCTCTTTTCATTGTTCCTGTTTGGTGATGGGAATGGTCTGCGGGGGAGGGATGCTGAGGACGCACAAAAGAGAACGTGACAACTTGTAGATGACCTGAGTGGGATCTGGCGTGCTGCAGGAGAGCTGGCTTCAGAGAGGTGCCTGCCCCGTCACAGTGGTTTCAGGAGGGGCGTCTGAGGGTGAGGGATGGAACAAAGGAAGTGTTGGTGTGGTAGCAGCTCTATTTTCCTGGTGAAACTTGGTGAGAGTAAGGAGTAGGGAGAGACGGTGTTAGAGGTTTGAGGAGAAAGAGAAAAGATATAAAACTGCCACGAAGAAAAGAGAGTTGGGACTCATAAAAACAGTGTGGGGAAAAAGAACAAGGTAAAATGAAAACAAAAAGCTCTTTTACAGATGATTTTTTTCATTTACAGAAAATATTTAATGTTGGAAGAAAGAATACCTTCGCATCAACATGTGAATGTCTTAAACAAGAATAATAGAGAAGTTTCTGTACTTGACAATCTCTTGAAGGTGAGCTAACTGGACATTTGTAAGAGTTCCCTTTCATTTTTAAATGATTTCTGCAGCATTTGCATACTTACCACTTCTTTTCACAAAGCTTGATAAATTCCCTTCTGCAGTATCCTTTAGTATGTCCATCAGGGTTTCCAACATATCGAGTGGAGAAGGATAATAATCTGAACAAAAAGAAGGAACAAGCGAAAACAAGACCGAGGCAGTGGTTTCAATGTTGAGAAATGTGTCCTGCGGGTTAGCCCGCGCTTATCAGTGCCTATCCTTGACACTCTTTCCCAAACACGTGTGTGCATGAATTCAATGAATGCTTCAAATGTGTGACCAGCAGCCAAAATCTGCTTTCCAACAGTTAATCAAAAGACCACAACTTCAAAATTTGCTTATGAACTAAATAAGAGGAAGCAGGGAAAATGGAAGGAACGTGGATTTTGGAGTCTGATGTACTCACACCTCTATCTGGATTGATTAATCCTGTTTCCTCAGATGAAACTGCAATGGAATGCCCTGAGGTACTTGGCTTGACAAGCACTCTACTTCTTTTCATGACCCACCCCCACCACCCCTTTCCTTCAAGATCAATCTACATTACACCAGGGCAGTTCCGGCATTTCAGCCTCCGGTCATGTCGGCCACCTTTTAATCCATGTTTTAGTCAACCATCCAGACAAACTGCGATGCCCTTTCTAACCTCTCAAGCTAAGCACTGAATGCAGAATCTCTGCTTAGTGGGCCCACTGCGATAAATTCAGCTTGATCCAACTTTATATTCCTTCCACCGTTATCTCACACCCTCATATCCATTTCCACACATTTCCCCCTGGTTTCTGTCTGTATAGATCGGAAAACTCGTGCAGTTCTGTTGGAGTACAGCAGACCTCCTCATGGGTGACACTTCGTAGTACCTCACCTTTCAGGGTCTGCTGAGACTTTGGTCTAGCTACAGGTCTGGAAGGAAAGGGGTGCCTGTCTTACCATGCTCCCCATCATCCAGAGGCAGCTGGGCTGACAGAACGGTGGAATGGCCTTTGGGAGACTCAATTACGGTGCCAACTAGGTGGCAATATCTTGCAGGCCTGGGACAGCGTCCTCCAGGGGGCTGTGCATGCTCTAAATCAGCGTCCACTGTATGGTGCTGTTTCTCCCACAGCCAGGAACCACGGGTACAGGAACCAAGGGGTGGAAATGGGGACGGCACCACTCACCATCACCCCTACAGATCCACCAGGAAAATATCTGTTTCCTGTCCCTGCAACCTTAAGCTCTGCTGGTCCACAGGTCTTAGATCCAAAGGAGGAGTGCTCCTGCCAGGAGATACATGATTCCATTGAACTGGGAGTTAAATCTGCCACCTGGCCACTCTTCTCGTGCCACTGAATCAACAGAAAGGAGATCACTGCTCTGTCTGGGGTGACGGATCCTGACCATCAGGGGCTGGGTGTCCTCGGGGAGGACCCTGTTACGCCGCCCAAAATTTACACTGCTAACCTTCCTCCCAGCCCTGCCCAAGGAGACCAACGGCCTTTTACCGGGTGATTGTGCACCAGGGAAAAGGGAACGATCAGATAGTTCGGGATCATTAGACACTGGCTAATTTCCTAATCAGTATCCATTTTCCCCTTCTTTTTTGATAAGAGAACTCATTAGCTTAATTAACGCGGCCACATGCAGAACTCAATAACTACAAACCCAGGACCTTTAAAACTGGTTATGTGTCATGGTACTAAGTTCTAGCCAATTATATGCAAGTACAAGTTACTGGGCAAGGTACTCGGGAAAGCATCCTTGAAAGGGACCAACTTCTTGTCCTCCCCTACTCTGCTTGTTTCTTGCTAAAGCAGAGATATGGCGGAAGGAAGTCACATGCTCAGCTTTACAGGGTGGAATAACAGAAGAGGGCTGGGTCCCTAGTGGTATCCTGGAATGCCACATCAGATCTGGATGGACCTGGTTTTTTACATGGAGAAAAAATAAGCCCTCTAATTTGTATAGGCTTTTTTTTCCTTTTTGCATTTGCTCCCAACTGAATGCAACTCCTACCTTCTACATATGGGTGGGAGGTACTGCCAAAAAGGGAGTTTTAACAAATGAGTCCCTGTCTCCTTTCCTACCTGTACAGCCCAGCAGACTTCTAGCCCAGCTAGAACTTCAGGGTGACCTCTGTGAGCAAGAGAAAAAAAGCGTTAAAATAGTTACCTGTATAACCAACAAATGATAAAAGTAGCAAAAAACTAAAAGATACAATTAACAATTTCCTTGAAAGAGGAAGGTAAATTTAATTCCAAAATGGGTCCCCCTTTGGAGATAAGCCAGAATTCTACAGTAATGGTTAGAATCCAAATAGAATCAGTGGAAACTTCAGTCTTTGCTACTTCCAGACATACATGAAAGTGGAAATTAATATTCTGATATTGAGCAGCATTGCTAAAGAGGGGCTATAGCTTTTTCAAGATCGATGTGTTTAAATTTAGACTGAAAGAGCTGAGTCTAAGTACATGTGTCTCAATAAGATCATCTGGTAAATGAATGCAATGTAGCAGCTATTTGCTGGGAAAATAGTAAACCAGATCCTATGGGAAAAGGTACTAATTATCCACATAAAACATCTCTCTTCACTCTCACGTTTTTCTTTCCTACCTAATGCTATGAACCATTGGAACAGCTCTAGCATTAATGGAAGAATCTCTGCTAATCCTAGCAATTCTACTCTTGTCCACTCATGAAACTAGTGCATCTGCAGGCTACCCTCTCTCTTGGAAGCAGTTGTTATATATTTGGATATTGAGAGCTGTTCCTTCTTTAGAAGGAAGCAGAGAAGACAAAAGGTACATGGCGTCTGCTGCAATACCAAGATGACCACTCTGGTTGGTTTACTGATCTTGCTGGTTCCGATGACCTGAAGTTCTGGACTCTGAACCTTTGTCGGGACTGGCCTACCAGACCTGCTTTAGCCTATGAGCCTTGCAGGCTGACCCATCTGCTCTGGCCTGTAGCTCCTGCGTACTCCCATAGCCCACCTGGTCTCAGCCCCACCCCACTCCCTCCCACCCCCAACCCTGTGAGCCCTACACAGTGGGTGATCTGCAGCAGATCACGGCCGCTGGACACCAGCTCTCCTGGAGATCCAGGTCTGGGGCTGTTTCGTCCCTGTCTGCTTTTCTGATGCTTCATCTCCCTCACCATTAACACCTTGCAAACCCATTCCCAGGTCCTCCGACTTCCTTTCTTTGTGGCATTCAACAGCTTATGAGGTCCATCACAGGCTTTATACAGATGAGTGCTTTCTTTTTATTTTTTATTTTTTTTAAACATAACTACATATAAACACGAACATTCCTACCATAGAATCATTCCATTCTTGGTATATAATAAAAAAACTCACAATATCATCACCATGATCATTTCTTAGAACATTTGCATCAATTCAGAAATAGAAATAAAAAGAAAAAAAACTCGGACTTCCAGAGAAGATGGCGGCTTAGTAAGACGCGCGGGTCTTAGTTCCTCCTCCAGAAAAGCAACTAAAGAAATAGAAACAATACGAAACAGCTCCCGGAGTCACGACAGAGACCAAAAAGACAGCGTACCCCATTCTGGAACAGCTGAACGGGCAGGGAGAATCTTCTGCGGTGAGATACCCGAGGGGCACGCGTTTTCCTAGCTGGGGCGGCTGGCGACTGGGGTCCCCTCCACGCACGTGGCTCCCCGGTCTGACTGGGAACGTTGGATAGCGGGGCCCTCCCGTCACGCTTGGCGTTTTGGGCCAGCTGGGCAATTAGGACCGGCACTCCCCCAAGCCGCGGTGGCCAGCGACCCCCGCCTCCACGCGTGGTTTCCCGGGCCGACTGCCGTGCAGACAGACGAGCGCCACGAGCGCCACCTACTGGGCAGGAAAAGAAAAACAGAGCCCAGAGATTTCACAGAAAAAGCTTTCAACCAGCTGGGTCCCACACCCAGGGAAATCTGATCAAATGCCCAGACACCAGCAGAAAATAATGGATGACGCTCGGAAAATTGAAGATATGGCCCAGTCAAAGGAACAAACCAATAGTTCAAATGAGATACAGGAGCTGAGACAACTAATGCTGAATATACGAACAGAAATGGAAAAACTCTTCAAAAACCAAATCAATAAATTGAGAGAGGACATGAAGAAGACATGGGCTGAACAAAAAGAAGAAATAGAAAATCTGAAAAAACAAATCACAGAACTTATGGGAGTGAAGGACAGAGAAGAAAAAATGGAAAAAACAATGGATACCTACAATGGTAGATCTAAAGAGACAGAAGCTACAATTAGTGAACTGGAGGATGGAACATCTGAATTCCAAAAAGAAACAGAAACTATAGGGAAAAGAATGGAAAAACTTGAGCAGGGGATCAGGGAACTGAATGACAATATGAAGCGCACAAATATACGTGTTGTGGGTGTCCCAGAAGGAGAAGAGAAGGGAAAAGGAGGAGAAAAACTAATGGAAGAAATTATCACTGAAAATTTCCCAACTCTTATGAAAGACCTAAATTTGCAGATCCAAGAAGTGCAGTGCACCCCAAAGAGAATAGACCCAAATAGGCGTTCTCCAAGACACTTACTAGTTAGAATGTCAGAGGTCAAAGAGAAAGAGAGGATCTTGAAAGCAGCAAGAGAAAAACAATCTGTCACATACAAGGGAAACCCAATAAGACTATGTGTAGATTTCTCAGCAGAAACTATGGAAGCTAGAAGACAGTGGGATGATATATTTAAATTACTAAAAGAGAAAAACTGCCAACCAAGACTCCTATATCCAGCAAAATTGTCCTTCAAAAATGAAGGAGAAATTAAAACATTTATAGACAAAAAGTCACTGAGAGAATTTGTGACCAAGAGACCAGCTCTGCAAGAAATACTAAAGGGAGCACTAGAGTCAGATACGAAAAGACAGAAGAGAGAGGTATGGAGTAAAGTGTAGAAAGAAGGAAAATCAGATATGATATATATAATACAAAAGCCAAAATGGTAGAGGAAAATATTATCCAAACAGTAATAATACTAAAAGTTAATGGACTGAATTTCCCAATCAAAAGACATAGAATGGCAGAATGGATTACGACCCAGCAATACCACTGCTAGGTATCTACTCAAAGGACTTAAGGGCAAAGACATAGACGGACATTTGCACACCAGTGTTTATAGCAGCATTATCTACAATTGCAAAGAGATGGAAACAGCCAAAATGTTCATCAACAGACGAGTGGCTAAACCAACTGTGCCGTATACCTACGATGGAATATTATGCAGCTTTAAGACAGACTAAACTTATGAAGCATGTAATAACATGGATGGACCTAGAGAACATTATGCTGAGTGAGTCTAGCCCAAAACTAAAGGACAAATACTGTAAGGTCCCACTGATGTGAACCGACATTCAAGAATCAGCTTGGAATATATCATTGGTAACAGAGACCAGCAGGAGTTAGAAACAGGGTAAGATAATGGGTAATTGGAGCTGAAGGGATACAGACTGTGCAACAGGACTAGATACAAAAACTCAAAAATGGACAGCACAATAATACCTAAGTGTAATGTAACTAGGTTGGAACACTGAATGAAGCTACACCTGAAATATGGTTTTTTGTTTGTTTGTTTGTGTGTTTGTATCTTTTGTTTTTGTTTTTTTTCTTTTTCCTTTATATATATATATATATTATTAGTATTATTATTTTAATTCTCTTCTCTATATTAACATTCTATATCTTTTTCTGCTCTTTTGCTAGTTCTTTTCCTAAATCGATGCAAATGTACTAAGAAATGATGATCATACATCTATGTGATGATACTAAGAATTACTGAGTGCATTTGTAGAATGGAATGATTTCTAAATGTTGTGTTAATTTCTTTTCTTTTTTTTGATTAATAAAAAAATTAAAAAAAAAAAACTCATACATACCATACCCCTTACTCACCCCCCCCCCCCCCACTGACTGCTAACATTTCCATACCAGAGGAGTTCTTAACTGACAGCTCTGATACTCCTCCAGGCTCACACCCCTTTGCAAACTACAAATCTCCTTCTGGAAGAGATCCGGGAAATTCACTATGAGTATATAAAAAAGTTTAGAATCTTCCCCTCCAAACTGATCTCTGTTTGTTTGTTTGTTTTAGGCTCTGTATCATTGTCTCCCCAGGCTCATCTCTTCCTCATGTAAAAGGATTGTGAAAAGTAAACATAAAGTCAAAAATAAGGTATTCTTATTTCAGACTTTTTGCCTGACTTTGCCCTCCAAAGTTTACCAGAAAGGCTAGCTGTGTCTTGAAAATCTCTAGGTTCACAATTTTTTTCCCTCACTGTCATTTGGGCACAGGTTTGGGGTGACATTTGAAGATAACCTAACCACTATGGGCAGAACTGAAAATAAACATTGTCTTTAAGTATTCCTATTACTTTTCAGGAGCTTGGAGTTATGCCCAATCCTTAGTCATTGAATTCTAGGGTTTGTTACAAATGAATTTTCCTTTTTATTAACATACCTCATTTCATACAATTACTTTTAGTATTAGCAAACATTTACTGAACACTAACTATATACCAGCATTGTGCTAACTACTTCATATGTATTACTTCTTCCAGCTCTCACAACAAAAGGACAGCAATTATTCTTTTCATACAAAAGGAACTTGGGGTCCAAAGAGGTTAATTAACTCACCTAAAGACACAGAGCTGATAAGAGACGATGAAGAACAGCAGTCGGCATTCTTTTAAAAAGCATGCTCAATAAGGATGCCCTGCCACCTCCATGCCACCGGCCTCATAGCCCCAGAACGTTGCTCAGAAATGATTTCCTCCACCAGGTCTCCCCAGTTCACTAGCGCTGCCCGCCCTGGCTCTCCCTTCGCTTCCCAACCTCGGAATACCGATCGGCTGTGATCTGCTAGCCTGATTCACAGCAGGCACTTGCTTACACATTCCTGCTTTTCTGAAAGCAGTGTCTTCATCTCAACCCCTTGTATGTTTTCGGAGACTCTATAAGCTTTTGAAAGTTAGTCTTTTCTTTTTCAACTCCATACAGTTCACAGTGTTCAGTACTCAGACAGGCTCCATTAGAGGCTGAGGAAGTGGGGCCCGTGAAGTTTCTAAATAAGATAATCTCTTTCTCATTGGTCCTGGAAGGATTATGTGACTCACTGCTTAAAAACACGGAGTGGTTACAGGATATGCTTTGAACTTTATTTTAATATTTGAGTGACTCCTGTGAATCTGTGGGAAATGTTTTGTTTCCTTTCCTTTCCTTTTAGTTTCGCAGCTAAGGTCTTGCATAGCTTGACTGTGGATGCCTCCCTCTGCTGACCCACCCAACAAGACCCCAAACAAATGATCCAAGTGGTCCCAAAAAACCCTCAGCCAATGGGGAAGCTGAGCCATGGCAGACTGGCAAGGTAATAAGAATAAATCAGTTAACATAGAGTGAGAGCACACCACGTGTCAGCCATCGCTCATGGACCTGATGACCCCACGAATTAGGTACTGTGAGAGGACACAATCAGCATGCAGGCTTCTCCCAAGGAGAGCCCATCTCCAATCTCTTTACTGTCTCTAACCTACAGCATTCTGTATCTCTATTTTAACACATATTTAGTCATGTCTTATATCTGAACATATCTATGCTTCCTACAAATTTATAAACTCCTGGAAGCATGGGCTGGATTGCCCTCTCTCCTAGGGCCTAAACTGTAGCTTTCACATAGAGGAGCTCGAAGAATGAGTGTTCACTAGAAATGACTGCAGACCTGGGGATACCAAGTCCTTGAGCACCGTCAAAAAAACTAGAAATCATTTTATTACATTCTAACCCTTAAAGTATAAAGAAGTTACTTACAGAGGGGCCAAGATGGCGGCTTAGCAATGTGCGCATTTTAGTTCATCTTCCAGAACAACTACTAAATAACCAGAAAGAGTACCGAACAGCTCCCAGAGCCACGTCAGTGACCGGACACACAACGTACCCCAGTCAGGACCAGGTGGACCGGCTGCGAGCCTCCCCAAAACCGTGAGTTCCCCAAGCCGCGGCGGCTGGCACCCCTCCCCCACAGGCGGTTTCCCAGAGGGAAAGGAAAGAGACTCTAAACCTGGTCAAGGCAGAGGTCGCTCATTGGGCTCATGGAAAAAGAGGAAAGGTGAGGAAACGGAGGCTTTAGTGGCTGTGTCTCTACGGAGACTTGGCTGCCTCTGGATTCAGCAGTGGGACTTCTCAGGCTGCAACTGCCCCAGGCATAGGCAGAAACAGGCTGCTTTCAGGGCTGTCTCCCACCTGTGCCTTCCCCAGGGGAGAGGTGAAGCCCAACTCAGGTGGAATCCCTCCCTCAAGGAATTCAGACCCCAGGGCTTGGCAATCTGAAGCCATTAAAACCAGCCTACAGCTTCTCCTCCATCTCCACCACACCCCCAGAAGGGAGAGTCTTCCAAAGTTAAAAGTGCTGCAACATCTTTTCCTGGTGCGACCCGCAGGCACATGTGCCACGTACCAGGCAGGATAAGAAAAACAGAGCCCAGAGACTTCACAGGAAAGTCTTTTAACCTGCTGGGTCTCACCCTCAGGGAAAACTGACGCAGGTGACTCCTTCCCTCTGATAGGAGGCCAGTTTAGTCTGGGAAAACCCGGCTTGAGTCTATAATACCTATGCAGACCCTCCTAAGGGTGGGGAGGGAAAAGGCACATTACAAGCAGGGCAAGAAACAAGAAAACAAGAACTGAAAAATTATCCTCTGTTAAACAAAACCTAAGCTAGAGGTCCAGAAAAAGCTGAACTGAAGGTCAAAGAACAGATAGAAAACAAATTCATCTAGCAAGAAAACCCTAGGTAAGAGAAGTGAAAGCAATCACCAGAATAAACATATTAAGGTAATTAAATGTCTAGACGCCAGCAAAAAATAACAAATCACAACAGGAAAATTGAAGATATGGCCCAGTCAAAGGAACAAACCAATAGTTCAAACAAGAGCTGAAACAACTAATTCAGAATATACGAACAGACATGGAAAACCTCATCAAAAACCAAATCAATGAATTGAGGGAGGATATGAAGAAGGCAAGGAACGAACAAAAAGAAGAAATGGAAAGTCTGAAAAAACAAATCATGGAACTTACAGGGATGAAAGATGCAGTAGAAGAGATGAAAAAAACAATGGAAACCTACAATGGTAGATTTCAAGAGACAGAGGTTAGGATTAGTGAACTGGAGGATGGAACATATGAAATCAGACAAGATACAGAAACTATAGGGAAAAAAATGGAAAAATATGAGCAGGGACTCAGGGAATCGAATGATAATATGAAGCGCACAAATATACGTGTTATGGGTGTCCCAGAAGGAGAAGAGAAGGTAAAAGGAGGAGAAAAACTAATGGAAGAAATTATCACTGAAAATTTCCCAACTCTTATGAAAGACCTTAAATTACAGATCCAAGAAGTGCAGCGTACCCCAAAGAGAATAGATCCAAATAGACATTCTCAAAGACACTTACTAGTCAGAATGTCAGAGGTTAAAGAGAAAGAGAGGATCTTGAAAGCAGCAATAGAAAAGCAATCCATCACATAGAAGGGAAACACAATAAGACTATGTGTAGATTTCTCAGCAGAAACCATGAAGGCGAGAAGACAGTGGGATGACATATTTAAATTACTAAAAGAAAAAAACTGCCAACCAAGACTCCTATACCCAGCAAAATTGTCCTTCAAAAATGAGGGAGAAATTAAAACATTCTCAGACAAAAAATCACTGAGAGAATTTGTGACCAAGAGACCAGCTCTGCAAGAAATACTAAAGGGAGCACTAGAGACAGATACAAAAAGACAGAAGAGAGAGGTGTGGAGAAGAGTGTAGAAAGAAGGAAAATTAGATATGACATACAAAATACAAAAGGCAAAATGGTAGAGGAAAGTACTACCCAAACAATAATAACATTAAATGTTAATGAATTGAACTCCCCAATCAAAAGACATAGACTGGCAGAATGGATTAAAAGACAGGATCCTTCTATATGCTGTCTACAGGAAACACATCTTAGACCCAAAGATAAACATAGGTTGAAAGTGAAAGGTTGGGAAAAGATATTTCATGCAAATAACAACCAGAAAAGAGCAGGAGTGGCTATACTAATACCCAACAAATTAGACTTCAAATGTAAAACAGTTAAAAGAGACAAAGAAGGACACTATATACTAATAAAAGGAACAATTAAACAAGAAGACATAACAATCATAAATATTTATGCACCGAACCAGAATGCCCCAAAATACGTGAGGAATACACTGCAAACACAGAAAAGGGAAATAGACACATATACCATAATAGTTGGAGACTTCAATTCCCCACTCTCATCAATGGACAGAACATCTAGACAGAGGATCAATAAAGAAATAGAGAATCTGAATATTACTATAAATGAGCTAGACTTAACAGACATTTATAGGACATTACATCCCACAACAGCAGGATACACCTTTTTCTCAAGTGCTCATGGATCATTCTCAAAGATACACCATATGCTGGGTCACAAAGCAAGTCTCAATAAATTTAAAAAGATTGAAATCATACAAAACACTTTCTCAGATCATAAGGGAATGAAGTTGGAAATCAATAATAGGCAAAGCACCAGAAAATTCACAAATATGTGGAGGCTCAACAACACACTCTTAAACAACCAGTGGGTCAAGGAAAATTACAAGAGAAATCAGTAAATATCTCGAGGCAAATGAAAATGAAAACACAACATATCAAAACTTATGGGATGCAGCAAAGGCAGTGCTAAAAGGGAAATTTATTGCCCTAAATGCCTATAGCAAAAAAGAAGAAAGGGCAAAAATACAGGAATTAACTGTCCACTTGGAAGAACTGGAGAAAGAACAGCAAACTAACCCCAAAGCAAGCAAAAGGAAAGAAATAACAAAGATTAGAGCAGAAATAAATGAAATTGAGAACATGAAAACAATTGAGAAAATCAATAAAACCAGAAGTTGGTTCTATGAGAAAATCAATAAGATTGATGGGCCCTTATCAAGATTGACAAAAAGAAGAAGAGAGAGGATGCAAATAAATAAGATCAGAAATGGAATAGGAGACATAATCACTGACCCCACAGAAATAAAGGAGGTAATAACAGGATACTATGAACAACTTTATGCAAATAAATACAACAATGTAGATGAAATGGACAACTTCCTAGAAAGGCATGAACAACCAACTTTGACTCAAGAAGAAATACATGACCTCAACAAACCAATCACAAGTAAAGAAACTGAATCAGTCATTAAAAAGCTTCCCAAAGAGAGAAGTCCAGGACCAGATGGCTTCACATGTGAATTCTACCAAACATTCCAGAAAGAATTAGTACCAACTCTCCTCAAACTCTTCAAAAAAATTGAAGTAGAGGGAAAGCTACCTAATTCATTCTATGAAGCCAACATCACCCTCATACCAAAACCAGGCAAAGATATTACAAAAAAAGAAAACTACAGACCAATCTCTCTAATGAATATAGATGCAAAAATCCTCAATAAAATTCTAGCAAATCGAATCCAGCAACACATTAAAAGAATTATACATCATGACCAAGTAGGATTCATCCCAGGTATGCAAGGATGATTCAACATAAGAAAATCAATTAATGTAATACACCATATCAACAAATCAAAGCAGAAAAATCACATGATCATCTCAATTGATGCAGAGAAAGCATTTGACAAAATTCAACATCCTTTCCTGTTGAAAACACTTCAAAGGATAGGAATACAAGGGAATTTCCTTAAAATGATAAAGGGAATATATGAAAAACCCACAACTAATATCGTCCTCAATGGGGAAAAACTGAAAACTTTCCCCCTAAGATCAGGAACAAGACAAGGATGTCCACTATCACCACTGTTATTCAACATTGTGTTGGAAGTTCTAGCCAGAGCAATTAGACAAGAAAAAGAAATACAAGGCATCAAAATTGGAAATGAAGAAGTACAACTATCACTGTTTGCAGATGATATGATATTATATGTCAAAAACCCTGAAAATCCACAGCAAAACTACTAGAGCTAATAAATGAGTACAGCAAAGTGGCAGGGTACAAGATTAACATTCAAAAATCTGTAGTGTTTCTATACACTAGTAATGAACAATCTGAGGGGGAAATCAAGAAACAAATTCCATTTACAATTGCAACTGAAAGAATAAAATATTTAGGAATAAATTTAACTAGAGAGACAAAAGACCTATACAAAGAAAACTACAAGAAACTGTTAAAAGAAATCACAGAAGACCTAAATAGATGGAAGGGCATACCGTGTTCATGGATTGGAAGACTAAATATAGTTAAGATGTCAATTCTACCTAAATTGATTTACAGATTCAATGCAATACCAATCAAAATCCCAACAACTTACTTTTCAGAAATTGAAAAACCAATAAGCAAATTTATCTGGAAGGGCAGGGTGCCCCGAATTGCTAAAAGTATCTTGAGGAAAAAAAACGAAGCTGGAGGTCTCATGCTGCCTGACTTTAAGGCATATTATGAAGCCACAGTGGTCAAAACAGCATGGTACTGGCATAAAGATAGATATATTGACCAATGGAATAATAGAGTGTTCAGACATAGACCCTCTCATCTATGGACATTTGATCTTTGATAAGGCAGTCAAGCCAACTCACCTGGGACAGAACAGTCTCTTCAATAAATGGTGCCTAGAGAACTGGATATCCATATGCAAAAGAATGAAAGAGGACCTGTATCTCACACCCTATACAACAGTTAACTCAAAATGGATCAAAGATCTAAACATCAGGTAAGACCATAAAACAGTTAGAGGAAAATGTAGGGAAATATCTTATAAATCTTATAATTGGAGGCGGTTTTATAGACCTTACACCTAAAGCAAGAGCACTGAAGAAAGAAAGAAATAAATGGGAACTCCTCAAAATTAAACACTTTTGTGCATCAAAGAAATTCATCAAGAAAGTAAAAAGACAGCTTACACAATGGGAGACAATATTTGGAAACGACATATCAGATAAAGGTCTAGTATCCAGAATTTATAAAGAGATTGTTCAACTCAACAACAAAAAGACAGCCAATCCAACTACAAAATGGGAAAAAGACTTGAACAGACACTTCTCAGAAGAGGAAATACAAATGGCCAAAAGGCACATGAAGAGATGCTCAATGTCCCTGGCCATTAGAGAAATGCAAATCAAAACCACAATGAGATATCATCTCATACCCACCAGAATGGCCATTATCAACAAAACAGAAAATGACAAGTGCTGGAGAGGATGTGGAGAAAGAGGCACACTTATCCACTGTTGGTGGGAATGTCAAATGGTACAACTGCTGTGGAAGGCAGTTTGGCGGTTCCTCAAAAAGCTGAATATAGAATTGCCATATGACCCAGCAATACCATTGCTAGGTATCTACTCTGAGGACATAAGGGCAAAGACACAAACGAACATTTGCACACCATTGTTTATAGCAGCATTATTTACAATTGCAAGGAGATGGAAACAGCCAAAATGTCCATCAACAGAAGAGTGGCTAAACAAACTGTGGTATATACATACAATGGAATATTATGCAGCTTTAAGACAGAATAAACTTATGAAGTATGTAACAACATGGATGGACCTTAAGAACATTATGCTGATTGAGACTAGCCAAAAACTAAAGGACAAATACTGTATGGTCTTATTGATATGAACTGACATTAGTGAATAAACTTGGAATATTTTGTTCATAACAGAGACCATCAGGAGATAGAAATAGGATAAGATATTGGGTAATTGGAGCTGAAGAGATACAGACTGTGCAACAGAACTGGATACAAAAATTCAGAAATGGACAGCACAATACTACCTAACTGTAATATAATTATGTTAAAACACTGAATGAAGCTGCATGTGAGAATGATAGAGGGAGGAGGGCTGGGGACATATTGAAATCAGAAAGATAGATATTAAAGATTGAGATGGTATAATCTAGAAATGCCTAGAGTGTATAATAACAGTGAAATGTATAAGGTACAATTTAAAAAATGTTTTTGCATGAGGAAGAACAAAGGAATGTCATTATTGCAGGGTGCTGAAAATAGATGGTAATTAATATTTTAAAATGTCACCTTCTGTGTGAGACTAAAGCAAAAAATGTTTATTTGTTACAAAATTAATATTTTGACTAGTGCATTTCCTAATATAACTTATGTAGATAGTTTGATTGAATGCCATAAGTACTTGGAATCTCAGGTCGGACATGAGATTTTGTTGGTTTGTCCAGAGTGATGCCCCGATGAATCCCAGAGTGATTCGATCAGTGAGTATCTGCAAAGCCCCCTTCGGGGAGTGGTGAGAATGGGGAGAAATTCAACTTCCCCAAGTTGAATTCTTGATATTCTCACAAGCAGTGTGGACAACCAAAGCTATAGGCAGAGCCCCCAGTCTTGGGGTTTGTTCATATGAAACTTAACCCTGCAAAGGATAGATCAAGTCTACTTAAAATTTAGGCCTAAGAGTCACCCCCTCTTTTGTTGCTCAGATGTGGCCCCTCTCTCCAGCCAACACAACGAGCAGTCTCACCACCCTACCCCTCTCTACATGGGACATGACTCCCAGGGGTGTGGACCTTCCTGGCAACGTGGGACAGAGATCTTGGAATGAGCGGAGACTCAGCATCAAGGGATTGAGAAAAACCCTAGAATGAGCTGAAACTCAGCATCAAGGGATTGAGAAAACCTTCTCGACCAAAAGGGGGAAGAGGGAAATGAGACAAAGTGTCAATGGCTGAGAGATTCCAAACGAGAGGTTATCCTGAAGGTTATTCTTATGCATCAAGTAGATATCATCTTGTTATTCAAGATGTAATGGAGAGGCTGGAGGGAACTGCCTGAAAATGTACAGCTGTGTTCCAGTAGCCATGTTTCTTGATGATTGTATAATGATATAGTTTCCATGATCTGACTGTGTGATTGTGAAAACCTTGTGTCTGATGCTCCTTTTATCTACCTTGTCAACAGATGAGTAGAATATATGGAATAAAAATAAATAATAGGGGGAACAAATGTTAAAATAAATTTAGTTTGAAATGCTAGCGATCAATGAAAGCGAGGGGTAAGGGGTATGGTATGTAAAATTTTTTTTTCTGTTTTTGTTTTATTTTTATGTTGTCTTTTTATGTCTTTTTCTGAATTGATGTGGGAAATGTGTGGGAAATGATCATGATGATGAATATGCAACTATGTGATGATATTGTGAACTGCTGAGTGTATGTGTTGGGAATGTTTGTGCTTCTTGTAATTTTTTTTAATTAATAAAAAATTAAAAAAAGAAGTTACTTACATTTAAATTCATGCAGGTTTTGCTTTCTAGCCTCATAATTTGAGAAAAATGGGTATAGCTTTTGCAACTTGGTTCTGGAAGGAAGGAAAAAAGAGGCGTACTCCAAGTCATGCAAACATTATTGGGCTATTATAAAGAGATTTAAAAGAAGTCAGGGTATCCCTGTTCACAGGGCTCCAGGGTTTTTAAATCCACAAAAGAAAAAATATATATAATACAAAATGTTATTCCATAAGATGTTTCATCTAGTTGCATATGATTGAATGCTTTATTAACCTGAGTCCAGTTTTTAAGGTAGACATAAAGTTGGCATTTCCCTTTCTCTTACTGGAATCAGAAAAAGAAAAAAAAAAAAAAGAACGAGAAGCAAAAATACAAACCCCAACTTTGTCATGACTAGGAGATAGCAGACCCCTCAAACCACATCAGAGGTGGGAGAACGAGAGGTGTAGCAGAGAGAAGGAAGAGGAGGTACGGCTGCATACCCCAGAAAGAGCGCACAGAACACAGCTTGTAAAGGTGAGAGGTTCAACCTGAAATGCAAAACCTAAATCCTTTGTTTACAACAAACAAAAACAGGGGTGGCAATGTGGATATCAGACAAGGTGGAATTCAGGGGGAAAGCATTATATAGCAAGAAAGGGACTTAGTAATGCTAACGTGAGCATTCCACTATGATAACATAATTATGACGTAACAATAATGATGTATCAGGACCAAGCAGCAGAGTTTAAACACTTATAAAGGAAAACTACAAGAGCTACAAAAGAAACAGGAATATATTCCTAAAAAGAGACTCCGATTCCCTCCCCTCAGCTCAGATCCAGAGAATAAAACCTCTTTTTGCTTTTCTTGGCCAAAACAATTCTGCGGCCAGAGAAACATCCTTAGAAAGTAAAAGAAATGGTCATGGCCATGGGGAGGGAGCAAACGAAGAGCAGTTAGAGCCTGGGAGGCATGCGTCCTCTCTGAGCCTTTGTCCTTCAGTGACCTTGCCCAGTAGTACATGAAATGGAGTGGATTGCCCCAATGTTTTGATTTCTAATTATAGACAAGAGTTCTCTGGCCACATTTTACTAGCAAGATAAATATCTGACTTGGTTATTATCTTTGCTACCAAAAAATTTTGTTTCACTATGTAATAAATACATAAAATATTTCACATTTCCTTAAGCTTTGGAACAGGACTTATCTCCAGGAGAGGGGGAGCTCCTGCTCCAGCTCTGAGTGCCCTTACCTGACACATGGTCTCAGGGAAACCCTGTGTCATCTCCACGCCTCAGCCACCTTGTCTGCCCAGGGAGAGGGCAGGCTAATGTCTCTCCAAATCACAGTATCTGGTTCTACCTCTAGGATGCAGGGGACCCCACTTCTACAACAGGCTGATCCAGGAGTCCTCAGGCATCTTAGGGGGGACTCCGTTTTGGCGAGCTTTCAAATTAAATTGCTCTCTGAGAAAATTAAATGGTAAACTGATCATTTGCAATTTGTATTTTAGTTACTTGAGAACTTTCTCTCCCAGTGCAGCTTCCCTCCTTGATTCTCCACAGAATCGTGTCCCCTCTAAGCAGGAATGCAGACTAGGTCCTCAAGTTAAACGAAAACATTCTTTGGCGGCTTAAGTATGGATATACATAGGCTCTTTAAGATACAGTCAGAGGGAAAAAAAATAAGAGTAAGAAATAAAAGTAGTAAAGCCTTGTGCATTCCCAGTTCATTCATGCACACCTCACATCCTTACCTGATCAGAGCTAATGGACAGCAGAACAGGATGCTCTCCTAGAGAGAACGTCTCCTTTGATGAGGGCTTCTGTTCCTGATGTCGCACAGACTGTAAAAGACTCAGGGCTAGTCTGTGAGGAGACAGGATGGCTCAATGAATGGCAGGAACCTCTAAGTTTAAATGATTAATAGTGCTCAGTATTTCAGACTTCCTTTTGCAAAAACTTCCCAGAGCCTGTCCTGAACCTCTTAAAAGATTAAGTTCTAGATAGAAACTATTTGCAAAAGATCAGGCTATCTACATATTAGCTAAATATTAGATTCTTTAAAATCTAAATTAGTTTTATCTAAATGCTCTTTATCAGTACTCTGATTTGGGACAGTTTTCACCAACAAGCACAAAGGTCTCTTTGTACCATAATGCAAAAGTGTAAAAAGCCTGCCTGCTAGCATATTAAATAATAAAGTAAAGCCCATATCTAAGAATGTTCTGTTTGTCTTTATAAGCTTGCAAAAACACAAATGAAAAACAAAAGAATACTTTCTATTCTTGCACATAGGTTCCATGCACAAGAAGCAATCCTGGCACATTAACGAAATAAGGAGTCACAGGTCACGGTTTAAAGAACCCTGTCTTTAAAGAGTTCATTTCCATGTAACAAGGATTCATCAAAGACTTACCACACAGGAGGCAGGGTGGGCCCCTCAGGCTCCGGCACTGGCAGTGCAGATGGAAATATCCAACACCAGGCAGTGTTATCAGCGTGGCATTTGCCATACTAACACAGCACACTCAAGAGATACCTGAGGAGAGAGAAAACACTTCCAGCTTAGGCGATCACGGAAAACTTCACAGAGGAGGAAAAGCCTCTGAGTTTGCCACTGAAGAACAGAAGATTTCCATGGGATGAAAGCAACAGGGAAGACTGGTCTAGCAGAATCCAGCAAGGACACAGGAGCGAGACAATTCTAAACCACACCTTGAAGCCAGCATACTCTCTTGCTCTCACTACCTCTATAATTTGCAGAGAAGAGTGAACAATAATAAAATTGCTTTTCCCATGATAAAACTGCTGATGTGGCTACCCTGAGTTTTCTAAAAATGAATATTTTTAAAATCTAAAGTTTGCACTAGATGGAAAACAGACTGTCAGAGAAACTGAATTTTATTTGCAGAAAAAGAAACCCTTTCTCAAAACTACTACTCAAAATGCTCTGAAACTTAAGGGGGAGATATTCTAACCAGTTGGCAGCAAATTGCAAAAGCAAGGACACAGGTATCTTTGCTGAATTTCATATCTTGGTTTTTCATCTCCCTCAATACTTTCGATGCACCTGCCAAAAGTTAGGAATGGGCCAGCAGTATTAAATGCATTAGGTGAATTCAGAGTTCTCTACTTTTGACCCAGGCTCTTATCTGTTCAATGCTATCTAAAAAAAGTATATTTCAACACAATAAAAGCCATTTCTCAAAGCCATCTAGCACAATTCACCAAATTTCAAAAATTCAAAATAAATAATCAGACTATTCAGGAAGAACTAATATTTTAAAACCTACTACAATTTCAGCATAAGTAAAATCTAGGATGTTTAGTTGAATGTATGACAGGCAATGCAATGTTCCCAGACTTAAGGAATGAAGTCTCCATAATTCAGCCCCCTCATCAGGGACATAAGGATCATTTTTGCATGGTCCTTTTAAAAATTTCTAATAGCTACCCCAACAAAGACAAAATAATTTTTCAGCAAACATGAATTATAGTACTTACTTTCATATTGATAAATTATATACCCATCAAAATACTGAATGATGTGGAGTCTGAAAAGAAGCCTCACAAATGCTAAGGAAGGAAAACAATAGTTTGGCTAAAAGTTAAAACTATTAAGGTAGCACTTGTTCTTAAACGGCATCTTATCTATCCAGGATTTATTTTTATGTACCCTTTACTAATGTGGTCTCTAGAATGCCTAATAAATCTTTGATACACCAAGGGTTTATTTTTCACAAAAAATTTAAATGCTGTCAACTCTTTTGGCAGTCATGCTTTTGGGAAAGGGGATGATGAGGGGTCAGAAATGTAGTGGGGAGCGTTTTCATAAAATATGGCTCTTCCATGCCTAGGGGAAAAGAGATAAGTCAATTCATCCTGGCAGGACTAGTCATGAAACCTGGGTTCCAATAGCTTAATATGAAATGGCAGCTGCAAGCTCGTTTGAAGACTAAGACAGAGGGTCTCACGTGACTGTGACTCTCTTCGGTCAAAAGGATGATACAGAGTTGGTTACTCAGTTTTCGAAAATAGTACTCAACTTTTTCTCAGCATTTCTTATGCCACGAGAGCATGACACATGATATTCAAATATGCCATTAAATGTCTTGCTCAATTTGTTCTTTTTTAAGACCCCACTATGTTAACTGAGTTCTAGGCACTGAGAATAAAGAAATAACGGACAAGCCATTCACCCTGTCCTTAACTCTGCAGGGTTTATGATTTAGTGGGGCTTATATTCTTGTGCTGGAGAGAGACAATGAGCCAGTGAATACAGCAAACTAAAGAAATAAAAATAGAACTTCAGGTATCAAAAAGGGTTCTGAAGAACAAGGAAGCAGGCTAAAGGTAGAGAGAAGATAGATGGCAGGTGGTCAGGGAAGGGTCTCTGAGCAGACGAGACCTGAATGAGGAAGGCCAGAGCATTCCCGCCTGAGGGCATAAGAGATGCAAAGGGCTGAGGCTGGGCGAAAGCCTGGCATGGCCCAGAGGCGGCCTAGAGTGCAGTAAGCAAGGGGTGAGGGGCTGGAGACGACCTAGCACACATGGCGACACAGGTCATGGTGAAGGGTCTGCATTTCATTTTAATTGTGACAGAAGCTACCAGTGCAGAACTCGCCAAGAGAAAGATCCTGTGAACCAGGAATGTGAGCCACATATGTAATTCCAAAATTTCCAGTAACCATATTTAAAAAGCTTTTAAAAAAGATGAAATTTGTTTTAATCATATATTTTATCTAACCCACTGTTTTGGTTTGCTAGCTACCAGAATGCAATATACCAGAAATAGAATAGCTTTTAAAAGGGGGAATTTAATCAGTTGCTAGTTTACAGTTCTGAGGCCAAGAAAATGTCCCAATTAAAACAAGTCTATAGAAATGTCCAATCTAAGGAATCCAGGAAAAGATACCTTGGTTCAAGAAGGCTGATGAGGTTCAGAGTTTCTCTCTCAAGTGGAAGGGCACATGGCGAACACAGTCACAGTTTCTCTCTAGGGTGGAAAGGTACATGATAAACACAGTCAGGGTTCCTCTCTTATCTGGAAGGGCACATGGTGAACGTGGCATCATCTGCTAGCTTTCTTTCCTGGCTTCCTGTTTCATGAAGCTTCCTGGGAGGCATTTTCCTTCTTCATCTCCAAAGGTTGCTAGCTGGTGGACTCTCTGCTTCTCGTGGCTATGTCATTCTTCTCTCTCTGAAGCTCCTTCATTCTCCAAAATGTTTCCTTTTTTATAGGATTTCAGTAATCCTATAAACTAATCAAGACCCACCCAAATGGGTGTAGACATGTTTCCACCTAATCCAGTTTAACCACTCTTGATTAAATCGCATCTCCAGGGAGATGATATTATTGCAGTTTCAAGCATACAGTACTGAAAAGGGATTAGAAGAAGTGGCTGCCTTTGGAAAATGGAATTAGGATCAAAACATGGCTTTTCTAGGGTATATACATCCTTTCAAACCAGGACACCCACTATATCCAAACTATTATAATTTCATATGTTATTGAGACAAAAAATTACTAATGAGATAACTTTACATTGTCTTTTCATAGAAGGTATTTGGAATCCATTATGGGTTACACTGAGACCAGCCACATTTTCAAGGGTTCTGGTTCTGAGTAGGAGAGTAACCAGGCAGAAGCAGAATTCAGCCCATGACTCCACTGCAGTTTGTTCTACTACTCCAGGAAAAGTATTTTTACATGACTTTTCATACACAGGCTGTTAAAAATAAAACTTTAGCTTCTATCTTTTGATTACAAAATTAGTATATGCTTATTACAGTCAAATAATACAAAAATGTATAGCATTTCCTATCATTCTATTCCTTTAAAGATTGCTAGCAGTTTGGTATAAATACTTCCAGATTTTTAATACATATATAAAAATGCAAATGTATATGTATTGTGTTCACCTTTCTAATACATGAGCATCCTTAAAGAGGGGTAAGCTTACAGTTTAGTTTCACCATGTACTCCACTTTATAAGGACAGCTTAGTTTAGTTACAGAGGTTCCTAAAAAATAATAAAATATACAGGGTGGTCAGTCCTGACTCCAAAACTTACCAAATGTTTCTGCCTTTGGATGAGTTTATAGTATCTCTAAGTTCCAGTTTCCCCATCTGTAAAATGTAGATAACTCACCAGGCATTTTGTGAAAAACAAATATAATGAAATACGTCACATGTTTAAGCCCAATGTTGAGGACACAGAAATAAGTTCAATAAATGCTACTTATAATCACTGTTATTTTTGTTTTTGTGAAAAGGAAATCAGAATATATGAACATATTTTGAAAACTGAAAAACATTTTACAAATGTAATAGCTTCAGGGCAGGCAACGGTGGCTCAGTGGCAGAGTTCTCACCTGCCATGCCGGAGACTCGGGTTCAATTCCTGGTGCCCACCCATGCAAAAAAAAAAAAAAAAAAAAAGTAACAGCGTCAACCAGATGAAAAGACACAAAAACAGGTGAAGGATAGAAGAAGCAGTTGTAAAATGGCAGCTGGTATTAAACTATTGCCCACTAAAAGCTCCTAAACATCTATTATTGCTCAGATATGACCTCACTCTCTGAAAGCTCAACTCTGCAAGTGAAATCTTTGCCCTCTCCACTACATGGGACATGACATCCAGGGGTGAAAGTCTCCCTGGTGACGTGGGAGAGGACTCCCAGGGATGGATCCGGCCCTGGCACTGTGGGATCAACAATTCCATCCTGACCAAAAGCGGGAAAAGAAGTATAACTAATAAAGTATCAGTGGCAGAGAGAGTTCAAACAGAGTTGAGAGGCTACTCTAGAGGTTGCTCTTATGCAAGCTTCAGGCAGACCTTGCGACCTATCATAACCTGCCAAACCACAACCAGGACCATTCCAGCCAATCCTAGAGAACACCTAGGGCAATATATAAGGTTCCACAAGGGTTCCATGCACTACAGTAACTTTCCAGAAACCTACAACCTCCAGATGGGTTCCTGGACCAGATAAGTCCTGAAACCTAGAGGGCCCAGCCTCTCCAGAACATCAGCTAGTTCATCTCCCTACCCTGTATTAGTGACAGACCCTTCTGACATGAAAAAGTTAGAATGGCCATAGCCCAAATACCAAAAAAGACAGGGGTGGAAAGATCAAAGTTGATGGTGGAGTTATATGGAGAGGATAGGGTTTAACAAATGAATATGAATGCTGAATCTTTAAATTGGTATTTATTTTAGTCTCCAGTATCTAAGAGCAGCTAGAAGTAAAAACCTAAAATTGTGGAATTGTAACCCATGTGAAACTCTGCAATCTGTTCTACAACTAATTTGGTGCTGTGCCTTGAAATTTATTGTTTTTTTTTTGTATATGTGTTAGTTTACACAAAAAAGAAAAGAAAAAGTTGATGGTTATGAGAAAAAAATATTTATTCCTTTTAGCCTCCTATGTTCTGAAGCAGCTAGAAGGAAACATCTGAGCTGATGACATGACAAACTTCGGGATCTGTCCTGTAACTATGTGTAAAAGAGTGCTTTGAAAACTATTGCTTTTTTATTTCTTCGCTTTGTATATATGTTTTATCATACAATTAAAATTTTTTTAATTTAAAAAAGTTACAAAAAAAAAAAAGCTCCTAAACAGAGGACGTCAGCACCAATCAGGTCGACCCACAACCAGGGGCTGTACTATAACCTGCAGAACTGATGTAACAGATTCCTATATGCACTCTTCATAGGAATTACCCTAAGGAAGCTTTTAAAATGCAAGGAAGAGCTGATTCATTCAGCCCAGTGTCCTTTCTCGGAAATACTAATTCAGGAATAATTCGTATGGGAGAGATGCCTTTCATATCATCACCCAAAAAAACCCCACCCTTAGCGCAAGGAAATCACCCCAGCAGGGAAAGCAATCAGCAAACAGTAAATGACCTACCTGGTCTGTGACGAGCTCCCGCGCAGATTCTTCAAGATCCAACTCAACAGAGCCTCATGAAAAGTGGCCCAAACTTGCACTCCCCCAAAGTGACACTCCTGTTCTCTGCGTGATACCTGATAGTGAAAACGACTCAATGAAGCAAAAGCAGGAGGCAGAGAGAAGCACAGACACATGCCATGATGGGCACTCTGCTTAGGTGCTGGGGACATGACAAGGAGTGAAGGACTCAATCTCAACAGGAAGAAGAGCAGATCTGAAGAGAAAAGGAGAACCTCCGAACACAGAGTGCAGCAGGCATTTAAGAGAAGACTGGGTGTGGACATAGGGTAGGGAAATAGCTGGGGTCTGGTGTCTAAAGGGGATCAGAATGGCGCTGAGGGAAACAGTGGGAAGCAGTGGGCTGATGCCTTGTCCTCCCAGCTGGCTCCCTCCCCAGGTAGGATGGCAGACAACCGGCATGCATCGTGTAATTTACAGCAATGTCTGCTTAGCTTAGTTTTTTTCTAAGCTAAGGAAATGGCATAATAGTGCTACAATCACTTAGCTAAACAGCTTAAATGCAGTTGTATAATTTTAAGTTTTGGGTAAAGGCTAATTGCAAAGTCAAAGTGTTGGCTTATATGGAGTTTGAGATTTTTACAAGTAGATTAGTTTGACAGAATTGTAGAAATGTAAATCACTAGAGGAAATTTACTTTCAATAACCAAGTCTTTCTGCTTTAGAAACCAAGAAGACATTCTTCTGGTGACACAAGAAGCACTTCATGATTACATATAAATCAGTTTTAGGAAGATTCACTCATTATGTGAATGAATCTTAAATACCATGGTAAAAAGCCTTATTCTAAAAAACAGAATACTTTTTACTTTCAGTTGAAATCACTGAGCACCTACAGCTAGCCTACTCTACACAACTACATTGTCAATAGAATGATGAAGTATTCTTTTTAAGATATATATTAAGTTCACAATGTAATTACAGGAATCACAGATAATGTGCATTGCTTCACTACTAAAAGGTAGCAGAGGGCAGTGCGGCTACGGATTTAGACTCTGACTCCAAATGGACTGGGTTCAAACCCCATCTCTTCTAGTCACTGTGTACCTTGAGCAAAACTTGTGTACCTCAGTTTTCCCACCTATAAAATGGAGACAAGAAGAGCACCCAACTCTGAAAGTTTTGGGAAGGACTAAATTAAATGATGTGCTGGCACACAGCAAGTCTTCAATATGTGTTAGCTCTTATAAAATTTAAGGGAAATTAAAATTAAAAATCAAGCAAAATTAAAAGCAAAATAAGTATCATTTCATACTTTAAATGCCATTTACATTAATAAAAGTGCTAGAATGACACTGAGCTAACATATGACCTTTCTGACAAGATTCATTCAAGTAAAAGGGTGAAAATCCCCCTATAAACCAATTATCAGTATTTGGTCAAGAAAATGGCGGGATTAAGTTTCTCCTGGTTTTTGCTCATTAAGCAGCTTATATTTTGGCTTGGTAAACTTCCTTTCCAGCCAGGCTGCCTATTCAGGAGATGGACAGGTTGGGTAGACCAGTAGCTGTCCCCAAGGAGTGGGAAAGGATGGCAGCAGAGTAGTGAGTAATTAGCATCAATAGGGGATTATGAGTCATACTTTGAATGTTCATGATAAATTAAGAGTAGAAAGAGGGTTCAGAATTTCTAACCTTTTTTGTTATAAAGAGTGGAAAACTTTGGGTGGTAGAGATGGATGAAAGGAAGAAAGGAAAGGATCTCAAATGATGCAACTTTGGGAAACTAAAATAACAGAATTAGATTAGCTGACAGTGTGACCGTAAATAAACATAGCCCTTTTGGAAAATAATCTGGCAGTTGGTATTGGCCACCTTTACCCTCCAGTTCTGAAAAGAAAATAAAGAATGAGCTTCAGACCTGAATATGCTCATCATGGCATTAGTTATACTGGTGAAAAATTGGAAATAATTTAGAGGCTTGACAATAGGGGCATGATTAATTACCTAACCTACAATGAGAAAGTATATACTCATTTAAAAAATGATTCCTAAGTATTTGATTAGAGAAGAAATATTTTTAGGCTATAATCCTAATTTAGAAAGCCAGGAAATATCATTACATATTTAGCAATAATTACAAGCATGTAAAACAAATATTATCAAAACACAGAAATATTTGCATAGAGAAAAACTGTGAAGCACTGCGTCAAGGCAGCACCAGCAGCCACCGCCTGTAAGTGGGAGCGGCCCGACAGGCGGTCAGCACGGGTCCCTTCCTCCTGGACAAGCGGCGCCGTCACCCGGAGGCAGAGACTCGGGGCCCTGCCCTTGACTGTGCCTGAACTGGAAGGCGCAGGAGTAGAGCTGTGCTCTGCCAGCTAATTCCGGGCCCGGCAGCCTCCTCTCTGGCTGTGGCTCGTGCGCTCAGGTGAGACTGAGAAAGGTGAGTCTCCACGCGGAGAAAACCGATGGGGGAGCACCAGGCATCGGAAGGTCAGTGGAGGCTCTCAACCCTTCTCAGCCGGCTGCGGATGCCCGAATGACCTCAGGTAAGCCACTAAGGAACTGTCAGCTGACATGCGTCTGAATTCCTGACCCACAAAATTTTGAGAAATGACAGTCATTGCTTTAAGCCATGATGTTTGGGTGTGGTCTGTCAGGCAGCAACAGGCAACTGGAACAGAGGGTTTGTGACAATACTTTCCTCTACTGTTAGTATTTTTCAAATATTTATGAACTGTGCATTATTTTCCTTTACTTTAAAAATAACATTAATTTTTTGTGTTATCACATTAATAATGCCCACAGTACACAAGTTTGGGAAATCAGAAAAGTATACATTTAACAAACCAAAAAATATAATCTATAATTCCTACATAAAAACACAGTTAACTTCTGATATATATATCCTCCCAGTTACTTATATATGAATATTTTATATTTCTCTCTGTGTAAGTGCTCAATATAAATGCAGGTTCACGTATACAAACATATGTCTAAGGACTGGAGAAAAGCAGCATGCACTTAATTTCAGAAATCAAGTCTGTTGTCACCGTAACCTCTCCCTGGCAAGCTAAGCCTTTGCTGGGTTTCCTAACAGAAGGAAGTTACATGTGCCTGCTTCCCGACACGGGAAACGCTGATAACGGGTCAGAGAGGTGGAACAGGCATAAAACTGGAGGAGGGGGACGAGAAATGTTGAGGTGTGACTCAGCCACCGGGCGAAAGGCTCTCAGCGATCCGTCCCGAGTGACCGCCAGTGAGACAGGAAACGGGAAGAGAACACATCTGTGCATGCTCCCTCTGCAGGCCTAGGGGACATGCAAGCAGAGACGGTGGATTGGCTGGGGATTTCTTTGAGCATGATTTATCGGTTTCCTAAAACCGCACTTAGCACATTGTAGACACCCAAGAAGTGTTTGCTGGATGACGGAACAAATTCATTCTCAATTTCATTAATCTGTCTGAAACTCACCGGGCATCTGGACATGAGATTTGGAAGCCAGCAGTGTACAGGTGATAAGTGAAATCTGAGTGGATGAGATTGCTCAGGAAAAGGAATAGAGTCAGAAGAGATAAAGGCTGGCAGAATTCTAGGGAAATGTCTCACCTGTAAATTACATTTTTAGCCAGTTCACATCATTTTGGGAAACAAATAAAGCAAAGTTTTCAACTCTTCCTTCAAGATGAGCCCATTCCGGCTCAATTTCTCTTCCAAGTTTTGAAAATCGTTTTCTGGAAGGAAGCAGAGTATGGTGTCAATCACCCGGCTGACAGGGCCTGTGAGGAGGCTAGTCTGAGAGAAGGGGACGCGTGCTCTGAAAGGGCCGTGACGGCAGGCAGCGAATGTCAACCGGTCCACCCCCATGGACCAGGCACCTGCCACCAGGACACAGTTCAGACACCACTCAACTCTTTCTAAACAGACCCTCCAGGGAAAGGGACAAATGAACATGCCTATTAAAGTTTGAGAACTACTGTCCCAGAGGCTTACAGGTAACTCATGAGAAAGACAAAGAAAAAGGGAAACATAACCCAGATACCCATGCCATCGAATGGCAGAACACCAGGCAGGAAAACTGCAAGGAAAATGTGAATGTTTGACTCACAAGATTCAGGAATACTTTTCTTTTCTTTCATTTGATTCAGATTTACCTCTTTCGTTCCTCTTCACCTCTCTTTACCCAGGTGTTGCAAAGCATAAAATGGCTTTCTACTGCGTCACTGAATAATGCACAGGGGGCAGAAAACAGTCCTCTAGACAGCTGCAAACCTTCCATTTTTAGCAAAACAATCATTTCAAGGTGTCTGCAGTCCATCCTTGACACTTGTCTTCTGCAGAGACTTTCTGTGTGTACAATCAGCTGTGGGGACAAACACTGGAAGGAAACACAGCTTCTGGCCTTCAGGAGGGACCTGCATCCTTGCTAGAAGTGTAGGGCAGAAACCATGCACCTCTTCCCAGGAGGTAGCTGTCGTCAGCCTGAGAAGCTGCCAAGAAGAGGCCACACGGATTGTTTCAAGGCTCAGAGCTTTGAAAGAATGCTGCTGAAAGGGGTTGCCCAGTATACACTGAAAACACAGCACCTGGTGGCTGAGACACACACAGCTCTTGATTTAAAAGAAGGCCTGCTAACTTCCTGCTGACGAGTGCTTTGAAAACTATTGCTTTTTTTCTTCTTTGCTTTGTATATATGTTATGTTATACAATAAAAAGTAAAAAAAAAAAGGTCTGCTAGGTTTGAGATAATGCTGTGGAGCGTCCAATCCATGTTTGCAGAACCACGTAATGGTTAGGAGTGTTACAGCTGGACAGGCTTCGGCTGAAATTCCAGGCTCTGCCACCTGCATGCTCCACTGGAGTCTTACCGTCTGTGAGATCCCACACTGTGTGAAGTGAGGACATCGACTCCACCTCATGGGATCGCGTCCAGTTTACACAGGGCCTAGCACAGTGTCACTAAGCCACAACACTGCTCCATCCTCAGTCCTTCTGTCATCGGTGAGATTTAAGAGGATACATTCTATTAAATATTTCTAAATAATTTCCAAACTGAAAGATTTCAAAGGGGTGATGGGACATTTTGTCTCCTTTCCTCTTTCTTAATAAGCCTTAAGAGTTCAAAACTTTAACAACCTTAATTCGTGTTTTAACATGCTTATCATATAGTCATATTCCAAGGAATTCTATGTGAAAGGCACAGAAAGGGATATGGTATGGCCTCACCCCAAAGAGCTAGAGTGTATTTGGGAAGATGAGGTATTTATAGGGAACTACTAGAAAACAGCGATGGAGCAGGTGGCATGCGGTGGACTACAGACATGGTGGGAGAGGAGAAGACAGAGTGGGAGGGACAGGCAAGGCTCGGTGGCTGTGGAGGGAGCAGCAGCAAGGAAGGGGACAGAACATGGCTGGACAATGAGGAGAGGAGAGGGCATTGCAGATGTGGGAATCAACATGAGCAGTGGGAACTTGGCAAGTGTGAAGGGTGGTGAGGAGAGAATCAGAACTAGATCACCAGGAAAGCATACTGGACTCTGGGCAGGGGAGGGCCATTTACCAAGAGTTAGAAGGCCAGGGAGTGAGTCGGTTCATGATGTGGTATTCAACAGAGGGCCACTGTGGGCTCTTCTTTCCTTTCGTATGCTGTATGGCAGGGGTCACACTTCATTCTCTTTTCACGTGAGCATCCCCTTATTACAGCGCCATTTGTTGACTTTTTCTTCTTTGGTTTGGTTTTCATTTGTTTGTTTGTTTTGTGAAGTGCATGGGCTGGGAATCAAACCTGGGCCTCCCGCATGGCAGGGGAGAAATTACCACTGGACCACCCTCACACCCCCACTGCAGGCTCTTACCATGACAACATTTTGACAGGATTTTGTAAAGATCGGTCTGGCAGTGGAATGGATTGGCACTGACAGATAACGACTGCCGTTCAGAGCACGCACACAACCTTCACCCAGACTGTGACAACTGGAAATAACGAGACAGCGGCACAGAAGCCCAACTGCAAACCTCACAGATACTGGAAGACCTGGGGTAAAAAGAGAAGACTGAAGTGAAATCTAGGTTGATTTTACTGAATTTTGAGAGGAATATATTCTCCCTATATCTAAAGCTTTTTTTCCTGTCCTATGGGCAGTATTACATAACAGAAAGATGAGTGGAGTGGCGGGGAAAGACTGATTTCTGGAAGGGTGGAGGCTGAGGGAACGGAGGCAGCAGGGTTGGTCAGTGCTCAGAGGCATCTCAGTGAGAGGAAGGAAGGGGGGCCTACAGTGAGAACATCCATAGGAACCAAGAAAAGAGTTCTTAAAAGAGAGGAGAGACTTGGCTGTGTTTATAAAGGAGTTTAAAGTGCTAGAAAAACTCAATGTGCCGGAGGGAAGATATCACTGTGACACGATTTCTCAGATGCTAGAAGGAAATGGGTCGTTGGGTCATGGTGTTTTTTTCTTTTTTTTTTTTAGTTTTTCATAATAAAAGTTTTCAAACACATCCCAAATAGAAAGAACAGTATAAAGAATCCCCATATGCCCATCACCCAGCCTCAACAATTGTCAATATATGGCTCATTTTCTTTCCTCTACCCTCTCCAACTCTAGTGGACTTTTCAAAGCAAATCCCAGACTTCATGTCAATCAAGTTTGTCCTTGTTGTAAAGAAATCTGTCTGCTTCTATTGGTTTTTCCAGCACAGAATAGAAAATATTAAAATGCATCATCATACATAGTACTATTGTATTAGGGTTCTCTAGGAAAACAGAATCAAGAGAGAACACTCACAAATATAAAATGTATAAAAGTGTCTCACATGACCCTGGGAATGAAGAGTCCAAAATCCGCAGGGCAGGCTGTGAAGCCGACGACTCCGATGGAGGGTCTGGACGAACTCCACAGGAGAGGTTCACCCGCCAAAGCAGGAAAAAGCACCTGTCTCTTCTGAATCCTCCTTAAAAGGCTTCCCATTATTAGATTAAGCATCATTCATTGCAGAAGATACTCCCCTTGGCTGATTACAAATGGAATCAGCTGTGGATGCAGCTGACATGATCATGACCTAATTCTACGAAATGTCCTCATTGCAACAGACAGGCCAGCACTTGCCCAACCAGACAAACAGGTAACTTGTTTGGCCAAGTTGACACATGAACCTGACCATGACAACTATCTTGGTTTATTTTATTTCATTTATATAGATATATATGTGTGGACTAGGATTGCAATGTAAAAACATTTTTTCTGAAGGTTCCACTAAAAAAATTTGAAAGCCAGACAAATGGAGCAGTTCTTCTCAAACTTTATTGTGCACAAGAATCATCTGGGGTCAGAAGTTTTGCATTTCTGTCAACACCCCAAGTAAAGCCAACGGCACCTAGAGAGGATTGGTTATATGGCATTAAATTTTAGTATTTTTCCCTGAGATCTTGGGGGAGGGAAAAAGAGTGAAGCTGTAGACTCTGCAGTTAATGGAGTGGGATGAAAAATGAATAAGGTTAGATTGGGAAACTCAGAAAAAATGGTGCCAATTTTTTTCCACGAGACATACGATCACTGAGGGAAAGACTGCATAGGATAAACACAGAGGGAACCTGAAAGACAGAACAATGAAAGAATTAATGAAACAGATGCTATTACCTTGGTGCCAAGGAGATTATATGCAATAACCATCTTCTTATGCTGAATTTTTTTTTAATTTCACAACATTATCTGTAAGTAGATATCTTTTAGCTAAAAATTAAAGGGAAAAAAAGTCATTTTGATTATCGGATACTTAGCAAATAACCAAGTTGGGTTGAGTGGATCTAACTAACTGACGTATATACTGATGCTTTCCTGCCCTCAGCTTCTGATGCATGTGCATCTACCAGGCTAGACACTGAGCACAGGGAACCAGCCTCAATAAATGTTCTAACCCCAAGAGAGCGTGACAATGCACACTGAGTGTTAGAAATTCTCATCTTGGCAGCCTCTCCATGCTACAGGCGGTCCTACTGCTTTTCTCTGGCATTTCCTTTTCACTCTTCTCAAACCTCTGACCACACCTCTTCTCCTCTCATTTTCAGCAACTATCTTACTTTTCAAAGAAAGAGAAGCCGAAATTCCAGGAATGCCCTCTTCTTCCTGCTACCAAATACACACACCTACCTGTATCCCTCCTGCTACAAAAGGGGGTTGGGTCTCTCTTTACTAATAACTGCATTGATTATGCCTCAGGTTGTCCCCTCCAGATTTCCCAGCAAAGATCTATCAATGAGGTATCTCCTCCTCAAACGGATCTTTCCCACATTGTTCTCAACCCCTAGCATTAAACAAACAAGTAAAATCCTCTATTTTTCAACCCCAACTTCTCCTTAAGCTCTCTTCCACTTCCTAGACATTTGCGGAAAGGGCTGTCTCCCCTTATCTCCATGTGCTTCCCGTTCAACACACTTCCCATATGAATTTCACAAACACTGCTCTTGCTCAGACTCAGTCATTCAGGCCGAGTGACTGAGCCACGCCCTGCCCTCAAAGGTTTGCCCTCCAAGGCCCAGTTGTAGGGTCTCTTCAGTCTCAGGCTAGGCCCTCTGAGGTGCTCTCACACACGCCCCATGGGTGACAAGACGAGAACTTTCCTCTACACTCCACTCAAGTGTGATGGCTCACCTGGCATCATCTCTTGGATGTTTCAAAGGCCCTGCAAACTCCATATTAGAAAACCAAATTCAGGATTTTGCCCTCAAACTTCCTCTTCCTCGTTATTCCGTTTTGGAGGATATCAGCGTTCAGTCAGTTACGTGCACTGAGATCCTTCCCCACCACTTCCTCACTCCCCATTCCAACCCATAACCAAGTCCTGTGGTTTTACCTCTCATACCTCTTGTGCTGGTTTGAAAGGATGTATGTACGCTAGAAAAGCCATATTTTAATCCTAACCCTATTTTGTAAAGGCAGCCATTTCTTCTAATCCCTATTCAGTACTGTGTGTTTGAATCTGTAATTAGACCATTTCCCTGGAGATGTGACTCAGGGCGTCACATCTTGATGTGATCTTGACTTGATCTTGAGTGATCAAGAGTGGTTGTTAAAATGGATTAGGTGGAGGCGTGTCTCCACCCATGTGAGTGGGTCTTGATTGGTTTACTGGAATCCTATAAAGGGGAACATTTTGGAGAATGAGAGAGATTCTGAGAGAGCAGAGAATGACAAAGTCATGAGCAGAGCCCACCAGCCAGCAGTGAACTTTGGAGATAAAGGAAAACGCCTCCTGGGAAGTTTCATGAAACAGGAATCCAGGAGAAGCTAGCAGATGACGCCGTGTTCACGATGTGTCCTTTCAGATGAGAGAGAATCCCTGACTGTGTTCGACACGTGCCTTCTCACTTGAGAGAGACCCTGAACTTCATCAGCCTTCCTGAACCAAGCTATCTTTCCCTGGATGCCTTTGATTGGACATTTCTATAGGCTTGTTTCAATTGGGACATTTCCTCGGCCTTAGAACTGTAGCAACTCATTAAATTACCCTTTTTAAAAGCCATTTCATTTCTGGTATAGTGCACTCTGGCAGCTAGCAAACTAGCACACTTCTCTTGACACCCTTCGCTTTCTTCTACCTCCTGAAGCCAAGCAATCTCATCTCTCATTTAGACCTGCATGTGTGTCTCCATCTTATGCATGCCCACCTGGAGCAGCCACACTGATTTTCTTGGACATTCAAATCAGATCATAACATGCCTTTTGCCCTCGATTCCCTGGGTGGCCCTTCCATGGCCTCCATGGCTCTGGGATGAAGACCAAAGTATCCTTACCAGGGACTCCTGGGCAACCTGGCCCGTCTCTGCCCTCCTGCTCTCCCTCCCTCTGGCATGTCCTCCCAGTCCCTCACCAGCACCAAGCCTTGCCATCAACTCATATTTGATCTTAAGCTGACCCCTCTCCTTCCCTGACTTCTTTGCACAAGTCATTCTGTCAACCTGGAATGCTCCTCCCTCCTTTCCTTTTACCTAGTTATGTTCCACTCATCCTTCACCTTTCAGTTCAACTGAGGAATCTTCCCTTTCTTTCCAGGTCCAGTGCCCCTCCTTCACAGCATTCACTGCTGTTGCGACTTAACGTTTATTTACATATTTATATATGTGATTACTTTTCTAAACTGACCTCCCCAGCTGGACCACGTCTTTGCTCACTGCTACATTTCCAAGGCCAACTTACCCCATGTCCGGCACACATACGATGCTCAATAAATATCTGTTAAATGGAGGAATGAAAGAATGATAGGACAGTTTGAGGCATGATGAACTTCCACACATTATAAAGGTATATAGCATAGAATCACAGTCTTCTTGAAGCTAAAAGAAAGCCAGTGTAGTTACAGGGCAACCTCGGGAATTCAGTTTGTCGTCTGTAAGACGAGGTGACCTCAAAGTACTTCAGAAGTCACTGATCGCAGCTGGGCGCACAAGACAGCTCGGTAGCACCACCTTTTCTTTAGGATGCTTGGTTACGCCTGAGGCGAAGTGGAACGGAACTTTTCCAAGCAATCACCAGTAAAACAGCTACAAAGACAAATGATGCCGCTCGTGCTGCTAACGTGCTGCAGGTGCGGCCTGGCTCGGGCAGCTGCGGGCAAGCTCAGGCAGGTGCGGCCGGGCTCCGGCAGGCGCCGACAGGTGCGGCCGGGCGCGGGAGGTGCGGTCAGGTGCGGACAGGCGCCGACAGGTGCGGCCGGGAGCAGGCAGGTGCGGGCAGGCGCGGTCAAGTACCGGCAGGCGCGGACAGGTGCGGCCGGGCAGTCCCGCCACAGCGCCGTCTCCGACGCCGCACTCGTTTCCTGTGTGGCCCTGGGGAACCCACTCAACCTCGCTGTTTCCTGCCCGCTCTCACCCGCGCGGCGAAAGGAAGCAATGTCATGTACGCAGGTGACCAAGGCAACGCGGGTAAGAAGGGTAACTTTGTTGCGTCACCATTTCATCCCTTGCACCGGGCCGAGCCTGCAGAGCGGGGTCCCCGAAGCCGGGGCCTGAGGGCCAGAGCCGACACGCAGGGACGGCCCGGGCGCGGAGCCGCCACGACCCAGGCGGCTGCCCACGCGCGGCTGACGGCCGCCCGCACGCCCCTTCGCCCCACCCTCCCTTTCTCATGCCCGCTCGGCCGAGCCCGCGGGTGCCTCCGAGGGGCAGCGCCGGCAGCGGGACCCGGACGCCGCGAACCCCGCAACGCCCGCAGCAGAGCCCGCCCCGGGGCCCAGACGCCGCCACCGGCCGCCCCGGGCCGCCCCAACTCCGGAAGCCGGGAGGGGCGCGGGCGTGGGACTCCCCCTCTGTCCGCCCCCTCCCCAGCAGGCCCGTTGGTGCGCTCCAAGATGGCGGCCCCCGCAGTGCAGCACGGACTGCGGCGGCCGGGGAAGGCGGCTCCGCCTCCCGCTCCCCCACGCAGCAGGCCCGTTGGAGCGCTCCAAGATGGCGGCCCCCGCGGGGCGGGTCGGCGCTGCCTGCGGCTAGCGGGGGAGGCGTGTCCGCTCCGGCCTCTTCCTCTGTCCCCCCCAGCAGTTGTTGGTGCGCTCCAAGATGGCGGCCCCCGCGGCGCGGCGTGGACTAATGCTGCTGGCGGGGAAGGCGGCTCCGCCCTGGGCCGCCTTGGCAGGTTGGTGGCCGGGCCGTTTCTGCGGCTCCTGAGAACTCACTTTCTCGAGTGGAAGAACACATGATTTTCGAGGGGAGAGGACGCGGCCCTGAGTTCTAGAGACGCTACTTCTGCGTAGCACGGAAGGGGAGGGGAGTCCGGCCCGGCTCTTCCCTGGAGGGAGAGCGCAGCCCCCAGGGACCGGGAGGCGCGGGGCCCGCGGCACGTCCGCGTGGCGTCCGGGTGCAGTGCTGGGCGTCGTGGTTCTGCTGGCCGTGGGACCCTGGGGGCTGGAATGTTCTCCCGCTGAGGCGGCGCGTCCTGGGGGCGCCAGGCAGACCCCCCCACCAAGACCCCCCACCGCCGACCGAGACCCCCCACCGCCCACCCAGACCCCTCACCTAGACCCCCCACCGCCCACCCAGACCCCCCACCGCCCACCTAGACCCCCCACCGCCCACCTAGACCCCCCATCGCCCACCTAGACCCCCCAGACCCCCCACCGCCCACCCAGACCCCCCCATCGCCCACCTAGACCCCCCAGACCCCTCACCTAGACCCCCCACCGCCCACCCAGACCCCCCATTGCCCACCTAGACCCCCCACCGCCCACCCAGACCCCCCATCGCCCACCTAGACTCCCCCAGACCCCTCACCTAAATCCCCCACCGCCCACCTAGACCCCCCAGACCCCTCACCTAGACCCCCCACCGCCCACCCAGACCCCCCACCGCCCACCTAGACCCCCCCAGACCCTCCACCTAGACCCCCCACCGCCCACCCAGACACCCTCCTCCCCGCCCACCTGGCCCGGCCCTGGCTCCACTTGGTGGAAGAGCGTCCCCCTATTCATCCAGCCCGACCCGACGACCTTGGGCACAGCTTCGGTTGACCTTTCCTGCCGGGGTGTCCGGCGTAGACCGCGAGCGCGGCGGGTCGGTCAGGTCTAGTGCTCCGATGGTGAGGGGACAGGTCGCCCAGACCTGCCGGGACGGGCGGTGTCGCGAGGCGCAGAGACCAGTCCGCCCGGCCCGGCGACCACGGGCCGACACGCGGAGTCGGTGTTGGGAGGCCTGCGCTTCTCTTTCCGGCCCAGCTCCCCTAAGCCCGTGAGAAGGCGGCTCCGTGCCTCACACTCCCGCCTGGTCACCGTTTACTGGGCAGTGACCGGCCGGCCCGGCGAGGGGCGCGCGGCGTCGGCACCGCGGGAGGTGTTGAGTCCTCTTGTCGGTCAGTGCTTTTCGCTGTCAGCAAGGCTCCTTCCGGCTCTGAGGTCTAGGGGTGCATCGTGGCTGCTTGGAACGCCTGGAGATAGCCATTTCAATAAGGGAATAATAAATTGGTGAGGGTGTTTGAGAGAATTTCCAGTTAGGCATTTCAGTCCTAAGTTTGAACTTTTGAATTTACGGCAGATTACACCTGTGCTAGGCAGTATGTTAGCTGCTAACTCCATGTGGCCATTTACGTTTAAATAAGTTGAAATTAAGGAAAATTTAAAAATTCGGTTCCTTAGCTACATAACCACATTTCAGGTGCTCAGTAGATAAATACTGCTAGTGTCTACCCTTTCGGACAGTTCAGAATTGAACGTTCCCATCACTGCAGAAAATTATACATAGGTGGAAGAGGTCTTGAGGTTGGGAACTGGGACTGAGGGAGGGAGCGTGGACAGCTCAGGATTTGGGAATGTTAGATGGACCAATGGAACATGTTGATTCATTACAGGAGAAGAGAGGAAAAATAATAGGTAATATTATACCTGAGAAATCAAATTCTTGGTGCTTCTACTGTTCTCCTTACATAATGAAGAAGGACAGCTAAAATGATCAAGAGGGTCAATGGAAAATTAATTGAGATGGACCAAAAAAAAGTGATTTAAGTATATGAAGAGGCTAGAGGCATCACATTTATTAGGCCTCTACTTAATGCCCACCGCTGCAGTGCCTGTCAGGCCAAGTGCTCCATATACGCCCTCACTTAAACCACAGCTGAAGGTGGGCATTGTTTGCCAGTTTTAAATATGAAGAAAACAGTTGAGATATTGTATAAAGTTGTCCAAATTTTCACAGCTTTTATTAAGACAAGGATTCAAATATACAGACATGATTTGAAGTCTGTCTGTTTTCACAATCACACTGTTTTCTTCTGGGTAGAGAAAATGTTTGCTCAAGGACCAAAATGACTATAAAATAAGTAGGGACATAGAGCCAAACACTGAAATTCTGGCCTTTGGATGTACCTTTTCAGAAAAAAAAGTTGAAAATACTTCTTTTTTTAGAGGCTAGTGATTCTAGAGAATATACCCCAAAAGCTGACTGGATGTAGAGGAAGGAGTTTCAAGAAAAGTTCATACACAGTCCTGAATGGTATATTTATAGTGGGATTAAACAGCCTCAGACCTAGATCTGTGGGGCTGATAGCAGTCCATCCCTTGCCTTGTCCACATGTCGTCAGAGGCCCTGCAGCGCCGTCTTCACTTGGAACTTGTTTCAAGTGCAGAGTTTCTGGTCCTGCCCATACAGAATCTGCGTTTTAGTAAGCCTCGTGTGCATGTTAACGTTTGAGAAGCGGATCTGGAGTTTCCATTTTGCCATTGTGTGTAGCTCTGAGGGTCAGAAGTCCAGCATAGGGTCCCACCAGGCGACAGTGGTGGTTTCAGGAGAGCTGCTCCGCGTTCCTTGTTCATGGTTCTTCGTCTCCATCCTCAAAGCCAACCTGAGCGTCTTCTCACATCACTGACCTTCCTGCCTCTCTTTTCCACTTTTCAGGACCCTTGTGATTACATTGGGCCAACCTGGATAATGCAGGATACTCACCCGATTTTATGATCTGATGATAAGCAATATAAATTCCCCTTTGCCGTGTAACCTCATAGTCAGAGGTTCTGGAGATTGGCATTAGCACATCTTTCTGTTTGCCAGATTTAAATTCTTTATCCTTGTACCCGTATCCTTTTGTTCTACCCTCAGTGGAGTGGAGAATGATTACTGGTTCCATCCTATTTTTTTTGCATGGGCAGGCTCCGGGAATTGAACCCCGGTCTCCAGCTCTGCAGGCGAGAATTCTTGCCACTGAGCCACCTTTGTACCACCCTTTTTAATGTTTTTTTTATTGTGAAATATAGGATATACAAAAAAGCAATACACTTCAAAGTACATTTTGATGAGTAGTTATGGAATTGATTTCAGAGTCTGGTTTGGGTTACAGTTCCACAATTTCAGATTTTTCCTTCCAGCTGCTCCAAGACACTGGAAACTAAAAATATCAGTATGATTCAGCAGTCATACTCATTTGTTAAATCCTGTCTTCTGTTATAATTCCTCCTTCTCCTTTGATCTTTCTCCCAGTCTTTAGGAATCTTTGGGCCATGCTCATTCTCACTTTTTCATGCAGAAAGGGGTGTCGACAATATAGGATGGGGGGATGGAATTAACCGATACCTTTGGAGAGGCTGGCCCCTCTGAGTTTCAGGCTAGTTACTCCATTTTAAAACAAACAGTAAAATGTTCATATATATGAAGTTTGCTGGGCTTGCCTTTTGTAAATTTACTAATCCGACTTTATTTTTAGTTCATGTGGTCCCCTTGAACAGCTGCACATTCTGGGACTCCTGTCTTTCCCCTCCATTACCTCCCCTGCTTTTTCGTCTCACCCAGTTCAGAACTCTTAAGCACTACGTTTTCTGATTTCAGAATATAGAGGGGGTGATTTTTTTTGCTAGTTTAGAGAAGTCTTTTTTGAAGATATAGAGAGTAAGTCACTGGTGTCCTGGGATATAGCTTACCAGTCCTTTTCTCAGTTGATGTTCAGAAGAGAAGAGCAGCCCTTGTTCCCCACAGAAAGGCGGGCACTACCCGGTTTTAGAACTTGGAACTCAGCTGACGTAGAAATGCTGCCATAAGTATGAATGGGTTATCTTTTATATATATTATGAATGAGCTATGCTTTTTGGTGTCAGAGACTATCAGACCATGCAAGTGCCTTAAATATCACCTAGTTCAGTGCCTAGATTTGCATCAACGGGAGCTGAAGTTTTCTAACGGTGGTAAAACTTAAACTCAACTCGGGTCTCCTTACCCCAGTCTTGGTGTTCCTTTATCTGCACCGCAGCTTTACACCTAGAGTAATGCCAGCAGCCTTTGCTTCACCCTTCTTGGCAGGACTAGGAATATTCCTAACAATTTACATCATTTCTATGAAAAATACATTCTAATTTCAAACATCTATTTTTTTTTAATTGCCAGTCCATTGAAATGTGGGTATGTTTTAATAGTTACTCTTTAATTTCTTAGTTCCCCTTTTGAAATGGTCTTAGTTACTGTCTTAAGCTTTTTATATTATTATATCATTGTTTAAATTTTAGACTTCAAATTTAGACATTCTAGTAAAGGTCTAATCTTGCGTAAGGTAGAGGAGGGATTAGTTTATGTATAAACCCACTCAGGTGTGTCTGTATTTTAGGTTTATTTTAATTGAAAGGTGGATAGAGAATAATATTAGCCTACTAATATTGTGCTTAATACAACCCCCATCCCATCTACTTTTTTTTTATTAATTAAAAAAATTAACTAACAACATTTAGAAATCATTCCATTCTACATATGCAATCAGTAATTCTTAATATCATCACATAGATGTATGATCATCATTTCTTGGTACATTTGCATCAATTTAGAAAAAGAAATAGCAAGACAACAGAAAAAGAAATAAAATGATAATATAGAGAAAAAATAAAAATAAAAAATACGAAAATATATATAAAAAACAAACAAACAAACAAACAAAAACATCCCATCTACTTTTGTTGTGTTTGTGACCTGGTTTGCCCTCTAGATATTACCCTGCCATTCATCCTTTTTTTTCCTTTTTTTTAAACAGCTTTATTGAGATATAATTTGCATACCACACAGTTTACTCCTTTAAAGTCTACAGTTGAGTGAGTTGTGTATTCACAGAGTTGTGCAGCCATCACCACAGTCGATTTTAGGACATTTTCACCACCCCAGGAAGAAGGCCTGCCCTCATTAGCATCCTCCATCTATCTCCCAACCCCCTTCCTCCCCCAGCCTTTGGTAACCACTGACCTACATTCTCTCTATAGATTTGCCTACTCTGACATTCCATATAATGGAATTTTACAATTAGTGTACAGTTTTACCATTAGTGTAATGATTTCAGGGTTCATCCATGTTGTGACATGTATTGGTACTGTGTTCCTTTTTATTGCCAAAAAATATTCCATAGCATGGATATGCTACATTTTGTTAATCCCTTCCAGTTGATGTTCCACTTTTGGGCTATTTGAGTAATGCTGCTATGAACATGTTATGTACACGTTTCTGTTTTGGTACATGTTTCTTTCTCTTACCTCTTACCTATATATATAGGAATGGAATTGCTGGTTCATATGGTAAGTCCATATATAACATTTTGGGAAACTGCCATAGCGTTCAAGCGACTGTACTGTTTTACATTGTCAGTCGGCATTCTGTAAGAGTTCCAGGTTTTCTACACGCTCACCCACAGCTGTTACTGCCTTTCCATTGTGGCCATCCAGTAGTGTGACATTGTATCTCCTTGTGGTTCTGATTTGCATTTCTCTAATGACTAATGATGTTAAGCATTTTTTCATGTGCTTATTGACCATTTGTATATCTTCTTTGGAGAAATATTATTCAGATCTTTTGGCAATTTTTTTCAGTTGGGTTATTAGACATTTTATTTTTGAGTTGTAAAGAATTCTTTATAAATCCTGGATACAAATCCCTTAGCAGATATATTATTTGTAGACATTTTCTCCCAATCTATAGGTTGTCTTTTCACTTCTTGATGGTGTCTTTGAAGCCTAAAAGTTCTAAGTTTTTGATGAAGTTGCCCTACATTCTCCTTCATTCATTGAACTTGTGTTTATTGAGCATCCTCCCCATTGCTGGTAATGGAGCTGAGCCCATTTTATGTGCTACCTCACATTGGGCTGGTTGCATTTCCCTGGTTTGCCACTGGGGCACTACGTAAGATAGTACTTTTTGCTTTATGTGAAATAGGGGTAAATATGGTGATCCAAGTCATATGAAAATGTTTTTAGGCCTAATGATTATAAAGCATTTGAATAATGTGTCATACAACAGCTCAGTAAGTGTTTTGGGTTCTCAGAAGGAATTTTAGGGCTGATATAGGCTAAACTTTAGTGGAAACAGGTGATTCTTAGCCTTAAAGTTTTAGGAACAAAATTAATAGCATTTTTAGCCATAAAATATTGTAAAAAATTTCCACAATTTTTCTACATCTTCTACTTGTTAGAGATTGAATACATCTTCTTGTGAACTAAATTGTCAACTATGCATTATTAATTGCAGTGTCTTACTAGAGTGTCTAAAGTACGTAATTTAGTAGGTTGAGTATATGACAAAGATATGCTTAACAAACCAGATACGTAAAATGAGCCTGTTGTGAAGCCATGTTTTTGAGATCATTGTCTTTCTCCTAGGGAAAAGATGCCTGCTTTCCGCAGCATATGTGGACAGCAGCAAATGGGAGGCAAGAGAAAAAGACCATTGTCATCTTGGTAGGTACCCCTGGTTGTTTATTATGTGTGTAATTTTCGCTCATCCATATGTTTATGATCATGTATTCATGTGATCTATGTATGAAGTGATGTTTATGGTGATAAGTACATGATAGGTCTCAGAAAGAATTAGGGTGCTGTTTCATACATGACAAAATCATTTCCAGGGTGCGCCCCATGGTGGCTCAGGGGCAGAGTTCTCGCCTGCCATGCCGGAGACCTGGGTTTGATTCCCCGTGCCTGCCCATGCAAAAAAAAAAAAAAAAACCAGCAGAAAATAATTTTCACTGCCCTGCAGATTTCTATTATTTCATCTTTGCCTTCATGATTAGTCTCCCTAAGATATGTAGACAGTTCTTTTCCTTTCTTATTTTTAGTCCATTTTATCATATAGTTAGTTTTCATGCAGTCTGTCTCTTTTGTATTATTTGCAGGGAAAAATATATTTATTTTTCATCATCTTTTATTGGCAATCTCTTTATCCTTTAATTCCTCCTCTGTTCCTCAGATCTCTTTGATTCTTCTTTATTTTAAGCTGATAGATTTGAAAGTGGTATTATCTCACATAAGCCATTTAGAGAGATAGTTGGCTAACATTTTCCTAGGCATTAGGCTCCTAATTGTGTCCTTTCCCTGTCCCCTATGCCATATTAGAAAGATAGTATTTCTTTTGTAAAAAAACCAAGCTCTAAAGGAAAACACTCACTCTATAAGCACTTTGTAAAAATGTACATACTTCAAACTTTTGGTTTTGCCTGCCCTTTAATACGTATGATATTGGGACATTAGAAAAGTGAGTGATAATTGTTTTGTGGGACTGATGTCATTTTGGATCTATTCCAGTGGGGATCTAATATTTTCCCCCAGATTTCTTTCACTTTTAGGGGGCTTATTTGAGATAATAAGAAACTCCCTGTTTATGGTTTCTTCCCTTAAATCCAAGGGGACATTATTTTCTAGCTGTCTGAAATGGCTGACTTGGTGGAGGGCTCAAAGAAATAATTATTTTCTCCCCTGATAATGGGACTTCAAGACTGTAGTCTGTTTGAAAGCCCTGGGACTCAGGGCCTGCTGAAGCAGAGCTGTGGAGTTGCTGAAGATGAGTAATCACAGCTTCTCCATAAGAAACCATAAAAGACCCAGCATAGCCTTTACATCACGGATATCTTATAACACCCATTTATTATCTTTAAATGTAATTTATGGGTTATGTAAAAACTCATACGTAAAGTTAGAGAGCCAACTATCTCTCTAAATGGGTTATGTGAGATAATACCACTTTCAAATTATCCATACATAATTCCCTAACCATGATACAAAGGTGAAATAAAAGGAAAGTAACTTTCAATAATAACATTTATTTCGATATATAAGTAAATGCTTGATTCAGGCTACCCAAGAAGCACCATGAAGTGGCTAGATGCTTGCAGTTAAAGTGGCCTCACTGTGAGCATGACAGATAAATGCACATAGCCAGAATGTGTCCTGCTGCATTTAAACACGAGGAGGGGCATTATCATTACCTGATTTTATTTACAAGATGATGAACAACTCTTTGGTGAGATTTTGAATGAATCAGAGTGCTTTCTTCCCTCAATTCCTCATTTGCTGTTATGGAAAACTCAGCTTATTTTCAAATTAGGCAAAAGGAAAATACTTTGTGTTCACTTGTAAATGGAGTTAGTTCAATTAATTAGACACAGTTTTTTAAATAATGTGGATCTCTGCCATGCCACAAATGGAATGGTATCTGGGGTCAGTTTTTATTTGGAAATAATTTTAAACTTACACAAATAATATAAAGAGCGTATCTGTTTTATATACATACGTGCTTTTTTAAACCATTTGAGAGTTTGTTGTATGCATCATAGCCCTTTACCCCTGAAACAGACCAGAATAGATACCTGAGATAGTGGTTTTCTGTGGTACAGCCACAGCTGTTGTCAAGTTTAGTGCAGTGGATTTATTTGTGCACCCCAGATTGGACATGTTGGTCTAGGGAATGTGGACCCATTGTAAATAAGATCTCTTCCAGGTGTTGCTTGGTTAAGGTGTGGCCCCGCTGAAACAGGCTGGGCTTTAATTGGATTACTGGAGTCCTTTTTAAGCAGAATGAAAGTTAGAGAGAGAAGCCATGAGGAAAAGCCAGAGGCTGGGAGTCAGTGGAACCCAGAGGAGAAAGGAGGAAAGACAGAGCCACGTGCATTGCCATGTGACAGAAAAGCCAAGGAACCCAAAGGCTTGTGGCAGCCAGAAGATATTGACCCCAAGAGGCTGCAAGCCTTCTAACTTTGAAACCAGGAGCTAATACACTGCTGTTGTTAAGCCAAGTCCCTTTTTTGATATTTATTTCAGCTGCTAGGAAACTAAAATAGTTTTTGGTACCAGAAAGTAGGATGCTGCTATTACAAACAAAAAAAAATGTAGAGGCAGCTTTAAAATTGGGTAATGGGTAAAGGCTAGAAGAATTGTAAGGGCTTAAAAATGAATGAGATTTTGGAGTAATGAAAATGTTCAAAAATTGTGATGAATTTACTATATGATGATACTGTGAATCATTGATTGTACATTTTGGATGATTATATGGTATATGAATGTATCTCAATAAAATTGCATTTAATTAGTGAGAGCTGTAGAGAAAGTCTGTATCATTTTAGAGAATACATAATTCATCATGAACAGAATATTGGTAGAAGTAAAGACATTAAAGTTATTTCTAGTAAGACCTTAGAAGGAAATGAGGACTGCCACTGGAAATTGGAAGAAAGGTGATCCTTGTTATTAAGTGGCAGAAAAGTTGGCAAAATTGTGTTGTCATCTTGGACGGAAAGTGAAACTTGAAGGCGATGAAGCTAAATGTTTAGCTGAGAATTCCAAGCTAAGTGAGAAGGTGCAGCCTGGCTTCTCCTTATAGTTTACAGGAAGATGTGGGAGGAAAGGGATCAGCTGAGAACTGAACTCTTCAGCACAAAAAAACCCAGAAATCAGTTTGGAAAAGTCTGAGCCTGTCTGGATGGTGTACTCTGAATCCCTGGAGGATAGGGCTCCTTGTGAGGGTTTAACTGAGCAACCCTTTGCTAAAGAGGATATGGCTGAACATGGATCCAGTCAGCCATTTCAGGGGAAGTCAGGGTTGGAAATGCAGTTATCCAGGAACAAACTGTGGAAAGTTCTATTGTCTAACGGTTTAAGATATGCTTGAGCTGCATGCAAAGCTGGCAAGGGTTTGCAAAATTTGTATGAGCAGAGCCACTGCCTGCCTGAACTGAAAGGAACAGTGAAAGGATGAATTGAAGAAATAATGACTTCAAGGGAGAACTGTGGAAGCAAAAGTCTGGACTGAAAGATCTCCTTGGGAAGGACGGGTCTGCTCTCGGATGTGCATCTGCAGTACTCGGAGACTTTGGTCCTTACATCCTGTGGTTCAGGGAGAGTCTTGCCGTCCGAGTGCATGGAGATGGTGAGGTTCTGGTGCTTGCACAGGGTCTGGACACCATCGTGATATCAGAAAGCCTGGGACCTTCACCCCAGTATTGGGGAGAGCATGGTCGCTGTCCACTTGGGAAGGGTGGGGCTGCTGTGCCACTGATCCAGAGGTTAGATCCATAGCTCCGTAAATGACTTGATTTTGAAATCTAATGGCGATTGTTCTGCTGGGTTCTGGACTTGTCTGGGACTCATGTTGATAAGATGCTTTAATCTACTACCCATTTTTGTCATTGGACCCAATAATGTCTTCTATAGCATTCTCCCTTCTTTGGGCTTATGTACTACAGTTAGTCACCATGTCTCTTTAGTATCCTTCAGTTGGAAACGGTTCTCATGCTTTCTTTGTCATTACATTGATATTTTTAAAAGAATGAGGTCCCCTTTTTAATAAGATGTTCTTCTTTTTGGGTTTGTCTGCTGTTTCATCATGATTATGTTGAAGTTATGCTTCCCCAGCCAGAATACTGTTAGTGGTGCTTTGTCCTTCTCGGGGTGTCCATATGACGTCACTGGTGATGTTCGCTTTCATCACCTAGCATGTGTGTCTGCTTCTCCTGTTTAGTTACTATTTTTCTCCCTTGTGACTAATAGGCAGTCGGTGGGGAAAGACACTTTATACCTTGCAAATATCATGTGCCTCACCAAAAGTTTACCCCTAGATTAGGCATCCGTAGATAACTTCTTGCCTGAATCAATCTTCACTATGATGAAGTGATAGCTTTCCAGCTCTAGCAGGCTCTCCACGTGGTTAGCACTTAGCATTTTCCTGTGTGCAAGAGTCTTCCCTTTTCCCATTTCTTCCTTTTTCTGTATCTGTTTATAGATACATGTGGTCTTTTAGATTTGTGGATTCCATTTTCTTTTTTTTTTTTAATGATTGTGCTGGTTTGAAAGGAAGTATGCCCCCTAGAAAAGCCATGTTTTGATCAAAATCCCATTTCATAAAGGTGGAGTAGTCCCTATTCAATACTGTATGTTTGAAGTTGTAATCAGGTCATCTCCCTGGATGATGTAATTTAGTCAAGAGTGGTTGTTAAACTGGATTAGGTGGCGACATGTCTCCACCCTTTGGGGGGGGTTGATTGGTTTATTGGAGTCCTATAAAAGAGGAAATGTTTTGGAGAGTGGGAGATTCAGAAAGAACAGAGAATGCTGCAACATCACGAAGCAGAGTCCATCAGCCAGCGACCTTTGGATATGAAGAAGGAAAATGCCTCCCGGAGAGCTTCATGAAACCAGAAGCCAGGAGAGAAAGTTAGCAGATGATGCCATGTTCGCCAAGTGTCCTTCCAGCTGAGAGAGAAACTCTGTGCTTTCCATGTGCTGTCCCAGTTGAGATAGAAACCCTGAACTTCATCGGCCTTCTTGAATGAAAGTATCTTTCCGTGGATGCCTTTGATTGGGCATTTCTAAAGACTTGTTTTAATTGGGACATTTTCTCGGCCTTAGAACTGTAAATTAGCAACTTATTAAATTCCCCTTTTTAAAAGCCATTCCGTTTCTGGTATATTGCCTTCTGGCAGCTAGCAAACTAGAACAATGATTCATTACCATTCTTTATTTTTTTTGGTGGTCAAATGATCCCAGACTTGGCTAGCAGGAGCCCTTTCAGTCTGGCTTCCATTTCTTCTCACTCTTTTTTGCTCATCTTATCTCTTGTCTTCCCCAACCCTAGAATAAGCTATTTCTCTGTGGAGTCCTTGTTTCTTTTCATGAAGAATGATTTAAAAAAAACTAGATCTGGGCACTAGGTGTCCTCATTGCTCCCGTGGAATCTTTGTTTCTTGGCCCATTATTAGAGAGTGCACACGCACATAAACACACAAATATGCACATACTTGCATGTATACATACATATATCTTTTTTAGAAATGTTTAGTTCACATCAGTATCTCCAATTCCAGTTCATTCCCATAGGGTTCTTCCTTGCCTTCCTCAGTTCCACATTTCTATCTTTTCTCCATACCAAGAACCCTGGCTCTCAACAAGATAATGTGCTTATGTGTAGGAGAGTCTCAAGCACTGCGGGTCATCTAATTTCCCTGTCTTCTGCCCACTAAGTGCCAGTAATGCCCTCCAGTGTTCGTGACAATAAAAAATACCCACACATGTTTTAAAATGTCGCCTTTTGGAGTCATTACAAGTGATGGGACTTTTATGGACTCTAGTTAAATTTCAAGGCCAGTTTAATGTGCCATGTATGAATTATAAGTAATATGTTATGCATGAACAGAGAAGGGATGATGAATTCCGGGAAGGCTTATTGTCAACACGTGCCTGTGGATGAAGGAAAGGTGAGGAGACAAGGAGACCACTGTTTCTGTCACTTAAGTGTTGGGTATAGGCAGTTCTGTTATTTGGCAGTAAATTCAGGGGGACATCGTCGTGGATACCTGAGTGGGCAGAAGCTTGCCGAAGAATGAGCCTGATCATCTGGGGCACAGAAGTGTCCCGCATCTTTCCCTCTGGTGAGACGACGTCTCCCTGGAAGGCAGCGCTAGCTACTACTTCCCGGCTCGTCCCTGCCAGCGCGCCGGCTGTCCGCTCTGCAGCTCCTGCGTCCCTGTCCAGCTAGAGCTGCGCTTCCCTTCTGCACCCTCGCAGCGGGCCCCGCGGCCCCCGTGCTCTGACCTTCCTCACTGGTGTGAGGTGGAATGACCTGCGCCCCCCAGGCAGGCAGGTGGGTTGAACCCAGCTGTGCCGGCCTTTGGCTACCTGGCCTCGGCTCTGTCCTGTGACTCAGGGTTGACGGCGGCGCCGGACACGGCAGGTTGCCTCAGAAGTAGGCAGGTCATTTCCCCCGGCTCGTGATGGCGCCCAGTGTGTAAGAGCCGTGCGGAACCCAGGCCTGCTGCAGGCAGAGGAGGCGCCCCACGGGCCCCGCGCCCACCCGAGCCGCAGGTCGGGGCCTGCTCTTCAGAACCAAGCGGCGCCCCTTGCTCCCGGGGAGGCTACGTGGTTTCCTGATGCTTTTGGACCTCTGCGCTCGCGCTGGCCACGAGAAGTGAGGCCGAGGAGTGCGGAGAGGCGCACCTGCCACTGTAGGCCGGCCGGGGGTGGCAGTGCGGCTCGGCGGGACACAGGCCGGGGTTCCCCCGGAGCCACCTCCACGCTTTGCGCAGGTCTGGGGCGCTTCGACCCAGCCCGCCCGTCTGCCGGACGGTCTCCGCCCGTGGAGCGCTGTGATTGGATACTGGGATCCGGATGTGAGGGGCGGTGTCCGCCCGTGGGGCGCTGTGATTAGATACTGGGATCCGGATGTGAGGGGCGGTCTCCGCCCGTGGGGCGCAGTGATTGGATGCTGGGACCTGATTCTGAGGGCCGTGACATGACGTCACCGGCGTGCTGCTCGGGGCGGGGCGCTGGGAGGCCTTCCCTGCCCTGGGCCTTCCTGGGCAGCTGGAGGCGGGAGGTGCCGTGGGAGGGAAGGAAGCTGGTGCTGCGTGGCCGGCTCCCTGTGAGTGATTTCCCTCCAAGCGGGTAGCCGCTGCGGAGGGACGTTGCCGAAAACGAGGTCCAGGGGTGTCTCCCCAAGTCTTAGTGGCCGTCTCTAGAGACTGGAGTGTTCAGGAGGCCCGTCTAGCCCCTGTCACGGGAAGGGTTAGCTGCCTCGGAGACCTTGGCTGCAGCTCGTGCACGTGCAGGTGTGCAGGCAGGTGTGCAGGCAGGCGTGCTGACTTCGGTCAGGGGACACTCAGCGCTAGCGGGGGCTCCGCACACCATCTCGCCAGGGCCCCAGCATCAGCTGAGGTCGCTGCTGTTACTTCTGCTTTAGAGATGGGGAAACGGGCCAAGTTCCTGCACGTGCTCCGCGGCCTGCGGCGTTCTGTCGTCTTCTGCTCAGCCCCTCGGTCAGTGATGGTTGCAGCCCTGAGATTCCGCAGAGGGGCTTCCCTTTGCATTAACGCTGTGGGTTTCTCTCTTTGAAAATACCTTTTTATTGCAGTGTGATATATGTCCTGACAACTGTACAGATCATAACGTAGAGATTGATGAGCTGTAGCAAAGTAAACAAACCTGGCTAAGAAATAAGACGTTCTTAGCTCTCTGGAAGCCCTTGTTGAGGCCCTCTTACTCGCCACCCTACTCTCCTCTTCACAGGTAACCGCCGTCCAGACTTCTAACATCATAATTGCTTTTTTAATTGTTTTATAGTGGAAACTTTAAAATATATATGGAAGTAGAGAGAATGGCACAAAGAAACCTCTTTGCCCATTGACAACAATTAATCAGCTCATAGTCAATCTTTTCTCATTTCTACCTCTACCATTTCCCTATCCCCATCCGTTAGATTACTTTGAATCAAATCCCAGAGAGCATCACTTTACCCATAAATAATATTTCAATACGTCTCTAAAAGATAAGAATTTTTTTTACTATTAGCACACCTAGAATATGAATAGTCCCCAAATATCTAGTTAAATTCAAATATCCCACATTGTCTCATACATTAAAAAAATTTTTTTTGATATTTAGTAATTTATTTTGCCACTGTTTTATAGCCAAATTAAACTTTATTTCCAAGGTCTTTTTCTCAGAAATATGTTAATTATCGGAGGGAAATTCATTTTAATATTCAATACTAATTTGTTTTTACTTAAAGATAACCTATAAACTTCTTTTAACTGAATCTTTATATTATTATTATTGTGAAAAATAACATTTACAAAAAAAGCAGTAAATTTCAAAGTGCACCGCAACAATCAGTTATAGAAGAGATTTCAGAGTTTGGTATGGGTTACAGTTCCACAATTTTAGGTTTTTCCTTCTAGCTGCTCTAAGATACTGGCGATGAAAAGAAATATCAGTATAATGATTCAGCAGTCATACTCATTTGTTAAATCCTATCTTCTCCATTATAACTCTTACTTTCTCCTTTGATCTTGCTCCCAATCTTTAGGGGTATTTGGGCTGTGTCCACTCTGACTTCTTCATGTTGGAAAGGGCTTTTGATAATATGGGATGGGGATGGAACTAGTTGATGTTCTGGAGAGGCTGGGTAAGTTTCTGGAAAGTAACTATAGTACATAGAACCTTTGTAGAATCTCAGGTAAGGCCCTAGGTATTCTTCAGAGTTGGCAGGAATGGGTTTGGTTGGGGGTTGCCAAACCTTGGTAAATAGCAATATCTAGCTGAAGCTTGCATAAAAGTTGTCTCTAGAGTAGCCTATTGACTCTATTTGAACTCTCTCAGCCACTGATAAATTATTCGTTATACTTCTTTTCTCCTTTTGGTCAGGATGGCATTGTTGATCCCATGATACCAGGGCCAGGCTCATCCCTGAAAGTCATGTCCCACGTTGCCAGGGAGACTTTTGCCCCTGGATGTCATGTCCCATGTATGGAGAAGGGTAATGATTTTCCTTGCAGAGTTGGGCTTACAGAGAGGCCACATCTGAGCAACAAAAGAGGTCCCCTGGAAGTAACTCTTTGGTAGGCCTACCTTCTCTACTCCATTACTAAGCTTCACAAGAGGAAGCCTCCAGATCAAGGGCTTGGCCTGTTGACTTGGGAGTCCCTAATGTTTGAGACAGTGTCAGGGGTAATTATCTCCTCGACATACTCTGGATGTACGCAGGCCTTACACTAATCTCTACGGGATTATAAGCCCTCATCCTCATTCTGGGTTCCATGTGTTTAGAGTGTTTAAATGATCTATCCAGACAGGCTGAGTAGATACATGCTACAGAAAATTTAGGTTTTGGAGAAGCCGCAGCGCCGCCTCTTCTCTGGCTTCCCAGCAACAGTCACCGCCGCCTCTTCCTCCGCCGTAGCCACTTCCGTCGAATCCCAACCCCAGAGCAAAGCAATTCTTTCTTTATTTCTGTTTTCTCGTCACGGCAGGCTTCTGACACGGTGATCTGGGTGGGCCCCGCAGTAATTTTATCCTCTCACCAGCCTCACACTAGTGTCGCATGTCCACTGTCCAGAACCTCCAATCTTTCCACCCCTTTGCTGATGCAACTAAGGATGACGACTCACTCCCAGCAGGGACTGAGGATTACATTCATGTAAGAATCCAGCAACGGAACGGCAGAAAAACAGTGACTACTGTTCAGGGCATTGCAGATGATTATGACAAAAAGAAACTTGTGAAAGCTTTCAAAAAGAAATTTGCTTGTAATGGTACAAAAAGAAATTTGCTTGTAATGGTACTGTGATTGAACATCCTGAATATGGAGAGGTTATTCAGCTTCAAGGTGACCAAAGGGAAAACATTTGCCAGTTTCTCTTGGAGGTTGGCATTGTCAAGGAGGAGCAGCTTAAGGTTCTTGGATTCTAGAATGAACCTAAATACATGGAGAATTTCTTGAATAATTTTGTTCTCTAGATCCAGTTTGGCTACGTTGTGAAATGATTCTCTGCAGTAAACGGACTTTTCATTTATTTAATCATTCAAAGTTCCATTTATATCTGCATGATTACAGAAAGCATGGGGTATGTAGACTAGTAACACATAAGAAAATTGCAGTGAGATGGTAATGGAACCCCATTTTCATCTTAACATGTTTCTAATGGAAAATATTTTGTTTTGAGTGTTCATTGTTCAGTTTATTATTTTTCACTTGATTAAATGTTTTTTTGTTATATTAAAAAAAAAAAGAAAATTTAGGTTTTGGACAAAATAAACCTCTCTTCCTTCGGACTCATAAAGTAGATAAAGTTTTAAAGTACAGACAATGTCGTTCTTACCCCCATAATCTGAATTATCTTAGTCCTGGCCCATTTGGCTTTGTTCTTATTGAAGCCTGGTCTCTTTTTCAATGTCTTTAACAGTTGTTGTATGTGGCAATGCTGCCCTTCAGACCTATAGAACTCCTATTCTTAGTACACAGGTGCCCAGAGTTCCAGGGCGATACCAGGTTATACATATATAGCCCAGCCTCTCAAAGTCTAGAAATAACAGTTACAGCTCCTGACTAGTTATGACTTCTGTAAAAGCTTACAATCTAGGCTCTGAATTTCTTGTATGAAAATAAAGACCATACAAAATTTGCTCGTTTGTTTCTGACCTATTTTGCATCACATAATGTCACAAAGGTTCATTCCCAACGCTGCATGCCTCATGACTGTTCCTTTCTGTAGCAGCACAATATAGATGTTTTTTAAATGGGTCATTTGAAACAAGATCCAGTAAGGTCCATGCAATGCAATTAGTTACTATGTCCTCTCTCCTTTTCAAATCTTTTATTATAGAAATCTATTCAAAAATATAAGGAATGGTATAATGAATACCCAGGTACTGTCATTTAGTTATCAGTTATTAGTTCTCTACCAGTCTTTACCAGTTGTTTCATCAGTCCCCTACCCCCTCACCAGATTTAACAATTCTCAGTTATTAGATCATTTTATCTATATTTTGATATGTACCTCTAAAAGATAAGGATCTTTTAAAAACATGAGTATAATACCATTCTAATATCTAAAAATTAACAAATCTTTAACATTAAACATCCACTCACTTTTCTGATGACTTTATAAAATTTTACAGGTTATTTTTGATTTACAATTTGTTGAAAGGGATCCGATAAAGTCCAGGCATTACAATCTGTTGAGATGGCTCATATTTCTTAATCTACAGGTCTCTCTCACTTTCTCCTTTTTCTTGCAGTTTATTTAAATAAACCATGTATTTTGTCCTGTAGGGTTTCCCACCTGCTGGATTTTCTGATTTCATCCTTATGATGTTGTTTAACATGTTCTACCTTCCATGTGTCATTTTCAACTGGCAGTTAAATAAAGAGGTTTGTTTTTGCTTGTTTGTTTTGGGCATGAATTATTCACAGGAGGTGTTGTTTATTTTGGCCAGTAGGAAGCATATAATATGTGTTGGCTCCTCTGTCATGTTTGTTTTGGGCATGAATTATTATTCACAGGAGGTGTTGTTTACTTTGGCCAGTAGGAAGCATATAATATGTGTTGGTTCCTCTGTCATGTTAAAGACCGCTGATGATCATTGCTTAGATCCATTATTTCATTGGGGGCTGCAAAATGGTGCTGTTTTAATTCTATCATTTCTTCTTCACTTACTACCTGAAAGATTTCTGTCATGGTTAGGCTCCTGTGTCAGCTTGGCCAGGTGGTGGTGCTCAGTGGTCTGGTTGGGCAAGTGCTGGCCTGTCTGTTGCTATGAGGACATTTCATAGAATTAAATCATGATCACGTCAGCTGCATCCACAGCTGAATACATTTGTAATCAGCCAATGGGCGTGTCTCTGCAATGAGTGATGCTCAGTCTAAGCGCTGGAAGCCTTTTAAGGAAGATTCAGAAGAGACAATCCTTCCTTCTTCATCCAGTGAGCCTCTCCTGTGGAGTTCGTCCAGACCCTCCATTGGAGTCGCAGCTTCACGGTCTGCCGTGCGGATTTTGGACCCTACGTCCACGTGGTTGCACAGCCAGCCTCTCCTGAGAGTTCGTTGAGGAGCTTCATTGGAGTTGCCAGCTTGTGGCCTGCCCTTCAGACCTGGACTCTACATCCCCACGATCATGGGAGACACTCTTATAAATTTTACATCTGCAGATATTGCCTGCTGATTTGGTTTCTGTAGAGAACCCTTGCTAAAACAATTTCTGTGAGAAATTTTCTCTTCAACCAACAATTAAGGTATGCCAAGGTGCAGTCATGCTCCAAAAGTGATCAGTGAAGTTTTGTTTTTTTAGGTATCATTATGAACTCATGGATTTATGTATTTAAGCCATTTTAATCCACTGCGGTTGATATTTTGATATTTTGTTTTGATAAGGCATCGGTCTAGGAGTTCTTAGTCTTTCCAACTTCAGTGAGAAGATTTTAGTCTTTGTTTATATACTGGCCTTCTCTTTGACCAAAATAAACATTATATTAAAGCATTGTCTCTGAAATTCCTCAACTAAAAGTGCAGATTATTTCAGGGAGGTATGGAATCAACTTTAGAATTACTGAATAGTGATTTGGGCTCAGGAGAAAGGCATGTTAGGTGGAGGCTCAGAGCCCTGTGCTCCATGAGAGGAAAAGATGTGACCTTTGCCTTAAGCGTGCTGAGTCACCAGAGCATGAAGCCTACAAAGTGGTACCTTTTGGCTTGGGTTACTGGGGTGTGTGTGTGTGTGTGTGTGTGTGTGTGTTTTAAGAACACCCTTTAGGACTCCAAAGAGAGCATTATGCTATTAACCCACTTGAATTCAGGTAGAAACTGAGCACTGTGGCCATCCCATACCGATACTTCTCCCGTTAGCCGAGGTTTGCTCTCGCTGTGTCATTTCAGCTGTGGAGGCCTTTGGCTTGTGGCAGTAATTTTTCAAGTCCTTTGTTAAGGCCTGATGGAGATTTTTGAAGTCTACTTTCCTAACTTCTGACAGTTTGATATTTCATCTCTGTGACATCTGTTCATTTACTAGCAGTTTCAGTTTGCTAAAGCTGCCCGAATGCAATATGCCAGAAACAGAATGGCTTTTAAAAAGGGAATTTATTAAATTGCGAATTTTTAGTTCTAAGGCTGTAAACATATCCAAATTGAGGACCAGCAAGAGATTATCTTCTTTCAAGAAAGGCTATGCCGTCCGGAACTGTCAGCTGGGACGGCAGTGGCTGGTGTCTGCTAGGTCTCTGGCTTCTGGACCCCTCTCTCAGCTGGGAGGGCACATGACCATGTCTGCTAGCTTTCTCTCCTCATTTCATAAGGCTGCCCTGGGGGCGTTTTCCTTCTGCATCTCCAGAGATCTCTCTCTGGCTGTGTGGGCTTTGTCGGTACTATTGGCACTGCCAGTGCTGAAGCTTTTTCCAAAATGGTTCCCTCTTCAAGGGCTCCAGTAAACAACCCCACCTGGAATGGAGGGGGACACAGCTCCATGGAAACCATCTAATCAAAAGTCATGACCCACAATTGGGTGGGTCGCATCTCCATGGAAACAGTAAAAAAGATTCCACCCAGCAGTATTGAATGAGGATTAGAGGACATGGCTTTTCTGGGTACCCAGCAGTTTCAGAACGGCAGGCTGTCTTTCATGGGAACCACATGCTGGCTGCTCTGGAGATGGGTCTGATCTGTACATGGCATCATAAGTCTCATTTTCCTTGTATAAATGTATACAAAGTTTCCTTTCACATTTTTCCTTTATTGGGTCTTTTTTTTTTTTGCATGGGCAGGCTCCAGGTATCAAACCCGGGTCTCCAGGTCTCTGGCATGGCAGACGAGAACTCTGCCACTGAACCGTCACGCCGCCCTGGGTCCATTTGTTTTAAAGCCTCTGGTGACAGACAAATGGAAAGAAATCTAAAAAATCTATATCCAAATTGGTTTCTTAATAGTTTTCGCTACTTCTTTCTGTTACTTCTCTGCATATGTCACCTGCCAATATTTTTCTTTTAAAATGTGGAAAACAGGGGCGGGCCGCGGTGGCTCAGCGGGCAAAGTGCTTGCCTGCTATGCCGGAGGACCTCGGTTCGATTCCCGGCCCCAGCCCATGTAACAAAAACGGAGAAACAGAATACAATAAAACAAGAAAATGTTTAAAAATGTTTCCCTTTCTTCCTTCCTTCCTTCCTTCTATCCTTCCTTCCTTCTCTCTGTCTTTAAAAAAAAAAAAAAAAAAAAAAAAAAATGTGGAAAACAAAGTTTCAACCTGTTTTCCAAAATCCCTTCCTCTAGGAAGTGCAATAATAACTTGATTCTTGTCCTTTGTTACGTAACTTAGATGAAGTATAAGGTACGCAGATAGCCTTAAGCCCAGAACGAGGAGCTTAGTGTTGACTGAATGAGTGCAATGATGTACAGTTACCTGGAAATTATGAAAAACTGAAGTCATCTAATAGTGTCTCACCTAAGGCTCTCAGGATTCGATAGTGGATCTGTTTTTCCTTTAGTGACCTCCTCATCACAATTTTGACCTAGAGATTCATCTCTTATAAGAGGTTTCTTTTCTAGTATCTCTCTACTAGAGGTTTTTGCGACACTTAAGGAGATATCCATTTTCTGTCAGAGAATTTTATGTACTTTGAATCTGTGTTACTTGGTAGAGGTTATCTTCCCAGAAAAATGAATTGTTGATCATAATGTAATGACCCACCTGATCTGTGAAAATAATGCTTTTTGCCTTTAAGTCTATTGTGTCTTGAGTGATACAGCTGCGGTGGCTACTGTTTGCCTAGTATATTTTTTCCATTCATTTATTTTCAATTATTTTGTGTCCCTATGTTCTATACAGCTATATTTTGTATTTTAAAAACCAGTCTAATTGACACTCTTTAACTAGAAAGTTGAGTCTTTATTTACATGTTATTTTGTGATTACTGATACATTTGGATTGATTCCTATCCTATCACTTTATGATTTCTCCCATCTCTCCTGTTTTTTCGTTTCCTTCTTACTTTCTTTGAATTGATGAAGGGTTTGTTTTGTCCTTGTTTTTTGTTTTATATTTTCTGGAAATTTTATACTCAGCTTCCACTCTTTTAGAGGTGATTGCCCTGTAACTTTTAACATGCTTATTTAACTTAAATTTTAATGTTAACCACATTCTACTATCCTTTGGAACACTTGAAGTCTCCACACACATACACACACACACACACACACACACACACACACACACACACACACCACATATACTGTTATCCAACTTTAAAGTTTTATCCTATTAAAAAACACACATACACACACACACACACCCCACATATACTGTTATCCAACTTTAAAGTTTTATCCTTTTAAAAAAACCCAGACACACAAGTGAGATGTTTAAATAGTCAGTTTCCCCTGATTTGCCCACATTTCCACCAATTTATGTACTCATCAATTCTCTCTTAACATCTCAAGTCTTATTTTAGGGTCATTTTTCTTCCTCCTAAAATCCATCCTTTAGAAATACCCTTTAGTGAGTGTTTGTTGCTGATAAATTCTCTCATTTTTTGTTTGTCTAAAATACTTTCTTTATTCTTGAATGATAGTTTTGCAAGGCATCTGATTCTAGGTTAATAATATTTATTCTCAACACTTTGAATATATTATTCTACTGCCTTATGGTTTCCATTGCTCCTATTGAGAAAACACCTGTTGGTATAATTGTTTTTCCTTTGTAAGTAATCTATTTTTTTCTTCTAACTACTTTTAAGAGCTTCTCAATCTTCATGCATTACAATGGTGTAAGTTTAATTTTACTTATTTGATTTGAATGCATATGTTTCTTGAATTTGAGAAACCATATCTTTTATGAATTCTAAAAAATTCTTAGCCATTATTTAATCATGTATTACCTTTCCCCATTCTCTTTATTAACTTCTTTTGAAAATTTAATTAGGTGTATTTTAAACCATCACATTCTGTCTTCTGTATCTCTCAACTCCTCTTTCACACGTCCCATCTCTGTTTACCTTTCCTGCATTCTGGGTAATTTCTTCTAGATCTACCTTTCAATTCACTAATTTTGCTTCACTTTTGTCTAACTACTCTTTAACTTCATTAAGTTTCTTTTTTTACAGCTTTGTTAAGGTATTCTTTTTATACAATACACCGTTCTTATTTAAAGTTGACAGTTTGAGTGGATTTGACAAATGTATGTATGTCCATGAATTCCTTATAGTCAGTATAATGGACTTCTCTGTAAGACCCTCAAGTTTCTCCTACTCCTTTGTAATCCTGCCCTCCTGTCTTTCCCCACTCTGCACCCCGAGTCCCCAGGCAACTATTGACATGGTTCCTCTTACTCCAGAGTAGTTTGCATTTTCTAGAATTTTATATAAATGGAATCATATAATATGTAAACTTTTCATTTGCCTTCTTTTTGCTCTGTGTTTACTTTTCCTAGAGTCCTGATGGCACTGTCAATTCAAGATCACTTTAAACAGAGTTCTCAGTTTGGTATATTTTGGTCTACATAAGAAGTATAAATTAGGGCCCCGAAGAAGCATGAGGGCTGACTTTGTAGTTAAGAATCCTCAGGGAACGACTGTCTTTGCTATTTGCCTTTGCTGAGTACATTTTCTTCTAATTCATCTTTTTACTGTAGGTGCAGCCCTGGGTGGCCCTGGCTTTATCTAAGGACCTCTGAACTGGTTTTCATCTTACAAATACCTGGGGGCTTCATCTTCTGTCCCCCTGCAAGCCATTAAAATAAAAACTGTATGTGTCTGGGAAACCACAGATGGTCTCAGGGTGGCTGCTACCCTCTGTGCTCCCTTAAACATTCAATTTACACTCCATCTTGCCTTTGGCCTCTGACTTTTACTTCTACTTTCTGAAGCTCAGTCGGATTCAGGATCGCCTTCTGTGTGAGGCCCCGGAATCGGGTGGGTTAGAGCCCCAGAGGTTCTGTGCACCGGTACTTGGAATGGTGCAGGGTCTTCAGGAGGTTCCGTTCTGCCCTTAGATTGCCAGTGGGACACTGTCTTCAAGCAGGAAGGGCATGTATATACTCGCATACGCTTTCCTTTCTGGACATGCTTCCATGCTGTCTGTACAGCTGTAAGTTTTATTAAATGACATTCAAATTTCAAATCGATTTTCCCATTTAGTCTTTGCTGTCCTCACCCCACCCTGTCAGCTGTGATGTATAGCCCTGAGAAGCTGAGTAACAGGCTAGGAAACAGCTTCTTTGGCACATCCCTTTGAATGAAACCTGAGTGTCTGGTGGCCCCTCATGTAACAGGAAGTGTGATTTTTGACCACTGAAGCCCAGAGTCCAGAAACCTGGGGTGCTGCCTCCCTGCAGGCTGCACTGCCCCAGCTTTCCTGGGATCCCTGCTCTGTGCAGTTTTCTGCCTCATTTATCATGCCAGTGCTGTAATAGGAGGTGATTGGTAACATACTATATTGAGCAGTAAACCGTTCCTTGACTTGCAGTATGCTGTTCATCAGATGCTGGCTCTGCAGCTGCTGCCTTTTGAGTCTCCAGCCAGTCTCACTTGACTGAAGATGCTTTGGGGTGAAGGATGGAAATGAACCCTTGTGTTCTCACACTATTGAGGTGACCCTTGACGCAAACCCAGTGTCTCCTTATACATTGGGCACCATGTGGAACCTACGAGAAGACAGGCTGTGTGTCACCCAGTGAGGCCAGAAGGTTTTTATCCTGCTTTTGTTCATTGAAGTGTAGATTTTAAGTGAATGAGGTGATTCTTTATATTGCCTCTCATCTCAAAGCAGAAGTCTGTTATGAAGTGACAGATAAAGATTTGGTATCACCGAAGAGCTGTTTAACACCTGTTCTGTGAGCAAGTAGACTTCGGAATAGACTTTAGGGTTTGCTTTTTTTTTGGTTGGTTGGTTGGTTTGTTAATAACCTGACAGTCCTTTTGTTCTATAAGAAAAGCTAGTTACTTTACATCACATCAGGTTTTAGAAGTTTTTCAAAGTTGCTGTCTCCCCAATAGCTATTGTTATTAAGAGCATTGCCCCAGGGAAAGGAGAGAAGGAAAAATGATTAAAAATTTTTTTAAAAACTTTTGTCTTATGACAATGCTAAATGCACACTAATAGGTCTTTAACAAATACTTGTTATTTGATTACCTCTAAGTGTCTCTTTCTTGCTTGATTTTTTTTCACTAGGGATTAAAAAAATAACATGAAAATCTAATCAGTTCTTTTACCTCCTTTCCTCTCTTCCTTCCTTACTTTTATACATTTCTTTATATATTTAGTGAGTACCTTTTACGGGACTGAGGCTATGTTAGTGAAATAAGTCCTTGCCTTCATGGATTTTACTTGTAATTTCAGAAAGAAGACCCCACAAACCAGAGTTTGTAGGACCTTGTGGCTGGTTGACACAAAAGAATGACAGGATTTAATTGCCTTTTTAAAGGATTGGATCGCTCAGACTTTCTGGGTAGAAATTAGATTGTAAGGGTTGGAGCAGTAGCTGAAGCAAGGTAATTAGGAGGTAAGAGATACTGGTGGCTTAGCAGTAGAGGAGATGTGTGGTAGTTAGATTCAGTTGTCAACTTGGCCAGGTGAAGGTGCCTAGATCTATTGTGTGGACATGAACCAATGGTATGTGGACTTCATCTGTTGCTGATTACATCTGCAGTTGGCTAGGAGGTGTGCCTGCTACAATGAATGATGTCTGATTTAATTGGCTGGTGCTTAAATGAGAGAGCTTAATGTAGCACAGCCCAAGCAGCTCAGCATTCCTCATCTCAGCACTCACGGCTCAGCCCAGGCCTTTGGAGATGCAGAAGGAAATCACCCAGGGGGTGTCCGCGACTTCTCGCTCAGCGTCAAGCCCCCGGCCGGCGGGTGAGACAATGAGGAGAGACAGAGAGACGCAGACAAATCCGCGCTGGTGAGAAACACAGATCCAAGACACGTAGCAGTTGTAAGCACAGACCTTTACTGGAGTTAAGCTTGCATTCTCTGTTACAGGTTCCGCGCGGGCGAAATATCCCGCGGGGGAACAACCTCTATGCGGCCGTCAGGCACGGCTCCCTGTGGGTCGTCTCCACCCACCCCGTCCGGGTAACCTCTTATATACTGTGCCCAAACCCAATAGGTTAGTGCCACGTATACAGAGGTGATTGGAAGATAGGGTTGGTGGGCGTGTGCGTCATTTGCGGAAGCAGGATGTGAGCGCCATCTTAGCTCACTCGATGGGCGGGGGGAACTCTAGAGCAGGCTGCAGCGTGTCCACTAGGCCAAACCCGGAAAGCGGCTCTCTACAAGGGGGAAGTCTGGAGAGAAGACCAGCAGAGATCACTCTGTGCCTTCCCACGCTAGAAAGAACCTCAGTTGAAAGTTAGCTGCCTTTCCTCTGAAGAACTAATGAAATAAATCCCCTTTTATTAAAAGCCAAACTGTCTCTGGTGGGTTGCATTCTGGCAGCTAGCAAACTAGAACAAGGTGAAAAATATATATTTATATTTCAAATGTAGGACATGCAGGACCTGCTGACAGATGGGTATAGAGTGTCAATAAGAACGGTATCAAGAGGACACCTAGGTTTTTGGCCTGAGGAAGCTAACTAAGGTAGTGACCATCTACTGATGGGGAAGGCCAGGGAAAAGCATGTTTGGGGTAGAAGTTTGAGTAATCTAGAAGACAGGTAATGTTTAGATACCTATTGCACACTCAAATGACGTGATCACCTGTGCAGTTGGAAACGCAAGTCTGGAGTTAAAGGTAGAAATCAGTAGACATATTTCTGGGGGTGATCGTCTGCAGATGGAGGTGACTGAAATCATGAGAGAGGATGAGATCCCACGAGGGACTGAGTGTGGATGGCGACAAGAAGACTCTGCCGCTGAGGCTTAGGACACCCCAGTATTTAGGAGTCAGGAGGAAGAAGAGATCCTGCAAAGGGGTCTAAGAAAGAGGGATGGAGAAATAGGGGAAAAGTTCATGAAAGATGGCATGATGAACTGTACTAAATGCGAGTGAGAGGTAAGATAAGGTGAGCACTGAGAATTAACCATTGGATTGGACCTTGCAGAGGTGGTCATTAGTGGTTGTGGATTGAAGGAACCCAAATCTGATTTGAATGAGTCCGACAGAGAATGGGAGCTCAGGAGGTAGTAGCAGTAGCAACGGGGTGACTCTTTGGAGCATCTTTTGCTCTTTAAAGGGAGAGAGAAACGGGGATGGTGCAGCTGGAAGAGGCTATGAGTGCGGGAGAGGTTTCTTCTTTGTTTAATGCAGTTCGATGCTTTGAACAGGAAAGAAGGCAGAATGTGTGGACACAGATGCAAGTAGCCTGGCAGGAGGGTGCCAGGAGGATGAAAGTCTCTTTTGATGGCTTCTGTTTTTTCAGAGATGAGCTGAAAATGAGAATGAAAGGGCAAGGGAAAAAAGGATGTTGGAAGTTTGAGAAGCAGTGAGAACACATGAAATATTCATTTTGGAGAGAGTATTACCTAGACTTTCAAACCTTTTTAGACATTAAGAGAAAAGTGTTTGGTAATCTCAGGAACACCACGTTTTCTGATGGATGTTTTGCTAAAAAGAATAAAAGTGGTAATAGTTCAGGCTGAAGGATAGCCAGGGTGCCTCCAAACGTCATTCAATAGATTTTAATTAATTTTTTCTTTTTTTTAGAGCTAGCAATTTACCCAATTCATACTGCAAAAAAAATCTCCTTTTGGCTGTCCATCATCTAATTCCTCTCCCCATGGTCTTGAGTACTTAGGTCTCCTTCCAGAGATCCTAATCCATTTCTTAAATACTAAAATATGCTAAGATTTTAAAAATAATCTTTATTCCAATTAAATAAATCATTTAGAAATGTTACTAGTATTCTTTCTTTTTAATTTTTATAAAAATAATTTCTCAAAAAAGAGCAAGAGTAAGCATTTGTTTTAATAATGACTTCATAATGTTGGCAGCCATTTGGCATGAATTGTATCTGTTAGCGTTTTCTTGAGAATTATGTATATTTAACAGTTTTTTTTTCCTTCTTTGTTTTCACAGCTGATCTAGCATCTTTAATGGATAAAACATATGAGAGAAAGTTGCCAGTTAGTTCTTTGACAATATCACGGGTAAGAAAATTTAAATATATACTTTTTTAAAAGTAGAAGGAAGAAAATAAGAAAAGCTGTTTATGTGGATGAAACAGTGTAAATTAAAGACTATCAGTCATTTCCAGAGTATGGTATGTTTTTGCAGTTACTAATAAATATTTCATAATGAAGAGGAAATTTTTTTGGCTGAAATAAAATGTTATAAATTTATCAGATGATGCCAATAATCACTATTGTATCTAATTTGTCTTAATTTTTTTGCAGGGTATGATATTCTGCTATATCATGCTATAGTCTTTTTAGAAGAGGTGATGCTGCCTTCAAAGTAATAATATTTACTTATTAATACTGGAAATGGTTTTGGTTGTTATGAAAGAATGCATATTAATGTTAGTGTTTAATTACTGCAGAGTGATAGAGAAGAGAATAATATTATGCTAGGAATCAAGAATAGTTATTGATAGTAAACATTACTGAGCAGCTTTGTCAGCTATCGCACTAACGTCTTAATACATGTTATCTCTGTTAATTCTCACAACAGCCATATGAGATAAGCATTATCATCGCCATTCCATAGATGAGGCTTGGAATGGTTGGATAATTTGTCCAAGCTCACATGGCTCACAACCTAGAAAAGTCAGAATTCAAACCTAGATCTCTGCATCATCAGAGTTCTTTTTCTTGTCTTCCTCAAATATATCTGGTCTTGTCTTTATCATGAGTTCACTTTGTGACATTTGGCGATGGGGCGTCTCTCAGTTCCCTCCTTTCCAGTATAAGGGTGATGATGTCTTCGTAGGGACAACGTGATGCTAAAATGGGGTCCTAGTTGGGAAAGCTCTTGGTGGGAATGACTGGCACTGTGAGCTTCAAAGTATTGTTCTATCTAGAGAAGAAAAGAAATAGATATCTTCCTTTTTAGTCTTGGCCCCTCTTTCTGCCATTTACTTTCTGTTAGTAGGTCAACAATTTAATTTGGTCATAAATTAAATTTTATAGACTCATAATTCTTAAATTGGAGGGGAGCCAACATTGGTCCATTGCTTACATGAATGAAACCCCTGTAAGCCATGATATCTGAGGTGTTTTTAGGTAGCGCTTCAAAACATAAAGAGGTTTTGTGTACATTTTCTCACTGGAGTCTCATACTCGTCAGAGCAGGTGCCTTTAACCTACTAGATGGGGAAACTAAGTCCTAGAGGCCATCGGAGCAAGCAGTCTTAGGTCCTATGTTTGAACCATAATCTACTCCTTCATGGGCAAGGGAACATATTCTAAGTCAAATCCCTAAGCCCTAGCCATTTTTAGAAACCCTTCCATTTTAACTCTCTTCTCCCTTTCCATGAGATTTTTTTTTTTGCATGGGCAGGCACTGGGGAATCGAACCTAGTCTCTGGCGTGACAGATGAGAACTCTGCCTTCTGAGCCACCGTGGCCCGCCCTCCATGAGATTTTAATCATACTCTAATAGTTTTTGTAGCATGCCATCATCTCCTACTCCATCTTTTTTGGATCTGAGTCTCTACTTCAGAATATAATCCATCCTTAGAATAGTACTTTCTGGTTGTTTATTTGCTTTATGTTTAAGGAACATACTTACAGTTTTCCTGACTTGAAGGAGGGAGGTTTGTGGGGCGAGGACTCACAGGCTGACTTCGATCAGCAGAACTTTGAACCAGAGCAGGAAGGATGACGACAAGACCAAATTCTCTCAAGGTAGATTTCTGTCTCCTGGGCCATTCTTTAATCATGAGAGCCTTCATCCTTTCAGCCATGTGTTCCCATGCATTTGGAACTCATAACATAGAGAAGATAGCAGTGTTTAGAGATAGAGGGAAGTGTCAGTGACTAATTATAAATATAATAGGAAGAGCTTTTCTCTTGCTCTGAACAAGGGTCGTGTTTAGATTTCAATCAGTTATTCTGATCAAGGTTGTTTTCACATAGAAAAACCATTGAATATCCCTTGTTTGTTTTTTTAGCCTTCAAAATAATTCATTTATTTTAGTATGTGCTAATTTTCATTTTAAATTCAATGGTAAGGAGATAACGTACTTTTCTTGCAAGAAACACATAAATTTTCTGACAGAAAAGCTATTTTTAATGAGAAGTATCCACACAGGTACAGTCCAACTATATTATACAATCAGTGATTCACAGTATCATCTCATAGTGGTGTATTCTTCACCTTGATCATTTTAGAACGTTTGTATCACTCCAGAAAAAGAAATAAAAAAACTCAATATATCCCGTACTCCTTACTCCTCCCTCTCATTGACCCACAGTATTTCAATCTACCCAATTTTTACTCTTTACCTCCCCCTATTATTTATTTATATACTTTTTTTTTTTACTTATCTGTCCATACCCTGAATCGGGTGTGGACAGAAAGAGCATCGGACTCAAGGTTTTCACTGTCATACTGTAAAAGCTATTTAGTTATATAGTCATCTTCACGAAGCAAGGCTAGTACAACACAGCTCAGCACTTTCGAGTACTTCCGTCCAGCCGCTCCAATAGACCATAAACTGAAACAGGGTATCATATAATGCATGAGAATAACCTCCAGGATAACCTCTCGCCTGTGTTTGAAATCTCTCAGCCACTGAAACTTTGTTTTGTCTCATTTCTCTCTTCCCCTTTTTGGTTAAGAAGGCTTTCTCATTCAGATGATGTTGGGTCCCAGCTCATCCCTGGGAATCAGTTCCCATGTTGCCAGAGAGATTTTTTTGTTCCTGGGAGTCATGTCCCATGTAATGGGGAGAGCAGTGAGTTTACCTGCTGAGTTGGCTTAGAAAGACAGGCCACATCTGATCAACAAAAGAGGTTCTCTGAAGGTGACTCTTCGGCAAAATTATCAGTAGGCATAGCCTCTCCTTTGCAGTAATAAGCTTCATAGGGACGAGCCCCAAGTTTAAAGGCTCAGCCTATTGAATTGGTTGTCCTCACTGCTGGCAGGAATATCAGAATTCCCCAAATAGGGAAGTTTAATATGTCCTTCTTTATCCCCAGTCACTCAAGGGGACTTTGCACATACTTTTTTATTTTCTGCCCAAATTACTCTGGGATTTATCAGGACATCAAACTAACATGTAGAAACCAACAAGATCTCACGCCCTATTCAAGATTCCATGTAATTATAATATTAAATAAATTGGCCATACAAGTTAAATTAGATAGTGTGCTACCCAAAATATAAATTTTGCACCAAATACTTAATCTCTCCCTTTGATCTTACATAGAGGTTGAAGTTTGAAAATTTGAGCCATATCACTTTACCCAACATTTTGATTTACCTTAGTCCTATCTAGATCAGCTTCATTCATATTTCTAGAATGAAGTCTGATCACTTTTTCAGCTTTTTTAATAGTTGCTGAATGGGGTACTACGGACTCTCATAGCTTTAGTGCTCTACCTCTGGGTCTCAGGTGTCACAAAAATGCCTGAAGTTTCAGAGAACTATCAGGTTATATACAAATAGCTCAGTATCTCAGAATTTAGAAATATTATTTACAACTCTTAAATATATGTGACTGGTGTAAGAGCTTACAGTCTAGGAACCTTTACAGTAGGCCCCAACCTGATAACCCATGATCTCAACTTCAATTCTCTGAGTTTGTATATTATATTTAATCCATATAGGTGAGACATGATAATACTTGTCTTTTTGTTTCTGACATTTTATTCTACATACAGTCCTTAAGATTCATTCACGTAGTTGCATGCCTCACAACTTCATTCCTTCTTGCAGCCTCTTAGTAGTCCATCGTGCGTATACACCACAGTTCCCCCTTCTATTCTTCAGTCGTTGTACCCTTACGCCACTCTCCATCATGTGAATCATGGACACTGCTGCCTTAAATACCAGTGTGCAAATGTCCGTTTGTGTCCCCACACTCATTTCCTCCAGGTATATACTGAGCAGCAGGGTTTCAGGACCCTATGGCAGCCCCACCCCTCGCCTCCTGTGGAACCACCACCCTGCCCTCCAAGGGGAAGCCCAAGGGCAGAATGCAACTCCGAGCTGCCCTACCAACAATGAATAGGTCGAGTCTCCCTCCACATTTTTTCTAGCACTTGTTTCTCTCTGTTCATTTTTAATTAGTTTTATTCACACATCATACAATCCAGCCTAAGTGTAAAGACATGCCTTCACCACCATATTCTATCTGAAGACATTTCCTTTTCTTCCACAAAGAATCCATGCCCCTCCCTTATGCCCCCGCCTTGTTGACATTCACTTTTGGCATAATGCTTTTGTTACATTCAGTGGAAGCATATTACAATGTTACTGTCAACTATAGACCCTACCTTGCATTGATTGTACCTTTTCCTGTATACCATTTATTTTTAGCCACTTGCAGTATTGACAATCATTTGTTCTCCCTTGTGCAAAAGCATTTTTACATTTGTACATTGAATCGCCAGCTGTTAGAGTTCTCTAGAGGAACAGAACCAACAGGAGAGATCTGTAAATGTGAGATTTATAAAGGTGTCTCACACAACTGTGGGAATGCAGGAGACCGAGATCCACAGGGCAGGCTGTGAAGCTGGCGGCTCTGATGGAGGGTCTGAATGAACTGCTCTGGACAAGCAGTGATGGAGTCTCTCTTATCCCTTTAAAGCCCTCAGCTGATTGGATTGTCTCCTTGTGGGAGACACACCTTGGTTCATCAGCCACAGATGATTTCATACACCAGCCTTCCAGTTCATCAACCAGCCACGAAATAGCCTTGCAGCATTTGTCAGGCCAGTGCTTGCCTGACCAGACAACTGGGCCTCAGCAGTTGGCCGAGGTAACACTAGAACCCAACCATCACAGTCTACCCCTTCTCAACTTGCCAGTTATATGCATCACCTAGAAACATTTAAGCATTGTGTTCCCAAACAGAACACAATAACAGACATATGTTTCGCCTAACAATATTCAGCTGTCCTGCATACGACCGAAAAAGCACTACATCTCTCCAGAGTAGGGTGCAAGTCCTTAGGCAACATTCACCCTTAATCTTCATATCCTATGACTTAAATGCTACAGCATGAACAATACAACTATGTCATATGATAAGAGGAAAACATGAGATTTGCTTATGTACAAATACGAACATTCATAACAAAACAGGGAGGAAATATTCATACAATCACAGTCTTCGTTTCTGTAAGTGATCATGTGGTCGAAGTTCAATTCCATGTTCCCTTTATCCTCAGCAAGTACTTCAACTGGCTGTGGTTCTTTGCCAGGTGGGGTAACCCAGACCTTCATTTCTGAAGTTTCTGGGCCATTGGTAGTCCTGTCTGCATTGGGTTGTTGCAGTTTTCCATTGATTTTAATCACGGCATGGTAGTACTAAGAGACACTGTTCTAATTTGCTAAAACTGCCAGAATGCAACATCAGAGATAGATTGGCTTTTAATAAAGGGGGATTTATTTAGTTAAAAACTTATAGTTCTTCAGTATAAAGGCAGCTAACTTTCATCTGGGGTTCTCTCTTGCATGGGAAGGCACAGGGCAATCTCTGCTGGCCTTCTCTCCAGGCTTCTGGGTTCCAGCAGCTTTCACCTGGATTTTAGGTGCTTCCTTTCTGTGGCTCCAAAGGTCTGGGCTGAGCTATGAGTGCTGAGATGATGTATGCTGAGCTGCTTGGGCTGTGTTGTGTTGAGCTTTCTCTTTTAAGCATCCAGCCATTTAAGCTAGACATCACTCGTTGCAGGAGGCATAACCCCAGCCGACCCTGGATGCAATCAGTGATAGATAAGCCTCACATGCCAATGGCTCATGTCCACAGCAACAGAACTAGGCACCTTCGCCTGGCCAAGCTGACATCTAAAGCTGACTACCACAGAGACACCCTAGGGGATCTCCTGGATTTCCGGAAAACTCTTTTTTTTTTAACCTCCATTGTGTAGTTGCAGCCCTATATTCCTTTGATAGAATCAGTTGCCCCAAACAGAACCGTAATCCCCTTTCTTGCCTGTTGTACCTGTGGCATGAGAAGCCTAAAGTGGCCAGGTGGCAATCTTAACTTCAGGTTCAATGGAATACTTGTTGTGTCTCCTGGTAGGAGCACTCATCCTTCGGAACTAAGACCTGTAGACCAGCAGAGCTTAAGGTTTCAGAGACAGGAAACAAAAATTTTCCTAGTGGATCAGTAGGGGTGATAGTGAGTAGTGTCACACCCGTTTCCACCCCTTGATTCCTGGACCATGCATCCTGGCTGTGTGAGAAACAGCACAGTAGAGTGGATGCTGATTCAGAGCATGCACAGCCTCCTGGAGAATGTTGTCCCAGCCCTGCAAGGTATTGCTACCCAGTTGGCACCATAGTTGGGTCTTCAAAAAGCCATTTCACTGTTCTATCAAACCAGCTGCATATGGATGATGGGGAACATGGTAAGACCAGAAAATTCCATGAGCCTGTGTCCATTTTTGCACTTCATTTGCTGTGAAGTGGGTTCCTTGATCAGAAGCAATGTTGTGTGGAATACCATGACTATGGATAAGGCATTCTGTAAGTCCACGGATGGTAGTTTTTGTGGAAACATTGCATGCAAGAAATGGAAACCCATATCCTGAGTATGTGTCAGTTTCAGTTAGAACAAATCACTGCCCCTTCCATGATGGAAGTGTTCCAATGTAATCAACCTGCCACCAGGTAACAGACTGATCACCTCAGGGAATGGTGCAATATCGGGGACTAAGTGTGGGTCTCTGCTGCTGGCAGATTGGGCACTCAGCAGTGGCCGTAGCCTGGTTGGCTTTGGTGAATGGAAGTCCATGTGGCTGAGCCCATGCATAACCTCCATCCCTACCACTTTGTTCATGAGCCCGTTGGCCAATGGCAGGAGTGGCTGAGGAAAGAGGATGACTTGTGCCCATAGGATGGGTCATTTTATCCACTTAATTATTAAAACCTTTCTCTGCTGAAGTCACCCTCTGGTGAGCATTCACACAAGACACAAATAACTTCATGTTTTTTGTCTACTCAGAAATGTCTATCCATGTACCTCTTCCCCAGACCTCTTTGTTGCCATTTTTCCAGCCATGCTCCTTTCAAGTCCCTGACATCCAGCTAAACCATCAGCAACAGCCCATGAGTCAGTACACAAACACACCTCTGCCCAGTTCTCCTTCCAAGCAAAATCAACAACCAGGTGCACTGCTCAAATCTGTGACCACAGGAAATAAGATTTTCTTTCAGGGCATACATGGAGAATTTTAAATCGTTCATATGGTACTTAAGGTGCAAATTTGAATCCTTCACCTCATCCCTTTCCCTCATCACTGTATCCAGCATATCTAACAACAACCAGCCAACATCATTGTACCTCTTAATTTCACAAAACCCCACAAAGGTGTCAAAAACATTATCAGCCATAGCCTTGCCTCGTGAAAGCATACAATTACCGAATCAAATGGTGATATTTTGATTATCTCTTTTGCTGACTCACCTTGGACTGTCAGTATCATCTTGGTTATTGGAAAAAGAGTCATTAGTGCCTCCGAGTCTACTCAGAGTAAAAAACCAATTATAAAAACGCATCTTTAAGATTCTGTTTCTTAAGAATCACTCTCTCTAGAGAAACAGAACCAACAGGAGAGATCTGTAAATGTGAGACTTATAAAGATGTCTCATACAACTGTGGGAATGCAAGAGTCCAAAATCCACAGGGCAGGCTATGAAGCTGGTGACTCTGATGAATGGTCTGGATAAATTCCAGAGGAAAGGCTCACTGGCTGAAAAAGCAGTGAAAGAGTCTCCTCACCCCTAAAAGCTTTCAGCTGATTGGATTATCTCATTGTGGGAGGCACGCTTTGGTTGGTCACAGATGTAATCAACCACAGATGCGATCAACTGACTGATGATTTCATACACCAGCCTTCCCTTTTATCAACCAACCACAAAATATCCTTGCAGCAGTCCTCAAGCCAGTGCTTGCCTGACCAGACAACTGGGCCTCATCACTTGGCCAAGTTGATGTCAGAACTCAACCATCACACCATCCTTATCCACTCTAGGCATTCTTAAGTTATACTGTCCCGGTCTTTGTCCTCTGTCCTTCTGTGCCCCCAGCCCTGCTCCCTCAGCCACACTCATACTCAGCTTCATTCAGTGACCTTATGTAATTGTGTATCATCCCATAGTATTGTGCTATCCATTTCTGGATCTTTACAATCAGTCCTGTTGCACAACCTGTATTCCTTTTGCACCAAATGCCCAATTTTGACCCTTTCCATCTTCTGATAACCTGTGTTCTTAACTTTAACTCTCAAAATTCACTCGTTAATATTAGTTCGTATTAGTGAACCATACGGTATTTGTTTTTTTGTTTCTGGCTAATCTCACTCAGCCTAATGTCCTCAAGGCTCATCCACATTGTTACATGCTTGATGACTTTATTCTGTCTTATAACTGCACAGTATTATATCGTGTATATATCTCCCAGCTTGTTCAGCCACTCATCTGTTGATAGACATTTGGGCTGTTTCCATCTCTTGGCAATCAAATATAATGCTGCTGTAAACATTGGTGTGCAAATGTCCATTTGAATTATTGCCTTCAGATTGTCTGAATATATACTTAGCAATGGTATTGCCGGGTCATGAAGCAATTTTTTACTTAACTTCCTGAGGAACCGCCAAACTGCTCTCCACAGCGGTTGAATCATTTTACATTCTCACCAGTAGTGGATAAGTGTGCCTCATTCTCCACATCCTCTCTAGCACTTGTTGTTTTCTGATTTTTAGATAATGGCCATTCTAGTGGGTGTTAGATAATATCTCATTGTGGTTTTGATTTGCATTTCCCTAATTGCCGGGTGCCTTTTGCCACTTGAATTTCCTCTTCTGAAAAATGTTCATGTCTTTTGCCCATGTTTTTAATTGGGTTGTTGAGTACAGGAAATCTCTATATATTCAGAATACTAAACTCTTATTGATATTCTGGTTTCCAAATGTTGTCAGAATTTGTTTATTAATTCTGCATTTGCAGTTTGGTTGAGGTAAGCCCTTGCTACTAGTTAAGTCTGTTTCCCCTCGGAACCAGCCTGCTGTGCCTGTGGGGGACACATACCAGCTTGGGGGACACTCAGTTCTGGGTGGGGTCTCAACCGTTCCTCTGGTCCAGCGTGTGCCGTGTATCTGCTCACTGATGTTCCCCCAGCAGTTGTTCTGTCCTCTTCCCGGCTATTTACTAGCTGCTCTGGAGGAAGAACTAAATCCCACACCTCACTATGCCGCCATCCTGCCCTGCCTCTGAATAGCCTTTGTTTTGATCAACTTAAAGTGATTTGAAAGATGGAATCACAGCACATGAACATTGTTCCACTAAGCATGATTATTGGTTTGTATGAAATGGATGTTTTGTCTATGTAAGGCCAATGGTGAATTAGGCCCAATATGTGGCATAATTTATACTCATCCATGGGTTTCTTTTTTTCCCTTAGTTTGTGGACAACATTTCATCTCGAGAAGAGGTAGACTATGCAGAATATTACCTTTACAAGTAAGTTTTCCATTTCATTTAGCTAGATACTCATATAGTATGAGTCTTTACAAACAGTTGTCTTCATCTTGCTGATTAAAATATTGAAGGCTAAATATGAGAAGCTGCTATGGTCCCATGCCTGCTTTTTCGTTTTTTCTTTCAAGATCGCTGACTTGAGAATCAAGAGACCTGTGCTTCCCAGGGCTTGTCTCTGTTAACTGAAACTAAAAACCCAGATGCAGAAATAAGTAATTAAGATGAAATAGTCAAGTAAAAACTAATCATAATTTTGTTGGAATTGTATGCAGTATTCTAATTAATATGTTAACCGTGCTCTCTTATCATAATAGCAGCTTCACTACATCCCTGGTAGTAGAACAGAGGTATTTAATATTTTATATTTCACTTCATAACAAAGACTAAATAAAAGGCTAAATGGCAAAGCAAAGACAGTTTAAGTTGGTATTTATCACGAATGGAAAATAGAAGGTCTTTTCCCTAAATGTAGAAACCAATAAGAAACTTCAGAAATGCCAAAACCATTTGAAAAGTACCAAAAGCACAGGAAGAACCAAGCACGTTTTTATAAATTCAGGAAATATTTGAACTGACGTGATTCCTAGAAATCTTTCTACAGATAGGGAAAATGAGACTAAATGGAATGAATTTGCTAAAGTCACACAACTAAGGTATTGAGCACTGTACAATATAAAGCACATTTTATATTAAAAGGGGGTGAAATAAGTAGCACTAACTGCAATTACCTAACAAAAATCCTTACAGTTGATTTTTATTGTTGTTGATATAAGTATAATAAGCTGAACAATTCTAAATAATTATAAATATAAACACTATATAATAGATAGACTTTTGGACTGGAAATAAGAATAGTAAAATTTCTGACTTGGTTTTATCGCTGTTTGAAGACACGTCTTAGACATGTAACATAATGAAGTTTTAGTTTCCTTGTTGCTAAAGCAAATACCATGCAATGAATTGGCTTAAACGGTGGGAATTTAATCGGCTCACAGTTTTAAGGCTAAAAGACGTCCAAATCAGGGTAGCATCAAGGCGATGCTCTTCCCTGAAGACTGGTCTTCTCGGGCTGGCTGCTGGGGACCCTTGGCCTTGGCTTGGCTGTCACGTGCACATGGTGACCTCTCCCGGCCGTCCCTTCTCCTCTGTGCTCCCCTGACTTTCGTCTTGTGGCTCTCCCCTGTGGCTTTTTTTCCCTCTCTGGGACCTTACTAATAAGGCCTTCGGAAATACGATTAAGACGCGTCCTAAGCCACACTTTATCGGAAGTAACCTCATCCAAAGGCCTTATTTATAAGGGTTCACACCCACAGGAACAGGTTTTTCTGGGGTACAGAGCTGAAAACCATCACAGTGTGCCCACCCTCTGGATATCAAGAAGTCATGCTCTTTGTACACTCAAGATGTGGTCATTCCCTCATCGCATTCCAGAAGCCTTGAGAACATTTCTAAGCAATGCTGAGTACAAAGTCTCAACAAAATCAGCTGGGTATGGTCTGTCCTGGAGCACAGCTCTCCTCTGTCTGTGGACCTGTCCATGCTCGGACTTTCTACACAGAGCATCCCAGCTTTGACAGCTCTACGATTGATTTTCCACCTGTCAGGTATCTGTCAGAATTATACTTTCACAATTAACTTTATGGATGCCTATTTTAAAAATCTGAGTTTAGATTCTCCCATCTTCTAGTTCCCAAAATAGACTAAGATTGGAATTTAAAATATTTCCAGGAAACTTTGCCTCGGAATCTCCCATTTGGTCTCCCTTTGTTTTGACTGAGAGAATTTTCAGTTATTTCCAAGCAGGTGCATTTTTAAAGCTTACAGTATATTATTAAAACATACATTCAATTTTCTTTTATTTGATTTTGCTAAATAGTAAGAGGCTTCTTCCCTTTTTCTTGTTTTTTTAATTAGGTATACTCTACCACCTTTTTGATGTTTTCTGTTTAAATATAAATTGCAAGTACTCTAGATTCTGTGCTTTAAAAGCATTTAATTGGGAGGTATAATATCTTGAGTTCAATTTCTAGGTCCTGAAATCATAATTGTAGCAAGTGCCTCTTAAGCTTTAAGATAAAGATAAATGTATCCCTCTGTGAGAGTGAGGGCTGCTTTCCTTACTCTACAGTGGGAAAGTACTCTACAGTGGGAAATAACTCTGGTAGTTATTTTTGTCTAAGGTATATTTGGCCTCTGGCCAGTTCTCATTCTTTCACTTTGTTCATGGCAAAAAGTCAGACAATAGTCACAATTCTCATGGCTCACACTGCCTACTGTGGCTATTCGTCCAATAAATTTATTGAAGAAACAGGTCCCAAATTCACAAGTAGCATATAAAGATGAGTCCACATTTAACAAATATTTACTGCACATCTAGTATTTGCCAAGCCACGTCCAAGGTGCTGGTGATAGAGTGGTGCATGTTAGACACTGTCTGTATCCTTACTGGCTGATAAATTTAAATCACACCTTCAAGACCTTTCGTGATCAATTTTTAATATTATGACCAATGTTGTGTGGCCTGGAATCTTACTGAAAGTTTCATAAAATCTCTATTTCCTGTTTCCACATAGGTCAATAGCGGTGCATGCCCATCATATACCTGACCACTGTTTAGTTTGACATTCTGTCTTTGGCTTTAGTCAGAACTAACGTTCTAGGCTGCGATTCATCACTCTTAGCTCTGTTCTTTCTCCTCTCTTCTATTACTAAATGATTTAGCTCTCTTTTTCTAGGCTTTTTTGTTTTTTTAAAAAGAAATGTTTTTTGGGCGGGCCATGGTCGCTCAGCAGACAAGAATGCTCACCTGCCATGCCAGAGGACCCGGGTTCGATTCCTGGTGCCTGCCCATGTAAAAAAAAAAAGAAATGTTTTTATAAGTTCATGAAGTTAGTGTGTATGTGTGTGAGACTGAGTAGAACTCAGCAGCTCTGCAAGGCTGTGTGTAAGTGTAAGATGTGGGTGAGGAAGGTGAGCTGGGTTCACTGACTAGCTGAGTGTCTCATTTCTACTTTGCAGCCTCAAAATATATAACACTTAGACCTCAGCAAAATTTGAAGTTACAAGTTATGAGCTCTTTCAGTTTACTTTAATTCATTAAAATTAGAAAAGTTAATCCTGAAGATACCAAGGGCTGGCTGCTCTGTGGAATTCCACCAGTTAAGTCTATCATGCAGTGGTTGTGAGGCTTCACGTCCTGAGATGGGATGACTTTAAATGCCTTGGGTGAACTTATAATCACAGGTCTAGAGCGAGGAAATGCAGAAGTACCTTGTTAATCCTAGAAACTGAGAGCTGCTGCTGCTTTTCTCATTAGAGAAGTTGTGGGTTTACAGAAAAATCATGCATATGATACAGAGTTCCTGTGTACCACCATATTACTAACACCTGCATTGGTGTGTTACATTGGTGAGGACAATCGATGACAGCACATTTTTATAATTGTACCATATGCAACCTAAAATTTCCCTTTTAACCATATTCAAATATAATTCAGTGCTGTTAATTATATACACAAGAAACTGATAGCTTCTTGGTGACCAGGCTTTAGGATTTCTCATTCTTCAGTTAGTACCACCTTTAAGGGAAGACCCTCAGCAAATTCTTGGCTGCCTATCATCACATAGTTGTGTATTCATCACCATGATCATTTTTTAGAACATTTGCCTCACTCCAGAAAAAGAAATAAAAAGAAAAAACTCATGCATACTATACTCCTTACCCCTCCGTTTCATTGTTCACTAGTATTTCAGTCTACTCAATTTATTTTAACATTGGTCCCCGCTATTACTTATTTATCTTTAATCCATATTTTTACTCATTTGCCAATATCGTAGATAAAAGGAACATCAGACATAATCACAGAGTCACATTGCAAAAGCGATATCATTATACATTCATCTTCAAGAAACAAGGCTATGGAACACAGCTCTACAATTTCAGGCACTTCCCTCTAGCCTCTCTAATACACCTTATACTAAAAAGAGGTTATCTATATGATACATAAGAATAACCTACAGGACTTCCAGGAGATGGCCACGGGAGTGCACAGCCCCATGACCGGCGACTCACCCCCCACCCCACGCACCTGAACCCCATCAGCTGCTCCCATTCCTTGCACTCCAGGTGCTCCCACCCCACCAGCCCCCAGTGCACATACCTGCCCCCCACCCCTACCCCAAATACAGCCCAACCCACCTCTCCTGCACCCCTCCCGAGCACTTCTGCCCTCTCCCTGTTCCCTGCAGGCTGTTGCCAGCACATAAAGACTGTGGGCACTGACCTCCATACCTAAGCTACCCCCACCCCCCACCCATAGTGTTGCACAGCTTCACCCCACCCTCTCTGAGCTCAGCACATCCGTTTACAGCTCTCCCAGGCCCAGGCATGCACACGGGCCCCCAATCACATCATTCAGCTCTGGGAAATGCACTTTTTCAGCAGTCCTAGAACCGCGCATGTGCACAGCCCTCAGCCTCACTTCCCAGCTCTGAGAAAGTGTTGACCTGCGCAGCCTGGTCGCATCTGGCTCCAATCCACAAATGCATAACACCTACCTTCTGTCACATCTCTATGCATGTGCACAAAAGGCCCTGTGCCTTGGACCAGTGCATACCAGGGTTACACCCCCTAGACCAGTGCACCCACACAGCTACATCCTCCCTGGCTGCTGGGCGCCCACGTTCACAAGCGTCAGCGTAACATCCCCAACCTGCCCCCACACCTGCCCTGAAACAAATCACCACACTGAGTGCCCCACCCCGTGCCCTGCTCCCTGCTGCACAACCATCCTGCAAACACAAGGCCTTAGACCACCGAAAGAAATCAACTCCCAAAGTAAATCCATCAAGATATTTACATGTCACAAAGACAGCAGAAGATCACTAAGCATATCACAATGCAGACAGATACAGCCCTGCCTAATGACCAAACTAAAACACCAGAGGAGACACAGACGTTGGAACAACTAATCAAAGATGTTTACACAACTCTAGTTAATAAAATAAGTGTAATAGAAAATGACGTAAAAGGAGATCAAGAAGACAGGAGAAGAGCATGAAGAGGAATTTGAAAAAAGAAATAGAAAAATAGCAGAAATCACAGAGATTAAAGACACTGTTGACCAAATAAAAAACATACTAGAGGCACACAACACCAGATGTGAAGAGACAGAAGAAAGAATACGTGATATAGAGGACTGGATAACTGACTTGGAAGACTCAAAACTGCAAATGGCAAAAAAAGATGAAAAAAATTGAATGGGATCTCAGGGAAATGATAGACAAAACAAAGCACACAAACATAAGAATCATTGGTGTTCCAGAAGGAGAAGAGAGGAATTAAGGGTTAGGAAGAGTAGTTGAGGATATAATGGGGGAAAATTTCCCAATCCTCATAAAGGACATAAATATATAAGTCAAAGAAGCCCAAAGAACTCCAAACAGAATAAATCTAAATAGGCCTTCCCCAAGGCACATAATAGTCTGTCAAATGTTGAAGAGAAGCAGAAAATCCTGAGAGCGGCAAGAGATAAACAGTCCACCACATACAAGGGAAATCAAATAAGAATGAGTTCAGACTACTCAACTAGCACCCTGGTGGCCAGAAGGTAGTGGTATGATATATTCAAGATCCTAAAAGAGAAAGACTTCCAGCTAAGAATTCTGTACCGCGCTAAATTGTCCTTCAAAATTGAGGGAGAGATTAAAGTTTTCACAGACAAAGAAGTCCTGAAAGAATTTGTCAACAAGAGACCGGCCCTACAAGAAATACTAAAAGGAGTTCTGCCAGCTGAAAAAAAAAAAGACAGGAGAGGGAAGTCTGGAGGAGGGCGCAGAATTGAATAGTACCACTAAGGGTAATTTAAATAATACAAAGAAAAAAGGGAATAGAATATATAGATCTGACAAACAAAATAAAAAAGATAAGGTGGTGGAATCAAGAAATGCCTTTTCAGTTAACGGACTAAATTTACCAATTAAAAGATACAGATTGGCAAACTGGATTAAGAAACATAATCCAGCTATATGCTGCTTGCAAGAGACTCATCTTAGACACAAGAATACAAATAGATTGAAAGTGAAAGGATGGAAAAAGATTTTTCACGCAAGTTGTAACCAAAATAAAGCAGTAGTAGCTATACTAATATCAGACAAAATAGACTTTAAATGTAAAGACATCATAAGAGACAAGGAAGGACACTATATACTAATTAAAGGGTCAATTCATCAAGAAGATATAACAATCTAAATGTTTATGCTCCCAGTTAAGGAGCTGCGAAGTATATGAGGCAAACATTGGCAAAACTGAAGGGAGTGATAGATGTTTCAACAATAATAGTAGGAGACTTTAATACACCACTCTCCTCTATAGACAGAACAACCAGACAGAAGATCAATAAGGAAATAGAGAAGTTTAATAGCTTGATAAATGAATTAGACGTTAACAGACATACATAGGTCATTGCACCCCAAAGTACAAGGTTATACATTCTTCTCTAGTGCTCACAGAACAGTACAAGGCCCCCAAATCTCCTGAACTGGGACAAAATAGTCATTTCAATAATTGGGCATGGAAGAACTGGATATCAATAGCCAAGAGAATGAAAGTGTCTTACACCCTACACAAAAATTAAATTCAAAGTGGATCAAACACCTAAATATAAGAGCTAGCACTATAAAGCTTTTAGAAGAAAATGTAGGGAAACATCTTCAAGACCTTGTAATAGAAGGTAGCTTCTTCAACTTTACACCCAAACAACAAGCAACAAAAGAAAAAAGTAGATAAATGGGAACTCAAAATCAAATGCTCCTGCACCTGAAAAGACTTTGTCAAAAAGGTGAAGAGGCAGCCAACTTAATGGGAGAAAATATTTGGAAGTCACATATCAGACAAAGGTTTGATTTCCTTTATATACAAAGAAATCATATAACCCAACAATAAAAGAACAAACAATCCAATTATAAAAGGGGCTAAAAATATGAATAGGCATTTTTCTGAAGAGCAAATACAGATGGGTCAACAGCACATGAAGAGGTGCTCATTTTCACTGGCTGTAAGGGAAATGCAGATCAAGACTACAGAATACCACCTCACACCTATAAGAATGGCTGCTATTAAATAGAAAACTATAATGTTGGAGAGGATGTGTAGAAACTGGGGCATTATGCACTGCTGATGGGAAAGTATAATGGTACAGTCACTGTGGAAGACTGGCGGTTCCTTAGGAGACTAAATATCGAGTTTCCCTATGACCCAGCAATAGCACTACTTGGTATATACCCAGAAGAGCTGAAAGCAACAACACGAACAGGCATTTGCACACCGATGTTCATAGCAGCATTATTCACAGTCGCCAAAAGATGGAAGTAAACCAAATGCCCAACAGACAAGTGGATCAACAAAATGTGGTATATACATATGATGGAATATTATGCAGCAGTAAGACAAAATGACGTCCTGAAGCACATGACAAGATGGATGAGCCTTGAGGACATAATGCTGAGTGAAATAAGCCAGACACAAAAGGACAGATACTGTATGACTCCACTTTTATGGTCAGCATAGAGGTGGCTGAAGGAAACACTGATGGAGAAGTAGATTGGCGAACAACGGTATGTACTTATGAACAAAGGCTGTGCAACTACAAAAAGGAACAACGCCATGAGGCATGCAGTGATGTGAATGAACGTGTGGGACATTTGGTGAGAAAAAGCCAGAAACAAAAAAACGACAATAGTATGGTCACCTTTAGAAAATACTTGTAAGAAAACAGGGGCCTAGATTGTAAGTTTTTAGAGCAGACACATTAAGTCCAGAATAGTGATTATTATTTCTGGATTGTGAGGCTGTTTTATATATATAACCTGATATTTAGAGATAAGAATGGAGCCAAACAGATTGGGGTTAAAGTAATTCAGAACGTAGGGGTAAGGGAGATATATTTCTTAGAAGCACAGATATTCTTTGAGACCGATGGGAGAAAGGTTTATTTGATCTGGAAATTTTCTGTAGTGCATAATCTAATTCAATCTAGATTACAGCTCTTTTGAACAATTGAAGCACAGGGAGCCCAGAAAAAGAAAGAGGACTTTTAATCCTATATAGATTACTGTAATGCCTGGAAACATCCTAGAGTATATTAAGCAGATAATCAAAAAGTATTGGTAAAGTCCCCTGAGGGAGGAAAGAAAGACTATGGAACCATTAAACCTTATCCGCAGGGAATCCCCCTGATACTGTATCAAACTTTAGAGACACCCAAATCAGTAGGCCAAGCCCTCGATCATGAGGCTTACTCTTGTGAAGCTTATATAGGTAGCAGAGAAGCTTAGACTACCCATAGCCATGCCTAAGAGTTACCCCTGAAGGACCTCTGTTGTTGCTCAGATGTGGCCTCAGTATCTCTAAACCCAACTCTGCAAGTGAAATCATTGCCCTTCCCCCCATATGGTACATGACATCCAGGGGTGAAAGTCTCCCTGGTGACGTGGGACAGGACTCCCAGGGATGAATCCAGACCTGGCACCATGGGATCAACAATTCCATCCTGACCAAAAAGGGGAAGAGAAGCATAATTAATAAAGTATCAGTGGCAGAGAGAGTTCAAATAGCGTCGAGAGGCTACTCTGGAGGTTGCTCTAATGCAAGCTTCAGTTAGACCTTGCTACCTGTCATAACCTGCCAACCCCCAACCAGGACCATTCCAGCCAATCCTAAAGAACACTTAGGGCAATATGTAAGGTTCCACAAGGGTTTCATGCACTAGAGTAACTTTCCAGAAACCTACCCAGATGGTTCCCTGGTCCAGAGAAGTCCTGACACCTAGCCCAGCCTCTCCGGAACATCAGATAATTCCATCTCCCTACCCCATATTAATGACAACCCTTGCAATATCAAAAATTTAGAATTACCATAGCCCAAACACCCTAAAGAGAGGTATGGAAAGATCAAAGATAATGGTGGAATTATACAGAGAAGATAGAATTTAACAAATGAATATGACTGCTGAATCATTAAATTGATATCTCTTTTATTCTCCAGTATTTTAGAGCAGCTAGAAGTAAAAACCTTAAATTGTGAAATTATAATCCATGTCAAAGTCTGAAATGTGTTCTATAACTAATTGTGGTGCTGTGCTTTGAAATTTATAGCTTTTTTATATATATTGTTCTAAAAGGGGGGGGGGTCGGTTGTGATGATAAGTATTTAAGCCCTCTGGCCTCCTATATTCTGGAGCAGCTAGAATGAAAAATACGAGAGGATGGTATGGTAGCCCATAACAAACTCTGGGATCTGTCCTGTAACCACTTTTTGAAGAGTACTTTGAAAACTGTTGCTTTTTATTTCTTTGCTTTGTATATATGTTACACCATACAATAAAAAAATTTTTTTTAAATCCTCAAAAAAAAAAAAAAAAGAAAAGTGAAAACACCAAAGAAAGGGAAAGGATGTTCTAAACAAAAGGCAATATAAACTAAATATGATTAAAACAGTTAAGACCAGAAACTATATAAATTGACAGTACAAAAAACCAGATCACAAATATAATGGGAAAGTAAACCATAAATTAAAGGGATTAAACAATAAAAAAGTTAAAATAGCTCTTGTATTTTTTAAATTTTGTTCTGCATCACCAGACAACAAGACATGCTAAGAACTTTTGGACTGTAAGAAAATAAAGGAAAGATCATTAAAATTAGAGTATAAAAAAGAAAAAATAAAACAAAGTGTGATAAGAAGGACTTGAGCCAGAGCTTCATAAAATATGTGTAGATATGACTGGGAGGCTAGGAAAATAGGCATGGGCATGTTTTTGCGTACGCGGTCTTAAGCTAAGTAATAAACTTCTTTAGGGGCTTAGAAATTACCTGCTGCTAGGTAGTGTTAATGCATTAATAAAGAAACACATGTACTATCATAGCACAAAGATGTTTTAATATTTTGTTCATTGCATTTCAATATAATTGATTTCCTTTGTGACCCTATGTATCTTTATTTTATGCATTTAAAACGTTATTCTGAGAAGGGTAGGTTTCATCACACTGCCAGAAGGTTCATGCCATAAAAAAATGTTAAGAACCTGGTATAAGATCTTGTTTGGAAAAAATGTCCTTTTCCTTACACTTTTTCCTGCCTCTTTGCCCAGGCTTTTTGAAGTGTTCTAGGTCTTTGTTTCTTCCTTTTACAAAAAAGGCTTGTTTTTCTAAGGTTAGACCTTAAAGAACATATGGTTGATGTGCATTCTGTCTTTCAAATGAAAACATAAATGTAGTCAGTCTCCTAAATATTTTCCTACTGGAGCAGGAAGAAACTGGGGGGGAAAGTGAGAAGGTTTAAACAGGCCCTGAGATGAGTCAGGAGACCTGCGCTGGGATGGGGTCAGGAAGCATCATTTCTGCTTTATTTTCGTGTCATCACCATTCAGTGCTTGATGAAGTGAGGAGCTGTGATATTTCTCTGCAGTGACAGAGAAGAGGAATTAAGAGAAGAGCTCAGCTAATAGCAGCTGGCCGGAAAGGGCTGGTCAGTGGTCATCTGATTGGTGGGCTTAAGAAGTTGACTTCATAATTATTTTTTATATATGTTAATCTTAAAAACAGTTGAACACAATATTCTTCTTTTTTCTGGGCATAGAATTAAGTTCTGCTTTCTACCCATATACCCTCTCAGTGACATTTGAAACAAAGCAAAGGGCTTCTTGCTTTTGATTTACTATACATCTTTATAGCATTCCTAACAATTAAATTTACATCTTTGTTTTGCTTGTGCAAACTAAAAACTAGAGAGATCCCCTCAGCACACCCAGCACAGAGCCTGTGTGCGTGTGAGCCACTGCCTGATCTGAGCAGAGAGGGAAGACTGCAAGTGTGAAGATAGAACAGGGTTTTAAAAACTACATCATGTTTTCTCAGTATAAGAGTTTATCTTCATGGATCCCATATGGAGCTGAAATTTTTGTAAAGGAAATAGACAAGACGGGGTTCCAGGAAGGCCAGAGTACAGAGTGTGGTAGAACAGGAGGAAATTAGGATTAATGTAGTCTGTGGGTTGTTTTGTTACTGTTGTTGTTTTGTTTGTGTTTTAAGAACCATGATCTTGGCATTTCCTCCACGAGAGATCCCATTTTGAGCCCTGTCTGCTTGAGGTCAGTGGTATTTTATGGGAGATAACGGGAGTTGGTAGAGGGTTTTCCTTAATCATTTTGTGAGGAGTATCTCTTGGCTGAGCCACTTGGTCAGTAGTTTTGAGCTCAGGGTTCCCGAACTCAGTGTGTGCCCCCCACCACAGCCGAGGGAGTCCCGAGGCAGGCTCTGGGCTTCCTGTTTTGGAAGATGAAACTACATGTCACTAGTAAATTGTAGCATCAGTAAAAGCCATTATTTTCATGGTTATAAGAAGCTTTAGCAGTTCCTATGTATTAGTGTTTGATTGCTGCAGTAATGGAATGCAAACCCAAGCCATAAAAATTCCTTCTTTCCTCTAGGTATCCTAATATTCACTGGATTTATTTGCAGATTACATTTGTAAAGGCTTGTCTAGGCATTTAAATCATTTCTGTTGGCAGTTTAGAGATGCATGAAATTAAACTTCTCCTTTTACTATCAGAGCTTCAGTAATCAGAACTGATCATTTCATCTACAACATAATAATCATTCTTGAAGAATAAATGGTGGAGATTTATAACATGCAGTCTATATATTAAGAATATAGCATAATTTAGAAGTAGCTGTTTGGTTTTTTAGCAAAAATGTGGAGAATGCTAAATCAATTGTCATACAGTAAGACAGAACTCCATGGAAATACATGATTTTTCTCAGAACAGAGCTCACTCTGTCTGTCGCCACGGGTAAGGAGAGGTAGTACGGCTGCGTGGCAGGCTCTGTACTGCCAGCACATCCCCCCGGCACACTGGCTTCGGGCCTCTTTCAGCAGTTGCTTAGCTGACCTGGCAAGTGTCAGGCCTCCCCAGTTGGAAGCGGATGGCAGGTCAGGAGCAGCTGGGTGAGACAGATGGCACCCTCGTGTCTTCAGGCCCCGGACTGGCAGCCAACTGAAAGGGTGAGCCCCAGAATAGCTTCATTTGCAATAAGCAGGAGCTTTCCTGGTGGCTCCTGGCAGGCAGCACAGGGCTCCTGGCCAGCCACCCTGTAGGGATCCACTTCTGCCTTCAGGGCAAGGGGAGGTGGGAGTTTATTAGGAGGGAACAACAAGCATGAGTTTGAACAGTAGTGGTTTTCCTTTGAGAGCAAAGAGGTTTGTAATAGCAGCAAAAGGAAATCTTAAATTCCTATCAGCATATTGCCAGATCCCATTATGTTTGGCCATTATTAAGAAAAGAATAAGAGCATGAGGAGAGATAAATAAATGACTTTGAACATTTTTTGTAACACTTCAGTACTTCAATATTGCTGAATGCTTTACTTGGTTCTTATCTGCTCATCCTTACCGTGGCCCTGAGAGATAATCTGTTACTGTTAGTGGCTCTGTTTCAGATAATAGTGGGCTGGCGTGGGGATGGTTGATGCCTTGCCAAAGACCCATGGGAGTTTAGGGTTGAGAGTTGGGGCTAGAACTCTTGGCCGCCATTCTCCAGTCCTTGCACTTCTCCTCCCGTTCATCTTGTTCTTTCAGCCTGGTGCCAACTTTGAGGGGGTTTTCCAGGTTTGGGTTCAAACATTCCACCTGATTTCCCCAGGGTCTCACAGCTTAGGTGACGACTCTCGTTTATTCCTCTGGTATAATAAAAAGGTAACCCTGGAATCTTCTGTCCTCTCTGGCCTACACCAGATGGGAGTGAGAAGGCAGAGATGTGGAAAGCGGTCCGTCTGGCTTGCTCTATCACTTCTCAGAGGAGTATAGGGGAACTTGCAGCAGTGTAGCAAGATGGGAGAGAAACTGATTTTCAGCTCCTTCTGAAAATGTAGCTATCATTTTCTTTAAATCATTGTTAATTCTCAGAACATTGATTGCATTCATCTTCGGTTACTAGTATTAAAATATGAAGCAAAAGGCATCTCAATGGCAAGCCATATTTACATTTCAGGTCTTCAGCTTTCTTCACATATCCATCATTCTTTGCATTTTTTAAAATATTCCGGAGTTAATATCAATTGTTCTGATTATCACAATATTGCCACTAGATTGCGAGACTATAAGACAATATAAAATTTGGGTTTGGATATCACATTATGAGTAGACTTTCATTTTAATGAATCATAATAAATAACACCTCTGTCTAATGAAGCTCTTTCCATCTCCTGATTGACCACAAATTTTATTGTAAGAAAAATTCCTAGATAATAAATAAAGTCACTGTATACTATCTATTGAGTAACAAATATCTTTGGCACAGTATTTAAGTGCGGTAATTTATTGGAGATCCTGTACAGCATTAAATAATCATAAAATTGGTATGTTTTGCTGAAGTTTGTTTTGATGTCTTCTTTTTTTCACAAAAAGTGTGTTTGTTTTGCGAAAGGACTTTTGGAGCTTAGACAGGTTGCTTTGATGGCAAAGTTGGGATTTTTACACTGGGAGTATAAGCAGGAACTAGAATACCTATCCTTACAAAGATAAGGGTACTTAGTGACCAAAACTCCTCAAAAACATTGTCCTGGGAAGAAAGGAGGAATATGAAACTTCCCCATCTGGGGAATTGCCGATATTCTCTCAAGCAGTGGAGACGACCAATTCAGTAGGCTGAGAGCTCGATTTGGGGGTTGCCCCCATGAGACTTATTCCTGTAAGGGGAAAGCTAAGCCTGCTTATGATTAGGCCTATGAGTCACCCCCAGAAAACCTTTGTTGTTGCTCAGATGTGGCCGCTCTCTCTCAGCCAACTAAGCAGATGAACTCGCTACCCTCCCTCCTGCTTGGGACATGACTCCCAGGGGTATAAATCTCCCTAGTAACATGAAACAAGACTCCCGGGATAAACTGGGACTCAGTATCAAGGGATTGAGAAAGCCTTCTTGACCAAAAGGGAGAAGAGAGAAATGAGACAAAATAAAGTGTCGGTGGCTGAGAGATTTTGAACAGAGTCAAGAGGTTATCCTGGAGGTTGTTCTTACACATTATGTAGATATTCCTTTTTAGTTTATGGTGTATTGGAGTAGCTGGAGGAAAGTACCTGAAACTGTTGAGCTGTGTTCCAGTAGCCTTGATTCTTGAAGATAATTATATAACTATATAATTTTTACAATGTGACTGTGTGATTGTGAAAACCTTGTGTCTGATGCTCCCTTTATCCAGGGTATGGACATATGAGTTAAAAAAAAAAAGTGTAAAAAATAAATAAATAATGGAAGGATAAGGGGTGAAAAAAAAATTGAATCAATTGAAATACTAGTCATCAATGAGAGGAAGGGGTAAGGGGAATGGGATGTAAGAGTCTTTTATTTCTTTTTCTGGAGTGATGTATATGTTCTAAAAATGATCATGATGATGAATACACAGCTATGTGATGATATTGTGAGCCATTGATGTACACTGTGGATGGACTGTATGTGTGTGAATATTTCTCAATAAAAATATTTTTTAAAACATTGTCAAAAAAATTTTCAAAATTCTAACTGGAGAAAAAGCTGTAATAGATGGGTAGCTCACAATCAGTTATCAATACTCTAAATAAAAAATTTAGGAAAATGTCACAGTTTTACTGTATTTTATTCACAAATACTACAAGCAGCTAATATTTGCTTTAAAAATTCTTTCGTAGGTTTTAATGGAAAGCTTCTTTTTTTTTTTTTTTTTGGCAAGAGCAGGCACTGAGAATTCAACCCAGGTCTCCAGCATGCCAGGCAAGAACTCTGCCTGCTGAGCCACCACGGCCTGCCCGAAAACTTCCATTTTAATGACTGTAACAGCAAACTTAATAGCTTGTCAAGTTCATTAAAAGTAACTTTTACCCAGTCTTTGTGACTAAGGGAAGAGAAAACTCTAAAGATGATAATATAACTCTATAGTCTTATATAAAGGTATTATATACTAAAACTACATACATACATTATTAAAGTAGAAAAATCAGGAACGAGATAAATTCAAGAAATATGAATTGAATTCCTTGTATATATTTAGAAACATAAAGGCTAAGAGGAAAGATTATAAGTAACATGAAGGGAGGCTGATTCTCTTTTCACCGAAGGTGAATTTAAGTTGCCCTCACAGAATTTGGTTCTCAGCTCTATATAATAGGGAAAGTTCTGAAGCCAATTTAAGATTTAAGAGAAGTATTTTTAAATTTACCAGAACTGTGGTGTGTTCAAAGGAAGGATATGATATACTCACACAATCAAAAAGAATATAAATTGGTTGGGGATAATGAGATGTGTGAAGCAATTTAAAATGATATGAACACAGAGTATAATAAATCGGCAAATTGACTATATTTATATACTGGAGTGTATGTTTAGATAAGACATGGTTTGGGTAGGCTGTGGGAGGAAGGTCTGATGTCATTAGTGGCAAGCGTCCATTGAGGAGGTAGAACTCAGATTGAATGAACAGAGGAAACACGAGCAAGCCTTCAAGATGGGCAGGCAGCGTAGGTGAGACAGAAGAGCCGAGTAAGAATGAGTTTTGTGGAGACTGGCAGGAGAGTGCCTTAACCAGAGAGAATGGGGTGTACTGGGGTATAGCGAGAAATATCATAGGCAGATTATAGCGGAAATAGATGGGAAAAAAGGGAGAGTTCACAGTCTGTCATTATCCTACATTGCTAGTGGATGTATAAAGTGGAACAACTTCTATAGAGAGAGCTTTTGCAATGTCTATGAAGTTTACAAATGCACATACCCTTTGACCCAATAATTCCATCTCTAGGAAATATAGCCTCCTGATCCACTTGCACAAACAAAAAGTAGTGTATGTACAAAGATACCCATTGCAAAAAGTTAAAGTTACATCCATCAGTAGAAGCCTGGCTAGGTCAATGACCCGGCTGCCACATAGTGGAATACTGTGCAGCGATTGAAAAGAATGAGGCAGATTTATTATGCTCATACTTCATATAGAACAATTTGTAAAACGCATCAGTTGTAAAAAGCATGCATAGAACTTTGTACAGGACGTTATCTCGGTGGTCTCTATGTGGCATGTGTATATGTTCTTTGAAGGCTGTGTGTGTGGATGTAATATGTGTGTGCATGGAGAGTGTCTCTGGATTGATACACACACACACACAAACACTGGTAACATGGTTTCCCCTAGAACAAAGACCTGGGTGACTCTTCCCCGAATTCTCGTTTACCTTTTCAATTTTATATCATTCTTATAAATTACTTAGTCAAGAAACATTTTTTTAAAGATCCTCAAGGTACTTGGTTATCAGTAAATTCTTGAGAAGTGTACATCATAATAAAAGCAGTTCAGGAAGATTAACAACAGTAATTTTGGATTGAAAGGGTTAAGCATTGGAGGGAAATTAATTGCCAATGCATAACCTGTCTTGAAGTGGTTGACAGGAAATGAAGAGAAAAATTATACATAGGAAGGGAAAAAATCAGTCAACAGGATTAATTGAATGTGAAGTTAGAAAATTGGAAAGGTCAAAGATAGAACTGGAAATTGAACCTCAGTTAATGGAGAAATGTTGGTCTGTCGATAGAAATATTGAATCGGAAGTGGATTTAGAGGGTGGGTTTTTCTTTTGCCTTTTCATGGCACACACACACACATTTCTGGGTTTGGTGCATCACGTGTTACACCTGCTGACCACACTTGGACTGTTTGAGAAAAACTGGCCACAGATCTTTGGAAAAAGAACAACCACCAAAGCATTCCTGGTGTTCTGACACTAGCAGAGAAATGTTAGACTAGGTGATATCTGGAGTCTTGCTAATTTTTAGAAAAAGTCTAAACAAGCATTTCCTTACATCCATGTGACAGGTTCAGGCTCTAGTTGTGGGGGAAGACTGGACTTCAAGTTCAGTTTCACCAGCTGACCAGTGTAAGTGTATCTTTGTACCAGCTCAAGTCAGAATTGATCGACAAAATCCCCAATTTTGGGGTAACATTTGTCTACCATCCACAAGTGTCGCATTGCTTCTGGGGGAGGATGAAGGGGCGCTGCAGTATTTGACAGGAGTTGAGGTGACAGAATTTGGTGATACTAAATCAAGTTACGAAACAGATTTTTATTTTGATGAAAACCCTTACTTTGAAAATAAAGTTCTCTCCAAAGAATTTCATCTGAATGAGAGTGGTGCTCCGTCCTCCAAGTCGACAGGAGTCAAGTGGAAATCTGAGGAGGGTTGGACGAAGTGTCTGAGCCGGCACAGAATGGCACCTGCAGGAAGGGCGGCGAGAGAGCCGCAGCCCCTTCCCTGGTCGCTGACCGTCCTGGGGCAGGTGCAGATGGGTCGGGGAGGGCGTCCCAGGTGGTGTCCGGACAGGTCCATTACAGTGCGGTTGGTTCCTGATGGGGAGGATGAAGGTGGTGATGAAGGAGAAGGGCTGGAAGAAACTGAAGATGGTGAAGAGGATGAGGAGGGGAGCAAGGAGAGGTGAAGGAGAAATGGGCTAAATCTCAAGAGAGTAGAATGTTGGTGCCATCAGAACTGAACTAACCCCACAGAACTCACCGCGCCGCCTCACCGTGCAGTGGAGCCCACCTGGACCCAGTTGTGCGGCTGGTATGAGCCATTTTCTGTCTTAAGAATGATCAAGATTTTGATAATCTCAAAAAAAAAAAAAGCTTGTGAGTGTTTCAGTACTTCGTAACAGGATGACATACAGTTAGATCAGAGTGAACCTAGCCCATGAAGAGACAAGAGTAAAATGCCTTATCATGAAATTGCTGAAAACCCGAGGAGCCAAGATGGAAGGAAAGGGCCAGGTGGCTCGATTTTGAGATCGGTGCCGTCACTGCTATGGCCTGTAACTTGGCAGCAGTTGGTGCCCTGTCTGGAGGACAACTTCCTACCGGAGCAAATGCCCTTGGAATACCCCCAGAGCGTCCTCCGTATCTAGAGTCAGGTGTTTCTTCTGAGACAGAAGCGCGACTTCATTTATCACCAGAAGCCTCAGACGTGGACAGCATGAGGTTCTGGTCTCTGTTTAGTTTCCTACTAAAAGCTTTATTCATTTAAATAACAATGGAATTGACGGTTCAGCCACCTTAACAATGAATATTAAAAGAGAATCTACTGGTTGTAAAATTAAACAGAACAGGTAGTTGTTCTTTTAATCTCGTACGAGTTTAGGGAGCAGGCTTCATTGCAAATCTTACCTGTAAATACCTTTGGTAAATTTCTTTGGTAAACAGGATATTGACTCTCATTTTGCAGGGAACTGATTTTTGTGCCATATGTATTTGACAGTTTCCTGTCGTCTTTCTCTGGAAGACCCATAAAGCACATATTTTTGATACCTTGGGTATATATGGGATTTACAAAGAGAAGGTAAAGTAATTCCATTCTAATAGCTATAGAATGCTTCATGGATTAAACAAACAAAAAACTCTTACAGCTTAATATAAACAATATATCCTAAGTTCATTTTTCTAGTATATAAGACCTTTGATCCAAAATTGTTTCTGCTTGCTATTGTCAGGAATGTGAATTCAAAATCAAGGCACCAGTAATTGCAGCTGCAGCATAGAGAGAAAGGCATAACTAAACAACGACTTATGTTTATTAAAGATATTTTAGTAGGGTTTGGCATGTGAGACAGTTGACTTGAAGATAATAATTACAAGATCTGTCCGCAGCAGGTATACTATTTAAGGGTGAGGTGAGCAGATGAACAAGTTTTGGTTGATTACATCATGATTTTTGAGGCCAGAGGCCACTAAATTCCTGAGCATTACCAGATGCCATCTGTCTAGACAAGAGAACATTTGAAAAACAGAAATGAATTCTCTTTAAAGGTCTTGGTGCTCCTATCATTGTCATAATAGATTTCCAGTTATGTGTGTCTTGCCAGACAGCTGTTATATTCTGAAGTCCATTCTGTTTTTTCTTTTAGTACCAGTGTTGGTTTTTAGGTGCAAAAGGCATCACATTTCATGGCTAGTAAAAACCAGATTTCCCACTCCAGGGCACCCCCATGACAGCACAAGCAGTGCATTTACTGTGCACTCCCCCGTGACAGCACACGCAGTGCATTTACTGTGCACTCCCCCCATGACAGCACAAGCAGTGCGTTCACTGCACTCCCCCGTGACAGCACAAGCAGTGCGTTCACTGCACTCCCCCGTGACAGCACAAGCAGTGCGTTCACTGCACACTCCCCCGTGACAGCACAAGCAGTGCGTTCACTGCACTCCCCCGTGACAGCACAAGCAGTGCATTCACTGCACTCCCCCGTGACAGCACACACATTACATGCACATTACATAGCCCTCTGTTTTCTGAGTTACTAGCAGGTAGTAACAGTTAACATGTGTGGCACATGCGCAAGTACTTTCAGACTCCAGCCAGAATGGACTGCTGCTCTCTCAGTGTGCTCTCCACTGTCTCACCTTTGCACTCCCTGCTCCCCCTCCCCTTTCCTCCTAACCTGTCTTTTTAGGTCAATCCCAAATTCTGCTATATTCATAAAGTTGCCCTGATTTTCACCATTTGACTGTGACCTCTCGCTACCTTGGCGTTTCTATAGAACTATATATTTATCCAGGGACACTTTCCTTAGTCCGTTATGTCTTTTGACTTATCAAAATTCTGTGCTTTGTACTTTTCCCTACTTAAGGAGCAACATGGTATAGTGGGTAAGAGTATGGACTCGGTTCTAGTCCGCCTGGATTTGAATCCCAGATGTACACCTTCTAGCTGTATGACTTATTTGCTTATATTTTCTCTTCCTCAGTTTCCTTATCTATAGAATAGGGATTGAAAATAGTGCCTGGCTATTCACAGTTGCCAAGAGATGGAAACAATGCAGGTGCCCATCAACAGACGAGTGTATAAACAAAATGTATATACATACAGTGGAGTATTGGGCAGCATTTAGATAAAATGATGTCCCAAAACACATGACAACATGGATGAGCCTTGAGGACCTAATGCTGACTGAAATAGGTCAGACACAAAAGGACAGATCCTGTATAATTCCATATTATAACTCATCATAAAGCCACCAGTGTTTTGGATCAGCTAGAAGGAAAACTCTGAGTTGAGGGCATGGTAGCCCAATACAAACTCTGGAAACTGTACTATAGCTGTTTGTTGAAGTGTGCTTTGAAAATTATTGCTTTTTTCTTTATATATATATATATATATATATGTTATATTTTACAACAAAAAAGGTTTTAAAAAAACTATATATAGACAGTTATAGTAATATTATTTAAAATTCCTGAAATCAAAAATTTGGGGAAACAAATTAATGCCTGGGCCTTAGGGTAGCTCTGAGACTCAAAGCAGTTAATGTGCTCCAAGGGCCAAGGTCCTTAGAACAATCTTGGGACAAAGTAGATCAGTTAGTAAGTTTTAGCTTTGATGTTGAATATACCAGATAGTGTCATCTCGAAGAGCAGTGATTGACTGCTTACTTCTCCATACTTTCTCTCCTTAGAGAAAATGTATTCTGAACTCCAGTAATGGTTTTTTTTTTTTTTTTTTTTTTTTTAACATGGGCAGGCACTGGGAATCGAACCCGGGTCCTCTGGCATCGCAGGCAAGCGTTCCTGCCTGCTGAGCCACCGTGGCCCGCCCCTCCAGTAATGGTTTCTAAGACCACGTTCCCTGACCATCTTCACTCCTCACCCTCTACCTCGAGGTCATCAGGGAATAAGGGTTACCGGAGGCCAGGGGTAGGGAGAAGTAGACGCTTATGAACACTAGCAGTTCACCGCCCAGCTGGAAAGGATGTCGCATCTAGGGGAAGCTGCCTGGCCCTATGAGACAGCTGATTGAGATGAGGGAAACCCATTCTGCTAAGCGTCCTGTGGTCAGAAACCGGAGGGGGGCAGCAGAGAGGCATCCCAGGCCCATCTGTGGGCTGGAGAAGCCTAAATAAGGATCAGAGAAACCTGCGCCAAAACTGATCTCTGGGAAGATGTTCTCAAATCAATACTCGAAAGGCAGATTAAATAGAAAAAGAGGTCTAATATGTGGGATGGGGGCATGACAGGAAGACATTGAAAGGAGTGAAATAGAAATCGAGGGACGGCTTCCAGTGATTTTAGCTTGGCTACATGGAGTGCACGAGAGCAGCTCAGAATGGCTAAAGCTGTTTAATGTTGTCAACAGTCCCCCTATTTATTTCATTTTACTGATTTTCTTTCTGGCTGTGGAATACCGAGTTTCTAGTAGTTTATTGTCATAATGGGAAACTGAGCCGACTGCGGTGGCCCTGCATGTTAGTATAGAGTATAAAAATTTGTCCATATTTTTTAAAAAAACAAACACATATTTCTTGCTTATGAAAAAAGTAACTACATACTTTTAAAAATATTGCATATAGAAAATTTTAAAGGAAAAATCACTCACTCTTTAGTGTGTTTACTGCTAGTATTTTATTGTATGTTTCCATTTTATTTGTTTTAAACTTATTTGGAACCAACTCTCAAATTTCATCTATAAATTCAGTGCAGTTACAACCTAAATCTCAGTAGAATTTTTTGTGGAATATTGAAGATGATCCTTAAATTCAAATCAAAGAGTAGGGCCAAAAATAACTAAGAAAATTTTTAAAGGCTAAGATAAAATGATTGGTCTACCAGATACATAATAAGGATGATTAGAAAGCCACACACACGTGCGCACGCACACACACACATGCACACACACGCACACACACAAACACGCACATATGTCAGCTTAGATCAGAGGAAAGAATAGATTAGTTATTAAACACATATTCATGACACACTTTTTTTAGGTAAAGACCTAACTGGAAAAACACAAAGTTAAAACATTTAGAAGGAAGTCTAAGGAGAATGTTGGTATTTGTATAACATTGGGAATAGTGAAGGATTTTTTTATTAAAAGTATTAAAAATATAAATGTTCAGCAACAGGAAAATGGACAAACTGAGACTCGCACAATGGACTATCATACGGCAGTGAGAAAGTCAGTGAGAGCTCTGCATAGCTGTGTGGTTTTCTCAAAAACATGAGTGAAAAAAGCTAAGTGAGGAATGATTCATTCAATATCTTTTGTGTAGTTTGGAAACATTTCAAGCAAGACTATAGTTTATGTATCTGTATATGTATATATATATAAAGTGTAAGCTTTTAAAGCATGCCCAAGAATGATGAACAGCAAATTCAGGATATTGTTTACTTGAAGAAGGGTGGGATGGAAATAGAATCAGGAGATTCCTGGTGGGGGGAGGGGGCTTCAACTATGTCTGAAATGCGTTTTTCTTTAAGAAGAAAATGGCCTGAAACAAGAGTGATAAAATTTTAGAATTTCACGGTAGTCGGGTACTTGGGTATTGTTTTCTAGACTTTTTTGAATGTTTGAAATACTTCATAATGTTTCAATTCCTTCTCTCACAACTCAGAAGTAATCAGTTTTCACATTTATTAAATTTATTTGAACATATTTGAGGCAAAATTCTTTCTAATTTTCTCCTCAAAAATTGTGAGGTAGAACAGGTGGTCCAGCTTGGGTCGGGCACACTTTGGCGAGAAGGCTAGGGTAGGTTACGGGCCACCTGGGCCAGCCAGGAGACGTGGCCGCCATGTGTGGGTCAGCGGCGGGGCAGGGGGCAGATGTTGGATAATCTTATAAGGTATTCTCTCTGAGCTGAATATGCCGAAAATACATTTATTAATATTTTAAGATATACAACTTTAGAATGCTTATCTTATTTTTATTTTAGCTACTTTTATAATGAAGATTTAAATATATATAGCAGTAGACGGAAGAGTGTATTGTAGTCACGTACTCATCATCCAGTCTCAACAACTACCATCAGTTTCTAGCCCATTTTTTTTTTTCGTTTATACCAGGAGCTGGCACATTTTTTTGTGAAGGCCAGATCGTAAATGATTGAGGTTTGTCAGGCCATGCACAGTATCTGTTTGATAGTTGTTTTTGTGTTTGCTTTTAACCTGTATAGGGAATCCCCAAGATGGGTCTGAAGTTTGGTGGGAGAACTTGCACAACTCAGCAGGTATCATACAGTTATGGCTATGATTTATTACAGTGAAAGGATACAAAACAAAATCAACAAGGGGAAGGGCACAGAGGGCAAAGTCTGGAAGAGACAAGCCCGAGTCTCTAAGAGTTCTGGTGGAGTCACGCACGATGTGCTCCCTTCCTCCAGCACTGAAGTACAAGTCATACCAGATGCTTCCAACTGCGAAGCCCATTAGAGTTCCTGACCAGTGCCCAGGGTTGGCTGGGAGCCAGTCACATAGGCACACTTTGCCTTGAACATACCCAAATTCCAGACTCCCAGATGGAAGCCAGGTGTTCAGCGTAAACTCCATTGTTTACGTGTACAGTTTACACACAGCAAGTCGTTGTTACCAGTTAGGGGATGGTGGGAAACCCCCCCCTCTGAAATCGAAGTTCCCAGACACCAGCTGAGAGCCTTGGAGGCAGGCCTTCCTAAGGACAGCAGTCTCAGGCCTAGCTGTTAATTCAGATTTTCTACATAAACCTTTTTTTAAATGCAAAAACTATTCTTAGCTTGTAAACTAAACAGAAGTGGGCTATGGACTGGATACCTTGCCAGCCCTCGATCTGTACCCTTACCTACTTCCCTGTCCTAACACTTCAGGAGAGTGGGGGGCACCAGCACATCATTTTATCCATCCTTCCCATTCTTTGTTTTTTGAGGGGGGAAAAAGTAAAGACTGTAGCTTAAACTACCTCCTGAGCTATTTCATTTTGCTAGTCCAAAGAGGAGCAGGTTGGATGGCTGTTTTGTATCCCAGGGTGAGCCTAGGCATGATTTCCATCAACCCTGCGACAAATGCTGGGTGACAGCAGATGGCCGGCAGTTGCTCCTTGCTTGTGCAGGTTCCAGGAGAAAGAGGACCTTGTTTGCTGACAGGCATCCAGCTTGCAGGGGTATTATTTATTGATGCTAATAATTTGGCCTTGTATTTAAGCTTGTATCTTACATAACCATTGTACAATGATGAAAATCAGGACATTAGCAGTAATACAATACTATGATCTAATATACAGTCCATATTAAAATGTTGCCATTTGTCTCAATGTTCTTTATGGCTTTTCTTTCCCTAGTCTAGGATCTAAATCAGGATCACACATTACATTTAGTTGCCATTTCTCTGTATTGTCCTTTAATCTGGAACTGTTCAGCAGCCTTTTTGTTCTTGACCTTGACATTTTTGAGTAGTGCAAGGCTAGTTATTCTGTGGAATATCCATCAGTTTAGGCTTCCCATCAGAGACCCTGGTGACCATCAGTGCCTGGTGAGTCGGTTCAGGATGTGCATGTAGGCAGGGTTTGGATTTGCCAAAGTTGTCGGAATGCAATACACCAGAAATAGGTTGGCTTTCATAAAGGGAATTTAATAAATGGCAAGTTTACGGTTCTGAGGCTGTACAAATGTCCCAACTAAGGCATCCAGGGAAAGGTACCTGGAATAAAGAGAGGCCTTTGGGTCCGGAGCACCTGGGAAGGCACATGGCCGGGTCTGCTTGGGTCCTTGGATTCCAGTTTCAAAGGTGGGGGCATTTACTTTCTGTGCCTCCAAACCTCTGGGTCTCCTGTCGGCTCTGTGGCTCCTGAAGTTTTTTCCAAAATGGGCCCCTCTTAAAGGACTCCAGTTAGCAACCCCCACCTTGAATGGGTGGAGACACACCTCCATGGAAACCATCTCATCAAAAAGATCCCACCCAACAGTGTTGAATGGGGATGAAAGAGCACGGCTTTTCTGGGTCCACAGCAGTTTCCAACCGGCACAGGCAGGACTGCCTCTAAGTGGTGTGTTTTTCTCAGGGCAGCATTGCCAGTATTGATGTGTAGATTGAGAATCAGTGTTGAAGTCAGGTAAGACCTTCAACTTACTATTTTTTTCATTATTGTTCCTGGAAATTTTAGATCCTTTACCTTTCTGTATAAAATCAGATTGTCAATTTCTATTTTAATAAGTCCTGCTGGGATTCTGATTTGGATTTTGTTAAATCTGTTGGTCAGTTTGTGAAGAACTGACATCTTAACAATATTGATCTTCCAACCTATGAACATGGTTTTCTTTTTTTAAGTCTTCCTTACTTTCTCTCAGTTACGTTTTTAAATTTTAGTATAGGCATCTTCCAACTCTTAAATTTATTTCTAAATATTTTATAATTTCTGATACAATTTTAAGTGAAGTTTTTTTTTTTTTCCAAATTTCATTTTCCAATTGTTAGCTGCTAGTATAGAGAAATACAGTTGATTTTTACATCTTGGACCCTGCATCCTGAGATTTTGATAAATTCACTTATTAATTCTGGTAGTTGTTTCATAAATTCCTTAGGGTTTTCTACATATCCAGTCATGTTGCCTATGAATAGACACACATTTTCATCTTCCTTCCTGAATTTTGTTACTTTTACTCCTTTTTCTTGCCCTATCGTACTGTCTAGTACTTATGCCAAAACAAAGTTAATTAGAAATAGTAGGAGCAGACTTCTTTGCTTTGCCCCAGTCTTGGGGAGGAAGTATTCAACTTTTCACCGGTAAGAATGATGTTAACTGTAGTTTTCTTAATTTTTTTTTAATCATGACTGAGTGCTAAATTTTGTCAAAGGTTTTCCTATAATCATGGAGACCATTGTATGGATTTTCTTCTTTATTCTGTTAATGCAGTGAATTACATTGATTGGTTTTCAAAAGTTTTTCAGCTTGCATCTTGGAATAAAATCCCAAGAATGTATTGTCCTGATGTATTTACTAAATTTAATTTGTTAGGGATTTTTATTTTTATGTTTTTCTCTAATTTTCTTTCCTTGTAATCCTTATGTGGTTTTAACCTCATAAATATATAATGTCATAAAATATGCTAAGGACTGTTCCCCACTTTATTTCTGAGTTTGTGTGAAGTTTATATTATTTCTTCTGTGTTTGATCACTTTCACCAGTGAAGCCATTTGGACCTGATTTTTCTATTTAAGAACATTTAAAATTACAAATTACTAGTTTTAAACATATATAAGGCTTCTCAAGATAGTTTTAATTCCATTAGTGGGAGGTCAACATGGCATTACATGCTTAAGAGTTCACATTTCTATGAACTTCCTTTTGCCCTGTTTTTCTTTTGGATTGTTGATCTTTACCTTAGTGATTTGTATGGCCTCCCTTAATGTTTAGGGACTAACCTTGAATTGACAAATAGTTTTTTCATTTTTTAAAAATTGCTTTGCTTTGTGGGTGTTTTTTTCTTTGCAGACATTTTTATTTTTTGTGTAGTTGAATTTAATGATCTCCGCTTCGATGACTTTAATGTCATACTGAGAACAGCATTCCCCCTGAGATCCTGATTTTTAACATGTAAATATTTGATTCATCTGGAATTTATTTTGGTTTAATTGTGTGACATACAGATCCATATTTATACACCTCCCCTTCCCCCATTTTTGAATAATTCATCTTTTACCTACTAACATGATACCTTTTCATATCCTAATTTCTTGTTTGTGTTTGGGTCTGCCTCTGAATTTTTTGGCTGTTCCACTGAAAAATAAATTCATTCAACAGCATTGTACCTTGTTTTAATTATTGTAGCTTTCTAATGCATTTTATAATCTGAGGAAGAATGTCCACAATTCTGCCCACCTGTTTGCTCAGCCTCCTTTGTCCCGTTCTACCTATGCTTGACAACCTCATTGATTGTTAGAACTGTTTTCTGAGTACCTCGTTTCCATAAACGTCCCTTCCTCCTCCTCACAGGGAGGCTCAGGTTGTAGTTGAAAGTCTCCAATGTTACCAGGACCTCAGATGACCTGTAGGACATCTTTATGCAAACTGGAAAAAGATTTCCACTTCTAGATAGATGATTTAGAGGAAAAAGCCCTTTGTCTGGAAAATGCAGCCTTATACCAGGGTGCCCAGTTACTAGGGGGTTTAAGTCCCTGTTCACACCTTGGACAGTACTTAAAATGAAACACATCCATTACAAGCCACGTCTCTATGTAACAATCCTGAACTTAGTTTTATACTATTCTATGACATAGTCAGTAAAGAATTATTAGGGAGGCCAGAGATTATTTTCCCTCTAGCCTCTACTCCCCGTTTTAGCCGTCAGACCTAGGCGCGACAAGTTATATCATTCAGTAATGTGGCTCCTTTAGTAGACGTGCAAGGGATGTGCCAACTAGTGAGTGCTGCTTGGTCAGATTGGTGTGGGAGTGAATGAACCTCTCCAAAGTCCAGTTGGCCTCCCATCAATTGAAGTGACATCACATGTCACCACAGAAAAAGGTCAAATCATGATAATGACTTATGGAGAGAAAGTATATTTTGTTTATCTTCTCAATTTTTTTAATCATTTTATGTAAACAGCCTGTGAAATTGAAAGGGTAGATATTATCTTTCTCCTTCTGTGGATGAGGGAAGTCACAGAAGAAACTTCTCCAAATTTAACAGGTAGTGAGTGACAGAAGGCATTGAGCACAGATCTTTTGAAGTCGAAGCCTGAAGGAACACTTATTTCTCATATTGCCCAGTCTCATCAAAACATTGTCAGCTCCACAAGTGTCCATGAATTGTGATGATTTATGTTTCATCCTCCTGAAAGCACATTCTGACATTTCTAGCATGTTTTTATCACCTTCACTTGTGAAGTCAAAATACTTTCCTTCCTATTAGAAACACTCGTGGTGCAAAGAGGATGTCTTGGTCAGGTTCATGTGTCAACTTGGCCAAGTGGTGGTACCTGTTTGTCTGGTTGGGCAAGTGCTGGCTTGTCTGTTGCGATGAGGAAATTTCATAGAATTAGATCATGATTATGACAGCTGCATCCACAGCTGATTCCATTTGTGATCAGCCAAAGGGGTGTGTCTTCTGCAATGAGTGATGCTTAATCTGATCACTGGAAGCCTTTTTTTTTTTTTTTTTTTTTTTTTTAAGAGAGAGGGAGGAAGGGAAGGAAAGACAGAGAGAAGGAAGGAAGGATGGAAGGAAGGAAGAAAGGGAAACATCTTTAAACATTTTCTTGTTTTATTATATTTTGTTTGTTTGTTTGTTTTTTACATGGGCTGGGGCCGGGAATCGAACCGGGGTCCTCCGGCATGGCAGGCAAGCACTCTTGCCCGCTGAGCCACCGCGGCCCGCCCCAACTGGAAGCCTTTTAAGGAGGATTCAGAAGAGACAGGCTCTTCCTGTTTTGGCTGGTAAGCCTCTCCTGTGGATTTTGGACGCTGTGTTCCCGCCATCATGTGAGACACTTTTATAAATTTTATATTTGAGAGTGTTCCCTGTTGATTCTGTTTCTCTCAACTAATACAGAGGATAATAATAACCTCTTTAAGGACAAAGGTAAAAGTTGCTCAGTATTTGTTTTGGCTTGCTAAAGGTCTAAGCTTCTGGGCTTTTAGAAGACTGATGGAAATAAAGTGATTTTGAGGGTAAGGTTATATTCTCCTATGATAAACTAAGTTTGTCGTGTTTATTTAATCATTTTTAATGATTTGATATTTAGATTTCTTTTGGGGTGCTTTTTCCCCACAATAGAACCACACTGTTCAGCTCTCTGGACAGATTATGTTTGAAAGCAAGTAGGGAAATTGCCGAGGCTGATGCTAGTGCACGTGTGGGCTGAGCTTGGGAGTCACTCTGACAGTAGTTTTTGGTGTTTCTAAAAATCTCTCTCTCTCCATTTCTAAGTATTGTTTTTCTTTGCAGATAGTAATCATTTAGGCTTGACTGCCAGATTTTTTTAGCCAAATATTTTTAAATGATTCACCTAGTTCACCTGGATATTTATTTGGAAAGTAGCATTTGACCTTCTTTTTTTCTTTTTTTTTAAATGATCTAAATATCTTATTACTGCAAGATAGAGCAGATTCTTTTTAATTTGTTTTGCTATCTGCATCTTTGGCAACAGTCAATTAGATTTTGTCTGGAAGCATTTTTTATTTTGGACAGATTATATTGCTGGAGAACCAGCAATTTACACTGAACTTTTTGAGGATAAAGATTGTATCTTATTTGATTTTGTATTCCCAGCACCTAGCTGTGCCTGGAACGTAGCTGGGCCTCAATAAATATTTGTTGAATGAAAGACTAAACGAAGCCTGTATAAGCAGAGTAATGCAATTTAAAATCCTGGCCTAGAGTATCAGTCTGGGCGTTAATACGGTTAGCAGTAAGGACTGGGCCTGGAATCAGAAGGTTCCATGTGGTGTTGTCAGAATGCCTGTGGTCTGGTTCTGGTCAGATCTTTCACCTTGTTGACCTCAGTTTTATCATCTTTAAAATAAAGGTGCAAAGTTTGTGGGAATCATTCAGACCATAGATGTAGAGATACCATAGAAAGGTTCAAGCATTCTGCAGGAGAGGGCCTCCACTCTCTGTTAATGACTGTCCCTACAAACCTGAGCCCCCACTTTTGGAACTTTTGGGAGCTCTTTTGCCATGAAGTTTAGCATATTTTCTACTGTAAGTAATGATACATGAACTTCATACCACATTTCTGGCTCCATCTGTATTGTTGCTATCCCTGCAATTTGGTAACATTTTCCTTGACATTTCTCTGCCGGTAGTTAGGAGCCGAGTCACTGCAGGTTCCAAGGATGAGCAGCGTCAGTCGGGGACCTTCACTGAAACTCAGAATCAAACCTCAGGAATGTTGTTGTTTTGCTACTTGACTCAGGTTGGGTTTGGAGAGTCGGGTGTTTCCCTTATCCCAGGGGAGGCTGATGCAGGTAGCTACGTCCACAACTGGGCGTGGGTCGGGAAGGAAAGTGTGGGCCAGAGAAGGAGGAAGAGGAGGTGGTGTAAATGTCTGATTTCCTAGAACCCAGTTTTTCCAATTCTATGAGGATAGAGTGACTGCTGCATAGCTGGACGTACTTATTTTCTCAAATTGTCATCCCTTCCTGTAGTCCACAATTTACTTTTAGTATCTGTCATGGTTAGGGACACATGTCAACTTGGCCAAGTTGTGGTAGCTGTTTATCTGATTGGGCAAGCGCTGGCCTGTCTGTTGCAATGAGGACATTTCATAGGATTAGGTCATGATCACGTCAGCTGCATCCACAGCTGATTCCATTTGTAATCAGCCAAAGGGGAGTGTCTTTTCTAATTAGTGATGTTAAATCTAATCATGGGAAGCCTTTTAAGGAGGACTCAGAGGAGACAGGTTCCATTCCTGCTTTGGCTGGTGAGCCTCTCCTGTGGAGTTCATCCAGGCCATCCATCGGAGTCGTCGACTTCACAGCCTGCCCTGTGGATATTGGACTCTGCATTCCTGCGGTCACGTGAGACACTTTTATAAATTTTATATTTGCAGGTGTTCCCTGTTGATTCTGTTTCTCTAGAGAACCCTAACTAATACATCTTGGTACCAGAAGTGGTTCTTAAGAAACAGAATCTTAAAAATGGGTTTTTATGAATGGTTTTCTACTCTGACTGGACTCAGAGACACTAAGGACTCTGACTCCCGTAATCTGAATGACACTCCCAATCCATGGAGTGAGTTGGCAAAGGAGATAGTCAAAATATCATCATTCGATTCTCCTAATGCTTCGCTTGTACGAAGCCAGACTCTGGGGGATAATGTTTTTGATACCTTTACAGAGTTTTGTAGAAATAAGAGTTATAGAGATGTTGGTTGGTTGTTGTTAGATACACTGTCTACATTAAAGGGTGAAAGGGATGGGCTTAAGGCTTCAAACGAGAAGCTTAAGCGCCGTCTGAAAGATGTAGAGGTTTCTATGAGTATCCTGAAGGAAAATCTTATTTCCTGTAGCCGTAGACTTGAGATCTCTGAAAATCAGACTCAGAATTTTATTGTTAGAGTAGCAACTTTACAACGTAAACTGAAATCTCAGTCTTGCATGGTGTCTGCCGTTAAAGTGAGGGCATTGATTGGAAAGGAGTGGGACCCTGAAAAATGGGATGGTGACATATGGATTGATAATGATGTCAGTGGTGAGGTTGAAACCCTAGATCATGCTGAGTCTTCTCTAGATAACCCTATAATAGTCTGCTCTGAGGACATAGCCGCCCCACCTCCAGCCTTCCTTGAGGAATTGGCCACCCAACCTCCTCCTGAAGGGATTAGCCCTAGAGTGATTAATCCTGTTTCACCAGATGAAACTGCAAATAAATGCCCTGAACCAAATGGCTTCAAAGATATTTCTAATTCTTTTCATGACCCACCCCCTCCACCCCCATTTCTTCTAGACCTATAACTAGACTAAAGTCCCAACAGGCCCCTAAAGGTGAGATACAAAGTATCACACATGAGGAGGTACGTTATACTCCAAAAGAACTGTGTGAGTTTTCCAATTTATATAGACAGAAATCAGGTGAATATGTGTGGCAATGGATTTTAAGAGTGTGAGATAATGGTGGGAGGAATATAAGGTTGGATCAGGCTGAATTTATTGATATGGGCCCAGTAAGCAGAGATTCTGCATTCGTTGTTATAGCTCGAGGGGTTAGAAAAGGTGTTAACAGCTTGTTTGGGTGGTTGGTTGAAACATGGATCAAAAGGTGGCCAACATTACCTGAGGTTGAAATGCCAGAACTGCCCTGGTATAATGTGGATGAGGGGATCCAGAGGCTTAGAGAGATTGGAATGTTAGAGTGGATTTATCATGCAAAGCCTGCTCTTACACCCCAGGAATGTCCAGAGGATGCACCTTTTATCAGAACAGTGAGAAATAAATTTGTGAGACTAGCACCATCATCCTTAAAGAGCTCTGTGGTTGCACTTCTCTGTAGGTCAGATATTACTGTAGGAACCACTGTCACTGAGCTGGAATCCTTAAACACAATGGGGATGATGGGATCCCGAGTTGGCAGAAGCCAGGTGGCAGCACTTAATCACCAAAGACAGGGTAGACGCGGCTATTATAATAGACAACAAACTCAAAGGAGGCATCAAAATTATATGACACGCAGAGATTTGTGGCATTGGCTAGTAAATCATGGGGTACCTAGAAATACAATAGAAGGGCAGACTACTAAATTGTTGTTGGAGCTGTATAAACAAAAGAGTTCTAGGTCAAGGGAACAGAAGTCTAACCTGAATTACAAAAACACAGAGTCACGGCCCCTTAATCAATTTCCAGACTTGAAACAGTTTACAGACCCTGAGCCCCTTGAATGAAGGGGAGGCCAGGTCCCTATGGGGAAGAAACCTGTTACACTGCCACAAATTTATACTGTTAATCTTCCTCTAAGTTTTCCCCAAGGAGACCGACGGCCTTTTACCAGGGTAACTGTGCACTGGGGAAAAAGAAATGATCAGATATTTTGGGGATTATTAGACTCTGGTTCAGAAGTGACATTAATTCCAGGGGACCCAAACGTCACTCTGAACCACCAGTCAGAGTGGGGGCTTATGGAGGCCAGGTGATCAATGGAGTTTTAGCTCAGGTCCGTCTCACAGTGGGTCCAGTGGGCCCCCGGACCCATCCTGTAGTTATTTCCCCAGTTCAGGAATGTATAATTGGCATAGACATACTGAGCAATTGGCAGAATCCCCACGTTGGTTCTCTAACTCGTGCAGTGAGGGCTATTATGGTGGGAAAGGCCAGGTGGAAGCCACTAGAACTGCCCCTACCAAGCAAAATAGTAAATCAAAAGCAATACCGTATTCCTGGAGGGATTGCAGAGATTACTGCCACTCTTAAGGACTTGAAAGATGCAGGGGTGGTGATTCCCACCACATCCCCATTCAACTCTCCTATTTGGCCTGTGAGAAAACAGATGAATCTTGGAGAATGACAGTGGATTATCGTAGACTCAACCAGGTGGTAACTCCAATTGCAGCTGCTATTCCAGATGTAGTATCATTGCTTGAGCAAATCAGTACATCCCCTGGTACCTGGTATTCAGCTATTGATCTGACAAATGCTTTTTTCTCAATAGCTATTAGTAAGGACCACCAGAAACAGTTTGCTTTCAGCTGGCAAGGTCAGCAATATACTTTAACTGTCCTATCTCAAGGGTATATCAACTCTCCAGCCCTATGTCATAATCTTGTTCGCAGAGACCTTGATCGTTTCTGCCTCCCACAAGACATCACACTGGTCCATTATATTGATGATATCATGTTAATTGGACCTAGTGAGCAAGAAGTAGCAACTATTCTACATTTACTGGTAAGGCATTTGCGTGTCAGGATGGGAGATAAATCCAACCAAAATACAGGGGCCTTCCACCTCAGTAAAATTTCTAGGTGTCCAGTGGTGTGGGGCATGTCGAGATATCCCTTTTAAGGTGAAGGATAAGTTGCTGCAACTGGCCCCTCCCACAACCAAAAAAGAGGCACAACGCCTAGTTGGTCTTTTTGGATTTTGGCGACAACATATTCCTCATTTGGGTGTGCTACTCCGGCCCATTTATTGAGTGACCAGAAAAGCTGCTAGTTTTGAGTGGGGACCTGAACAAGAGGAGGCTCTGCGACAGGTCCAGGCTGCTCTACAAGCTGCTCTGCCACTTGGGCCGTATGATCCAGCAGATCCAATGGTGCTGGAAGTGTCAGGGGCAAATAGAGATGCTGTCCGGAGCCTTTGGCAGGCCCTTATAGGAGAATCACAATGCAGACCCTTAGGATTTTGGAGCAAAGCCTTACCATCTGCTGCAGATAACTACTCTCCTTTTGAGAAACAGCTTTTGGCCTGCTACTGGGCCTTAGTAGAGACTGAATGCTTAACCATGGGCCACTAAGTTACCATGAGACCTGAGTTGCCTATCATGAGTTGGGTGTTGTCTGACCCACCAAGCCATAAAGTTGGGTGTGCACAGCAGCACTCTATTGTAAAATGGAAATGGTATATACGAGATAGAGCCAGAGCAGGTCCTGAAGGCACAAGTAAGTTACATGAAGAAGTGGCACAAATGCCCATGGTTTCCACTCCTGCCACATTACCTTCTCTTTCCCAGACCAGAGCTATGGCCTCTTGGGGAGTTCCTTACAGTGAATTGACTGAGGAAGAGAAAACTCGGGCCTGGTTTACAGATGGTTCAGCATGATATGCAGGTACCACCCGAAAGTGGACAGCTGCAGCATTACAACCCCTTTCTGGGATGTCCTTGAAGGACAGTGGTGAGGGGAAATCCTCCCAGTGGGCAGAACTTCGAGCAGTGCACCTGGTTGTTCATTTTGCTTGGAAGGAAAACTGGTCAGAGGTGTGTTTGTATACTGACTCATGGGCTGTTGCTAATGGTTTGGCTGGATGGTCAGGGACTTGGAAAGACCATAATTGAAAAATTGGTGACAAAGAGGTCTGGGGAAGAAGTATGTGGATAGACCTTTCTGAGTGGGCTAAAAACATGAAGATATTTGTGTCCCATGTGAATGCACACCAGAGGGTGACTTCAGCAGAGGAAGATTTTAATAATCAAGTGGATAAGATGACCCGTTCTGTGGATACCAGTCAGCCTCTTTCCCCAGCAACTCCTGTCATTGCCCAATGGGCTCATGAACAAAGTGGTCATGGTGGTAGAGATGGAGGTTTTGCATGGGCTCAGCAACATGGACTTCCATTCACCAAAGCCAGCCAGGCTACGGCCACTGCTGAGTGCCCAATCTGCCAGCAGCAGAGACCCACACTCAGCCCCCGATATGGCACCATTCCCCGAGGTGACCAGCCAGCTACATGGTGGCAGGTTGATTACATTGGACCACTCCCTTCATGGAAGGGGCAGCGATTTGTTCTAACTGGAATAGACACATACTCCACTTATGGGTTTGCTTTCCCTGCACACAATGCTTCTGCCAAAACTACCATCTGTGGGCTTACAGAAAGCCTTATCCATCGTCATGGTATTCCACATAGCATTGCTTCGGATCAAGGAACACACTTCGCAGCAAATGAAGTGCGGGAATGGGCACATGCTCATGGAATTCTCTGGTCTTACCATGTTCCCCATCATCCAGAAGCAGCTGGATTGATAGAACGGTGGAATGGCCTTTTGAGAACTCAATTACGGTGCCAACTAGGTGGCAAAAACTTGAAAGGCTGGGGTAATGTTCTCCAGGAAGCTGTGTATGCTCTGAATCAGCGTCCACTGTATGGTGCTGTTTCTCCCATAGCCAGGATCCATGGGTCCAGGAACCAAGGGGTGGGAATGGGTGTGGTGCCACTCACTATTACCCCTAGTGATCCACTAGGAAAATTTTTGCTTCCTGTCCCTGCTACCCTGAGTTCTGCTGGTCTACAGGTTTTAGTTCCAAAACGGGGTGTGCTTCCTCCAGGAGAAACAACAGTGATACCACTGAACTGGAAGTTAAGATTGCCACCTGGCCACTTTGGGCTACTTATGCCTCTGGATCAACAAGCCAAGAAGGGGATTACATTATTATCTGGGGTAATTGATCCTGACTATCACAAGGAAGTAGGACTGCAACTACATAATGGAGGTAAAGAAGAGTTTTCTTGGAATATAGGAGATCCCCTAGGGTGTCTATTAGTACTACCATGCCCTGTGATTAAAATCAATGGACAACTGCAACAACACAATCCAGGCAGGACTACTAATGGCTCTGAAACTTCAGGAATGAAGGTTTTGGTCACCCCACCAGGCAAAGAACCACAGCCAGCTGAAGTGCTTGCTGAGGGTAAAGGGAACACGGAATGGGTAGTGGAAGCAGGTAGTGATAAATATGAACTACGACCACGTGATCAGTTACAGAAACGAGGACTGTAATGCTGTTTTGTTCATGTTATACTATTTAAGTTGTAAGATATTAAGTTTAAGAATGAATGTTGCCCAAGGATTTGCACCCTATTCTGGAGAGATTTAATGTGTTTCCAGTTATATGCAGGACAGTTGCGTATTTCAGGTAAAAGAAAAAATGTGTGCTTATTTGTTTTCATTTGGAAATTAAGTATGGTTTAAGGTGATATATATATAGGTGCCAAGTTGACAAGGGCTGGACTGTCGTGGTTAGGGACACGTGTCAACTTGGCCAAGTTGTGGTACCTATTTATCTGATTGGGCAGGTGCTGGCCTGTCTGTTGCAATGAGGACATTTCATAGGATTAGGTCATGATCACGTCAGCTGCATCCACAGCTGATTCCATTTGTAATCAGCCAAAGGGGAGTGTCTTCTGCAATTAGTGATGCTAAATCTAATCATGGGAAGCCTTTTAAGGAAGACTCAGAGGAGACAGGTTCCATTCCTGCTTTGGCTGGTGAGCCTTTCCTGTGGAGTTCATCCAGGCCATCCATCGGAGTCGTCGGCTTCACAGCCTGCCCTGTGGATATCGGACTCTGCGTTCCTGCGGGCACGTGAGACACTTTTATAAATTTTATATTTGCGAGTGTTCCTTGTTGATTCTGTTTCTCTAGAGAACCCTAACTAATGCAGTATCCGACATCTTTGATTCATTTTTTATCTCCTCCCGCAGGCTTGTTTCTCCCCTAAATTCTTGTATTGTCTCTGTCCGATGGGATATCATCCGAGGTCAGGCTCTAACCTACTTTCTATTTTGTCCCTAACATCTTCCAAGAAGAGGAGAAATCATTAACAAATTACAAATCAGAATCTTGCTTTGTCACTTCAGTACAATAATTGTTGGTTTAAAATAAGGTATTCTACCTTAATGTCATAAGTTAATGTTATAAGTCTATTTAATGTCATATTTTTGTTTTCATAGCAAAATGAGTCTCCTTCTTCAATTAAAACACTAGCAGTTGCTCATGTTTTACAAGTTATACTCATAGCTTCTTGGATTTGCAGCTCCTATTTATAAAGTAGAGATGTGTACGTCGTCATCCACTTTTGTAACCCTGTGTATCATCTGTCCAAGTCAGCTTTCTTTATTGAGGTGACTCATGTTTTGACAGTCTTCAGTAGATCCACTATCATTTACTAGATTAGAAGTTAGAAGAATAAAATGATTATTTAGGTCCCCTCAAGATGTAGTTCTATTTGTAATGCTACGTATTTCAAAGATAGCCCAGACTGCTTATATAGTTTGGTTCCAATCTATTTTTCTAGCCAGTTATTACTAATTTCTAGCATAAACGCCACATTTATGGGATTATCTTTTTTGGCTCATTCAGTTTTGCCCAACAAATATTGATTGTATTTCCTTTATAAACCGCCACGGCTTTTGCCCTAGGGATTTGCTCCTTTGCTTCGAAGAGAGCCAAAACCCAGTCTCAAGGATGCCATTTCAGATCGCTCCCTCCAGCAGTACCCATACCTGCATGCCGGTGTGCTTGGATGTGGCCTAGCTTTGTGATATTATCACATTGTGAGACTATCAGCTTCTTGAGGAAATCTAATCATAATTAGCAAAGGGCCTTAAAGAAGGATCCTAAATGCAATAATGTTCAGTAATTGCCTATTAAGTAAGTAAACGAATGCCTGCCACTCTTTCTTCCATGAAATCTTGTTGCCATCTCAAGCTGCAAGATTCGAATCATTTTCTTCAGTCCTTTCCATAGACATACTCTGAGTTGCATATCTGACCTCTCTCTTCACCCTCTAGTTGCCCTTCCAGCCAGTCTTTGTGCTTCACATGTGCAAATAAACAAGGATTTCTTTCTTTTTCTCACCTTACTACCTTCATTTTCCTCTCTTTGGTTTCTTTTCTATTGAGGGGAAGTTCACATAACATAGAATTAATCATTTTAAAGTGAATGATTTAGGGGCGTTTAGTACATTCATCATCCCAAAAGGAAGCCCTGTACTCATTATGCAGTCACTCTCCATTTCACCTCTTCACAGTCCCTGCCAGTCACCAGTCTGCTTTCTGTCTCTCTGGGTTTATCCATTCTGGACATTTCATATAAATGAACTCATAAAACATGTGACATTTTGTGCATGACATATTTCGTTTAGCATGGTATTTTCAAGGTTCATCCATGTTGTGGCATGTATCAGTAGTTCATTCTTGTTTATGGCCGAATAATATTCTTATGGGAGTGTGTGTGCATACGCGTATGTGTCTGTACACATACCACAGTTTGTTTATAACTCATCAGTTGTTGGTGGGCTTTTGGGTTGTTTCCCCTTTTGGCTATTGTGAGTAACACTGCTATGAATAACATGCGAGTACATGTATTTGTTTGACCACCTATTTTCAGTTTTTTGGGGTATATACTTTAGAATGGAATTGCTAGATCATATGGTATTTCTGTATTTGACATTTTGTGAAACTGCCAGAATGTTTTCTACAGCAGCTGCACCATTTTGTATTCCTACCAGTAATACAAGCGTCCCAAATTCTCCAAACCCTTGTCAACATTTGTTATTTTCCGTATGTATATGTGGCAGTGTTGGACATGAAGTGTTGACTCATTGTGTGTGTGTGTGCATGCATGTGTGTATGCGAGTATGTCTGTTTTATTGGAGAGTATGGTGGGGTGAAGTTGTATGTACCCCAGAAAACATATTCTTAAATCGAATCCATTCCTGTGGATGTGAAGCCTTTGTAAAAAGATCTTTTGATGAGGTTACTGCATGTAAGGTATGTGTGGCCAAGCCCAATCAGGATGGTTCTTAATCCTACTGCTGGAGTCTTTATAAATAGAAGGAACTTGGACTCAGCATCAAGGAATTGAGAAAAACCCTAGAATGAGCTGAGACCCAGCATCAAGGGATTGAGAAAATCCCCTCCACCAAAAGGGGAAAGAGTGAAATGAGACAAAGTGTCAATGGCTGAGAGATTCCAAACAGAGTCGAGAGGTTATCCTGGAGGTTATTCTTATGCATTAAGTAGATATCACCTGGTTATCTAAGAGGAAGTGGAGAGGCTGGAGGGTAAAAAAAAAAAAAAAAAAGAATTCAGACATAAGATAAAAGCCATAGATGGAGCAGCCAGAAGCTGAAACCAGTGGCACCAGAAGAGAAGGGAGGGACTGGGAGACACTGCCATGTTCTTTCCCATGTGACAAATGAGGACCAAGGGTTGCTGGTGGCAGCCCCAGAATGCCACTGTCTTTGGAGAGAAAGCACTGCCTTGGTGATACCTTGATTTGAACTTTTTTTTAGCTTCAAAACCATAAGCTTAATAAATTGCTAATCTTTAACCCAACCCATTTCATGGTATTTGTTTGAGCAACCCAGGAATCTAAAACAGGTAGCTAATATAGGATAAGTGTATTTTGAAGGAAAAGAGAAAAGGAATGTCAGGGGTATGGGGAGTCCCTGGAAGGAGAAGCCACTCCAAGCCTCACCCACAGGCCAGAGGTAGCAACTGGGTAATAGAACCTTCACAAGAAGCAGATGAAGAAAGGAAAGAAGTGCAACACTTGGAAAAGAATCTTAACCATTGATTTGTATGAGGAATGTGAGATAAAAAAGAGTAAAAAGTAATGGAGCTTTCAAAGTTGCAGTAGAAACTTTTTATAATAAATTACCCTCAAGTGTAGTATAAGAGTTAACAACCCAAAATGCAGAACTCTCCCTGTAAGTCACTTACTGACAGAAGACCTGAATCAGTAAATAAACTTCACGTTACTTTACTTTAGGTAAGACAGTGCTAGGCACATAGCAGAAGCTAATTAAAACTTACTGACTGTGTGATTGCTTAAATAAATTGAAGAACAAAGATGAATGCATATCCTAAACTTTTCCTCATTTCAGTGTGTTCTCAAACATCTCTGTAACTATCTGAAAGCAACCAAGGTGTTAAGGTGCAGAAAGGACTGGGACAGGGGTGTCCCCCAAACCATACTGGTTCTGCCTCTAACTTAAATGTAGCCCCTTGAAAAATCATTTAACCTCTCTAATTGGGTGTTCTTGCCCATTAAATGCTGAAGTTGGACTAAATAATGTAAAATATGAATACCCAAATTTTAAAAATGTACATCCATCCAAAAGATTTGAAGAAAAATAAACTAAGCATTTTGTACTGAGTAGAATTTGGCGATTTTTCAAAACTTGGTGGAAATGTAACTCACTAAATGGTGAAAGAAAATCATGATATTTCTAGACTCTTTTCCTGTAAGAATCTTGACAGTTTTCAAAAGTTTGGAGATACTTCCTGAGAGAAGTTGTTTCTTTGCCAACTTCATGCTCATAATCATCTACATTGTGCAGACATGTCAGCAGGCTCTCATTAAAATTTTGATTTCCATTTCCCCAATGACCGATAATGTTGAGCATTATAACTGGATTGTCTTTTTGTATTAAGTTTTGGAGTTCTTTATATATTCTAAACACTAAATCTTTATAAGGATATATGATTTTTAAATATTTCCTCCCATTCTGTAGGTTATCTTTTCACTTTCATGATAATATCCTTGCACAAGAGTTTTAAATTTTAATGGAACCCTGTTTTTTTTTTTTTCCTGTGGCTTATACTTTGGGTGTCATATTGAAATCCATTGCCAAATTAAAAGTCTGAAAATTTACTCCTATGTTGTCTTCTAAGAGTTTTATGGTTTTAGCTCTTATATTTAGGTTGTTGATTCTCTTTGAGTTGATTTTTGTGTATGGTTTGAGGTGGGGTCCAACTTCATTCTTTTGCCTATGGATATCCAGTCATTGTCCCAGCCACTTCCTTCCCCTTTGTATGGTGTTCTAGTTTGCTAGCTGCCAGCATGCAATATACCAGAAACGGAATGGCTTTTAAAAAGGGGAATTTAATCAGATGCCAGTTTACAGTTCCAAGGCCGTGAAAATGCACCAATTAAAACAAGTTTATAGAAATGTCCAATCTGAGGTATCCAGAGAAAAATACCTAGGTTCAAGAAGGCCTATGAAGTTCAGGGTTTCTCTCTCAAGTGGAAGGGCACACAGTGAACACTGTCAGAGTTTCTCTCTCATCTGGAAAGGCACATGGTGAACACAGTCAGGGTTCCTCTCTCATCTGGAAGGGCACATGGTGAACACAGCGTCATCTGCTAGCTTCTCCTGGCTTCCTGTTTCATGAAGCTCCCCGGGAGGCATTTTCCTTCTTCACCTCCAAAGTTCGCTGACTGGTGGATTCTGCTTCTTGTAGGTATGTCATTCTACTCTGCTGTCTCTGAATCTCTTTCATTCTCCAAAATGTTTCCTCTTTTATAGGGCTCCAGAAACTTATCAAGACCCACCCAAATGGTGGAGACATGTTGTCACCTAATCCAGTTTAATACCACTCTTGATTAAATCACATCTCCAGGGAAATGATCTGATTACAGTTTCAACATACAGTATTAAATAGGGATTATTCTACCTTTATGAAATGAGATTTTGATTATAACATGGCTTTTCTAGGGTTCATACATCCTTTCAAACCAGCACATATGGGCTTAGCACCCTTGTCAAGAATCCATTGGCCATAGAGGTATAGGTTTATTTCTGGATTCTCAATTCTGTTCCTTTCATCTGTATCTGTCTTTTTGACAGTACAAAATTTTGAATACTTTAGCTTTGTAGTAAGTTTTGAAATTGAGAAGTGTCAGTCGTCCCTCTTTGTTCTTTTAGTCCCAGATTGTTTTGAGTATTTGGATCCCCTTGCTATTCCCTATGAACTTGATTAGATTTTCCATTTCTGCAAAAAAGTCCACTGGAATTTTGATAGGGATTGCATTGAATCCGTAGCTCAGTATGAATAGTATTGCCATATTGTCTTATAATCTAAAAGCCTGGGATGTGTACATTTATTTAGGTTTTCAGTTTCTTTCAACACTGTTTTGAACTTTTCAGTGTACTAGTCTTTCACCCTCTTGTTAAATTTATTTTTTGAATGCTAATGTAATGTAAATTATTGTCTGTCTTTCTTGCACTTGATTCTTACCTTGATTTTCAGCTAACTCTTTCCACTAAGTGGAACAAACTTTCCTGAGAAGTTTGAGAATTGGCATGTCGGTCCCTCTTGGACTACATAATTACCACAGCATAGTGTGTGTCGATGAGAACTTCCGTTAAGACATTTCTATAGAAGGCATTAAATATTGGATATGATATATAACACAGACCTTCTTATACTTGCTGAGGGTAAAGAGACTATTGTGTTATGGAGCTGTCACAGTCGCTTTCTGTGTAGCAAATAAGCTTGTGAAATGTCAAAGCCCTAAGTAAGTGAAGTAATAAAGGTGATATTTTTAAAAGATAGGACTAGGAGAAATCACTCAGTTGGAAATTACTGCTCACATTCTAATTTGTCAAAAAAAAAAAAAAGAGACTGTGGAATGAGTAGTGGAGGAAGGTAGTTATAAATAGGATCTTACGACCGCATGACCAGTTACAGAAATGAGGGCAGTCAGAGTTATGAATGGTTCCTCTCTGTTCAGTTATGAATGTGTTTTCCTATATTCATAAAGCAGATATCTTTGTTTTCTTCCCTATCTTATCCCCTTATCATATAACATGAGTTGTATTAACCTTCTGTCACAGTATTTATGTTATAGGATATTGAGTTTAAAAGTGAATATTACCCAAGGACTTTCACCCTCTTCTGGGGAAAGAGTTGGTGTGTTTCCATTTGTATGCAGGACAGTTGAATATTATTAGTTGAAAAGATGACTATTGTTGTCTTTATTTAGAGGTTAAATGTGGTTTAAGGAGATGTGTATGTATGTAAGTTGACAAGGACGGACTGTGATGGTTATGTTCACCTGCCAACTTGGCTAGGTTATGGTGTTCAGCTGTTTAGCCGAGAAAGAACTGGCCTCTCTCTCTATGCCAGCTCGGCAGGTGAACTCACTGCCCTATTCCCTCGGTAGGACATGACTCCCAGGGGTGTAGAACTCCCTGGCGATGTGGACAGGACTCCCACAATGAACTAGGACCCGGCATCAAGGGATTGAGAAAGCCTTCTTGACCAAAAAGGGGAAGAGAGAGATGAGACAAAATAAAGTTTCAGTAGCTGAGAGATTTCAGAGTCTAGAGGTTATTCTTATTCATTATATACATCCCCTTTTTAGTTTATGGTATACTGGAGTGGCAGGAGGAAGTACCTGAAACTGTTAAACTATGTTCCAATAGCCTTGATTCTTGAAGATGCTTATATGATGCTAGAGCTTTTATAGTGTGACCATATGATTGTGAAATCCTGTGTCTGATGCTCCTTTTATCCAGTGTATGGACAGATGAGTAAAAAAATTAGGCTAAATAATAGGGGGGGATAAAGGGTAAAAACTGGAAAAAAAGATGTAGAACCTTACCAGGTCCCAAAAAGTTCTCTTTTTGCCCCTTCCCAGTCAATCCTGCCCCAACCGCCATAGGTAACCATAGATTAGTTTGCCTCTCCTAGAACTTCATTTAATTGGGATCATACGATTGTATTCTTTTGTGTAATGCTTGTTTCTTTCAGTGATTTAGAGATTTATCCATGTTGTAATATTTATCAGTAGTTTGTTCCTTTTTATTGTTGAGTGATTGTCCATTGAATGAAAATACCTCAGTTTATTCTTCTGTTGATGGAACATTGACTGTTTCCAGTTTTGGCTGTCATGAGTAGAGCTGCTATTAAATTCTTGCACAATTTTTTTGTTGTTGACATTTATTTTTATTTATCTTGGAAAAATACCTATGAATGGACTTGCCAGGTCATAGGGTAGGTGAATGTTCAAGTTTTCTTAGAAACTTCTAGGCCGTATTTTAATGTGGTTGTACCATTTTGCACTTCCTCCAGTGATGCAGTAGAGTCTGCCTATGCAACATCTTTGCCAGTATCTCATTGTATTTCCCTGATAGCTAATGATGTTGAATACTTTCTCATGTATTTATTAGCCATTTGTGTATCTTCTTTTGTGAAATGTCTGTTAAAAAATCTTCTATGCGTTTTCTAGTTGGGTCATTTTCCTTTTTACTATTGAGTTGTAGAAGTTTTTAAATATATTCTGAATGCCAGTCCTTTGTGAAATATATGTTTCACAAATAAAAGAAAGAAAGCAAACATTGGCCTTATAGTTACTGTGAGGATATTTTGTGGATTTAAATCATCAGTAAGTTTATTGTATCTATAGCTGATTACATCTACAATCAACTAAGGAGATTGCCTTCAACAACAAGAGAAATCTCATCCAATCAGTTGAAGGTCTTAAAAGGAGACCTTGCTGATTTCAGCAGTGAGAAGGAAAAATTTCCATCTCTACTGTACCAGCCAGCTTCTGAAGGATTCATCAAAAATCTTCTTAGGATTACCCAGCTCGCAGCCTGTTCCACAAATACTGACTTTTTGCCCGAACCCACAGTCACATGAGCCAATTCCTATAATAAATCTCATAATATTTACATAATATATATATATCCTGTGGGTTCTGTTTTCCTATACCATGAAGGAGAGTACCTGTTATTGAGAGGACAGCCGTATCTTTGGGTGTTTTGTGTTTTGTTAAACCAAATTATGAAAATGAACCAAATAGAGATTCTGTTCAGTACTTAGAGGTTTATCAGAGGCCAGCTTCCCTTGGCCCTACAGCTTGGAGAACTGGTTCATGACTATTGATATTCGTAAGAGGTTTTCATGTGAGACTTGATTAGTCTTTAATGGGGTCCCCAACTACAGACCAGAAGTGGCCCTGTTGTGTTTACCTGTGTATCTCGGGCAGGTAGCGGTGCCTAACACATAGTGGGTGTTTATTTTGCTGAACTGGTATTGCTGAGCTTTGAAATGCTTTTGGGGTATGTTTCTTTGTGGGGTCTTTTTGGGGGGGCAGAGAGTATGCTCTAGATAAGAGACCCCCCAGAAAACCTCTGAATAGAGATAATATAGCAACAGCCTTCATTTGAGTGTTGACCATGTGATCATATGTTATTGAGTCCCCACATAACTGTTTTAGTAGATACTATTTATTCTCCTTTATGGGTATGAAAACCAAGAAAGATTAACTACCTTGCCTTAAAACGCACACAGTTAGCAAGGAGAAATAGCTGGCTAGAAATTCAAACCCAGACTGTTTTACTTCACAGCCCAGGATTTTAACCTGCCACCATTCCCAGAGGTTAGGAAGTATAGTGAGTATTGGTGTGTGTTTGAACTTGAGGGTCTAGGTGCTAATGCTGGTGTTTTTACGGGTGCGGCACATAGCTTGCATCTCTACTACCGCAGTTCTGTCTGCTGTCACGCTTGGATCTTGGAACTCAATTCCACAACCCTGACCCAGCCTGAGAAGCCTTCTGAGCAGAGCACTTCAGGTGGCTCTGCCTGTGTGCAGGAGTTGGCCCACAAATGAGCTCTCTGTGTCCTGTTTGTCTTCGGGCAGTGATGGAAGAGGGGGGTCGGGCAATTGACAGGAAAGAAGTTACAGATGATGATGGTAACCCTTGTTCTCCATGTTGCACGCGTTACAGTTCCAGTCTCTGCTCCGCAGTTCTCTCATCATGAAGTTTACATGAGTATCAGAGCTAGTCAGAAAGTATTTAATTTGATTTTCTATTCCTAGTCTTGTTCTACTCTCATAATCCAGTACACAAATGCAATGCATCATCAGAATTGCACTAACAGTTTTTTTGTTTTGTTTTCTCCATGAGTCTGTATAACAGCTGGGTATTTTTTTTTTTAACCGCACTTTCCTGATCAGTATTATAATATACCGATATAGTAATTTTCAGAAGCCTGTGAAAGGTGCCACTTAAATGTAAATGACTTAGTTAATTATTGCACAAAGTGAAATGAAATTTGGCATTTTGTTGCCATAGAAACATACCCCAACATTCCATGTGTATTTTGAACCAAGTGATTACATGTAACAACATTTTGACTGTTTGACTATTTCATGGTTAGATTAGATTCTTTTGTACCTGATACATATTTCATTTTGTATTGATTTTACATTCTCTCTCGGTGGATATCCATTTTATCTCTAGAAACTTTTATCTTTTTTTTTTTAATACAAAAAGAAAAACAGAAAGAAGCAAGAGATGCCCTCTTCCCTTTATGATTATACTGTGGTAAATATTTCTCTCTATGATATATTTTCTAAGTGTATCCCTGTTTGACTCAGACCATAGCAGCCTGAAAATAAACTTATGTTGAAATTATGAGTCTGTGGATAGAAAGGAGAAATAAAACAGTAAAGAAAACAAAGATCAATGTCTGGAAGACAGGAAATATAACTTAAGAAGTATATAATGTAAATAGATTTTTAAAGGCATTCTTATATCCTTATACCAGAATAAATTCCAGGTGAATCAAAATTTAAATTTAAAAAGTGAAACTATCTAAGTATATGAAACTGAAATAGGTAAGTGTTTATGTAATCTTGGACATGGAGACTTTTCCTAAACATGACATTTATGTCAAAAATCACGTAATAAATGACAGCAGAGTTGTTAGTGTGAAAATTTATAAAGCAAAATACAGCAGAATGCCTTAAAATGTGAAAAAATGAAAAAAGTAACTAACATTAGTTGTTTATTAATACCCTTAAACAGAGTTCTAGAGCATAAATAATAGAAAGATAAACATGACAATAGAGAAAGAGGACAGAAAAGACAATTCTAGAAAGAAGGAAGACTTGACAGTCATAAGCATATGAAATTGTTCAACATTATCACTAAATGAAATATGCAGTTAATAACATAATGAAATACTGTCTGCCTCTCATAGTGGTAAAGGTTAAAAGTTTAATATTCATACTTGTGGAAACAGACATTCTTGAAAACTGGTGTGAGCAGAAATTAGTACAACTTTTTTCAAGGAATTTAGCCTAAGCAGAAGATTGTACATATGTCAAGAAAATTGATCAAGGGGAGAGAGGAGCCAAGATGGCAGCTTGGCAAGGTGTGGATTTAGTTTGTCCTCCAGAGCAGCTAATAAATAACCAGAAACAGTACAGAACAGCTCCTGGGGCCACATCAGTGACCGGACACACAGTGTACCCCAGTCTGGACCAGCTGGACCGGTTGCGAGCCCCCCCAGAACCGTGAGTTCCCCAAGCTACAGCAGCCGGCGCTCCTCCCCCACAGGCTGCTTCCCAGAGAGGACAGGAAAGGATCTTACCAGCAGCAGGGGCTGAGCCCAACCAAACGCCAACTGTGGAATTAATTAACAAGTTCTGACTACTAAAAAATAGGCCCCCAGCTCAGGTGAACCTGGTCAAAGCGGAGGTCGCTCATTTTTGCCCCAGCACCAAGAGGGCAGGGCTGATGGAAAAAGAAATAGGTTTTTGTGGCTTGACTGCCTTTGGATACAGCGGCAGGGTTCCTCAGGCTGCAACTGCTCCAGGCATAGGCAGAAACAAACTCGTTTGAGGGCTTGTCTGGAGACTGTGCCTTCCCCAGGGGAGGGCTGAAGCCCAACTCAGGTGGAATCCCTCCCTCAAGGAATTCAGATCCCAGAGCTTGGTAATTTGAAGCCATTAAAACCAGCCTACAACCTCTCCTCTGTCTCCACCACACCCCCAGCAGGGAGAGTCTGCCAAAGTAAAAGGTACTGCATCATCTTATGCTGGTGGGACCTGCAGGCAGACAAGCACCACATACTGGGCAGGTTAAGAAAAACAGAGTCCAGAGACTTCACAGGAAAGTCTTTCAACCTGCTGTGTCTCACCCTCAGGAAAAACCGATGCAGGTGGCTCTTTCCTCCTGATAGGAGGCCAGTTTGGTCTGGGAAAATCCGGCTGGAGTCTATAATACCTAAGTAGACCCTCCTAAGGGTGGGGGTGGGAAAGGCACCATACAAGCAGGGCAAGAAACAAGAAAACAAGAACTGAAAAATTCTCTTCTGTTAAACAAAACCTAAGCTAGAGGTTCAGAAAAAGCTTAACTGAATGTCAAAGAACAGATAGACAACAAACTCATCTAGCAAGAAAACCCTAGGTAAAAGAAGTGAAAGCAATCTCCAGAATAAACTAATTAAGGTAATTAAATGCCTAGATGCCAGCAAAAAAATAAATCACACTAGGAAAATTGAAGATATGGCCCAGTCAAAGGAACAAACCAACAATTCAAATGAGATACAGGAGCTGAAACAATTCATTCAGAATATACAAACAGACATGGAAAACCTTATCAAAAACCAAATCAATGAATTGAGGGAGGATATTAAGAAGGCAAGGAAAGAACAAAAAGAAGAAACCAGAAGTCTGAAAAAACAAATCACAGAACTTATGGGAATGAAAGGCACAGTAGAAGAGATGAAAAAAACAATGGAAGCCTACAATGGCAGATTTTGAGAGGCAGAACATAGGATTAGTGAAACAGAGGATGGAGCATCTGAAATCCGGCAAGAAAAAAAATGTAGGGAAAAGAATGGAAAAATATGAGCAGGGACTCAGGGAATTGAATGACAATATGAAGTGCACGAATATATGTGTTGTGGGTATCCCAGAAGGAGAAGAGAAGGGAAAAAGAGGAGAAAATCTAATGGAGAAAATTATCACTGAAAATTTCCCAACTCTTATGAAAGACTTAAAATTACAGATCCAAGAAGTGCAGCTACCCCAAAGAGCATAGATCCAAATAGACATACTCCAAGACACTTACTAATCAGAATGTCAGATGTCAAAGAGAAAGAGAGAATTTTCAAAGCAGCAAGAGAAAAGCAATCCATCACATACAAGGGAACCAAATTAGACTATGTGCAGATTTCTCAGCAGAAGCCATGGAAGCAAGAAGACAGTGGGATGACATATTTCAATTACTAAAAGAAAAAAACTGCCAACCAAGAACTCTATACCCAGCAAAATTGTCCTTCAAAAATGAAGGAGAAATTAAAACATTTTCAGACAAAAAAATCTCTGAGAAAATTTGTGACCAAGGGATCAGCTCTGCAAGAAATACTAAAGAGAGCTCTAGAGGCAGATATGAAAAGACAAGAGAGAGGGGCATGAAGAAGAATGTAGAAAGGAAGACTATCAGTAAAGGTAAAAAGAAGAAAAATTAGATATGACATAAAATCCAAAAGGCAAAATGGTAAAAGAAAGTACTACCCATACAGTAATAACACTAAATGTTATCCAAGGATAAACATAGGTTGAAAGTGAAAGGTTGGGAAATGATATTTCATGCAAATAATCAGAAAAGAACAGGAGTAGCTATACTAATATCCAACAAATTAGACTTTAAATGTAAAAACAGTTAAAAGAGACAAAGAAGGACACTATGTATTAATAAAAGGAACAGTTCAACAAAAAGAGATAACAGTCATAAATATTTATGCACTGAGCCAGAATGCTCCAAAATACATGAGGCAAACACTGAACACTGGAAAGAGAAATTGACTATTTACCATAATAGTTGGAGACTTCAATTCCCCACTCTCATCAATGAACGGAACATCTTGACAGAGGATCAATAAAGAAACAGAGAATTTGAATAATACAGTAAATGAGCTAGACTTAACAGACATTTATAGAACATTACACCCCACAACAGTAGGCTACACCTTTTTCTCAAGTGCTCATGGATCATTCTCAAAGATAGACCATATGCTGGGTCACAAAGCAAGTCTCAATAAATTTAAAAAGATTGAAATCATACAAAACACTTTCTCAGATCATAAGGGAATGAGGTTGGAAATCTATAATAGGCGGAGTGCCAGAAAATTCATATGTCAAGAAAATTAATTGTAGCCTTGTTTATAATAGTGGGGGGAAAATAGAAGCATCATTGGGAAATTGGTAAAATAAACGATGGAATACCAGCTCTGGGTGGTGAGAATTCAAGTGACTGACTTCTGCGTTTTTCTATGACTGCATTTACAATGAAATTTATTACATTGCTATCAGGAAAGATAGTTTCTTGCCATTTCAAAAAAGATTTCAAGTAGAAGCTTGTGAAGAGACCACTGGGGAATTGGAGTTTTAGAACTGGTAGAACAGAGACTAACAGATGTTCAGATCTGGGTGTGGGATTCAGAGCTTGGAGGAAGGTCCCGCCAGTGGAGGGGAGAACTACAGAAAGAGTATGGTTGGGGGAGGGAGGGAGAAGCAGCATACGAATCTGCACGTGGTGGTTTTAGGAACCTGTGCCAGGTTCAAGTGGCGTGTCCGGGAGGCCAGTGAATGTGTGGGTCTGTAGATGGGAGAGGTGTTTGGGCTCGAGATACAGTTTCAGGAGTTACCTACGACTTAGCTCTTTTAGCACCTATGTTTCCCCTAAGGTCTTTGGGAACCTAAAGACAAAATGGCTTGGAATTACCCCAGATCACAGAAAACACAAGATTTCTGTCTCCCTTTGCTTGAAAAGCCTCTTCAAACAAAAAAATCAAAGCGTAGTGTCCTTTTATCACAAATTAGACATCAGTGCGTTCTGGAACAGCATCGTAGATGCAGCCTGTTCTCTTAGATGCATGGGCTGGTCAGTTTCTTTTGAGACTCTTTTTCTTTGTCTTGGATGCTTGATCTTTGAAGATGTTTGGTGCCAAGCAGTTTGTAAACTTCACAGTCACTCTCCAAGTACAGTAATTCCCTTTCCTCAAATGAGTCTTCTTTTCAAACTGCTTGCACTCTGCCTCAGCCATCCATATAGTTCTGCAGCCACACCGACTCCATGTTAAATGATTTCTGGATAGCTATTTGGGTGAGAAGATTCATTTAATATATCTTATTAAATACTTTTAATTAAAAATTAATAAACATTGTAGTTATTAAGTTAAGGCTCAGTTAATACAGTTTGTATAATGAAATTGTCAAAGAGCTTGTAATCAAATTTGCATAGTGATCACTTTGTTGATAAATGAAAAATAAACATAAAGGAATTGGATGGATAGTTTGAAGACAGCCCCTTTCCAGCTTTACAGTATTCTAAAATAGGATGCTTTGCCTCCAGGTCAGCACAGACCCTTTCTCCTACCCACCCTTTATCTTAAATTTTATTTTACTCATTCTCTTTTAATATCTTTCGTTATTTAAAATTTTGGAATGACTGTGCTCTGCTTCTTCAATATAAGGTGCATGTTACACTGTTTGGGAGCAGTTTCTTATGTGTGAGTATAAATGTGTAAGAGAACAAAATTCGTAACCCCGTGATACATGGACTGTAGCAGATATGTCCATCTGTGATATCATTATAGAACCGAGAAGTTAGGATTTAGAGGATTATGATTATTGAATCATTATTTAATTGTTCCTTTCTGACAGAAAGGAATACCTGATATCTCTGAACTGTGATCCAGCTGCCTGGGTCTTTGCTAGTGATTGTATAACTGCGTGGCCTTTGTCTTTTGACTGACCCTCACTTGAATCCTCTTAGGCTGTTTTTCCACTTTCGAGTCCTATGGCTACTGAAAACAGCCCTTAATGTTTCTTAATGAGAGGACTTGGTCAGCCCAGAGCTAACCCACGCCACCTCCAGAACTATCTTACTAGCAAAGCTGGACCTAACCAGAACTGGCCCACCTGACATGGGCAGCAGCCTGAACTTTAACCTCTGCGTGACCTGTGCCTCATTTCCTCTAAAGATCAGACCCGTCATCGTGTTGAGGCTGCCGTCCTCTTACAGGGTGTGACTGAGCGGGTATCTGTTCACACAATGCTCAATCGTCGGATCTTCTGGAACCTCATCACCCCAGCCTTTGTGCTCATTTTCCTGAAGCCTGCGCATAGTTTGATACTATAAAACTGTCAGTTACTGGAGTTCAGAGAGACAGATTTTTAGGCCATGTGATCTCCTGCTTCACACCTGGCAATGAACTCTTCCTGTTTGAAACCCTGGTGTCTCAGGAATTGGTCATTTGAGCTCAATTGGTATTTATTCAATTAGATTCGTAGTCATTGGAGGGTTCAACAAAATGCGGTGCTGTTTGATTGCTATTGGTGAACAATAATGGAAACCTTAGGCCTGCGGTGGCGTACTGAATTTTCTATTTATAATGTGGTATTTCAGAATCAGGAGAGAAGCAGGCAATAACTTTCATTCAAAATGATTCATTCATTTGATTTTATCTCTAACTTTTATGAAATGACTAAGTTCTCTAGCCAATCAGCCCCTCTTTCAACAGGTAATCTTAATTGCAAGAGCACCACCCGTTTTGTTGTTAACACCCTGATTGAGGCATTGGGAAGTTGATTGTTGGTAGAGAGTTTTAGAGACTTTACCCCCAAAAGCTCTGCAGTCAGACTGTCTGGGTTTGAATCCTGCTCCTTTCGTATAAACTGCATGACCTCGGGAGAGTTACTTAGCTTTTTGATGTTCAAGTTCCTTATCTGTAAAATGAATGTAATATCCTTACACTATAGAGGGTTGTTCTGATAAATACATGAATAATCTTTAAAAGCAGTTAGCACAATGACTGGAATAATGTAAAAACTCAACAAATTCAGTAAAATAACTGATTTTATTATTGACTGCATCATACGTGGGCTGTGTGCTTGACTACCTGAAGAGAAAGCAATTGTGTAAGGAGTGACTAGTATTCGCGTCAGGGGCAGGTTAGTACGTATGTAATCTGGAGGCCCTTAGCCCTTTGTCCTTATCTGTTATCTTTATTTCAGTGTATTTATGTATATTGAATGTAAATCAAAAAATGTATTACTTTTTAGTTGTGAAAGGTAAGCTCTTCTGTATAGAGCTATTAAAACTTGAATATTTCTTTGATTTAGTGAATAAAAATGACATTCACATTTCTTAGCAGCAAACACTTCTGTGAAGGAAAGAACAGAGGTAACCAGAAAGCAAAAGACCATGATACATTTCGAACAACATTCCTGATTTTTCAGTGACCTAATTCACTAACAGAGAATTCTTAATTCAACCATTTGAGCCTTTTTTTGTTGCTTGAATTGATACAAAATAAAATATGCCTAATGATATGGTTCTGTGTTGTATCAAATGCCATGAGGCATTTGCAAAGAATGAAATAATTTAATTACATTAGTTAGAGGAAACAGGTACTCTTATGTGTAATATTGCTGTAGCGTTCATTAATTTAAGTGATTCTCTGCAGTGTACAGAAGGAAGAGATCATATTTCCCTGTTTCAGTGTAGTGCTTACTTTGCTGAATTCAGATGTCTGTCTGTCTCTTTCTGTTGGTCTGTAGCTGTCTTCACGTAAAGCATGTGAGCCCTAAGGATCATAAATGGGGGCAATTCGAGTATTTCCCTTTCTCCTGTTTGTTTTTCCTCCCTTATTCCTTTCTTCTTTTACCACCTTATGATATCTTGTGTGTGTGTGAGAGAGAGAGAGCGCACACGGGGTGGGCTGTGTCATGGCGTGCATTCCCTGATTCCCCTGGTTTTGTACAAACCCGCTACAGGAAGTTGTCCTATAAGCGCCTTGGTGCCCTGCTGGGTTTCAGCCTGTTTGGCAATTCCTGCTTTCTGGGTTTCATAATCTTGCTGCCTCCATTCTCCGAGCCTTTTAACTCCTCAGACACTGATAAAAGAAAACACTTCATTAAAAAAAAAATCCTCAGAGCAGTAAATGTCCTGTGAATATGGCTGAAGTTTCATCTTTAAGAAAGTGTTGTGGTTTTACATCATTGCCTACCTTCATAAAGGAAAGAGTTTACAATTTAATTTAACTATCCTTAATTGCTCAGAGTAATCATGAATAGTGTTATGTGTGATTATCTTTTTTTATTTTTTTTTAATTCCAGGAATAAAAGAGAGAAAGAGAGAGGTAATATTATAATTTAGGGACTGTGCCTTAATATTCCTTGTCAGGATTTCACATACTATCCATGTACTGGGCATTGCGTGGGTTTAAAAATAACTTTGATTTACCCTGTATTTTATTTCTGCCACTACATAAATGCAACAATAAAACATTTTAGATTGAGCAAAGAATTCAAAATATGGTACTGATTTATTTTTACCCTTTGCTTAAAGATATTACAGTTGAAAGGATTGTTTAATATCTGATACAGCCTTTTGTTTTATAATTTATTGAAAGTAAATTCCAGAAGAGTTGAGTACCTTATTCAAAATATTTTCTTCTATTTTTCGAACAGAAGATTGTTGCTACTGAAATGTATTTGAATGCTTGAAATGTATTTCCTTTATCATTGGTTTTTAGGTTGTTACAGTCTGTTGACTAGTTCTTAGATCAAACAGCTTATAGAAGTCTTCCAATTAATTGTGGCAGTGGACATATGTGCTAGTCTCTATTCTCTACTGAAACGTCCACAAATATGTTAATAAAGGGATAAAAATGTAGAAAATAAAGAGAACAGCAGAGAGGAAACAACGTTTTGGAAGCTGAAAAACAGATAAGATTTTGGGCTTGCTTAGCAGAAAGAGAAAGCTAAAACTTAGCAGAGACAGAAGCCCAGAACCACAGCAGTCCATGCTCTAGGACCCCCGGAAGGGCTCATAACTAAAAAGCAGTGAGGGATTCTCAAATCAGAGATCTGGATGAAGCTGAAAACAAAGGATTCATTGAAAGTTTCATAAAAAGTAGTGAAATGCCCAGGTTTCTCTCTAACTCTAGCAGAGGACTGGTTATTTTCTTTCTGGAATGATCAGACAAGGGGACTCTGGACTTGAGGACACAAGGTTTGTTTTCCTTCTCAGGGAAGAGATTGGAGGAGTCCTCTCTGGGGAAACTGACCAACCCAAAAGAGATCTGTGGGTTCTTTCGAGGTTCCCCAACAAAATAGCCCTGGCAGACTACTCCGTGAGAGATGAGATGAAAGACTCTGTGGGCTTCATTTGTTTCCTCTTAAAATATGAACATCTTGCCATGTCAAGTACAATTCTAATGTTCATAAGGCTGCATTTTTTAAAAGCTGGCTATCTAAAGGCAAGCTAATTACTGCTGAGGCTCAACAACTAGCAGTCTGTTTCAAATGCAAAAGGGAAAAAACACCATTGGATTCACTGCAAGCCCTTGGGCTAAATGCATCCCCTTCAGTTTCAATTTCCTACTTTGTAAAAAGGAAAAAGTATGTAAGTACTTAGCACAAGTTGCCTGGCACATAGTGAATGCTCAATACTAATATTATCATCATCATTCTCAGTCACAGTTAAATAAAGATCTAAAGTCAAGTAAAATAAAGATCAGAGTTAAATAAAAGGAAAATGAATCTTTTCTTCAGTATGATTACTCATAAAAAGCAACTCTTTAGTATGCTATGCCATTTTATAACAAATTTATTCATTTATTCATTCATTTTCATTACAGACTGGTGGAAATATAATTAGTAAAAGTATTGCTTTATGGTGTTTGCATAGAATTGTAGAAAATGATCAGATTATTTGGTCACTATAGCAACAGTTCCGTCATCGCTGATATTTTGGAGAGAAAGATCTTAACACAGGGTCCTAATATACAGTTATTGGTGATAATTTATGTCTACTATTTTTTTCAGCATGGGAATCACTGTGTCTATAAAGTCGTGGATTTTCACTGTATTTGTTGACTGGGTGGCCACTTGCATGTGGCTGCTGCCAACCGCTGCTGCTGTGTTGGTGGGCTGAGGGTTCCATTTAGGTTAGGGGCAGGAGTGGGAGTCGCCAGGCTTAAATTCTTTTCAGGCCAACCTTTGTGGGTAAGTGATGAAAAAAGCTGAGGGTTCGTGGCTTAGGAGAGCAAAGGTTCCTGACTGGGCAGCAGCTTGTTCCACAGCAAATGCTTTGCCTCCATTGCCCTTCTTTTTCCTCTAACGTCTCCTTTCGTCCTCTGAGACTCTGCCCCAAACTCAGATCAGAGCCATGAGCAGTGGTTGGCAGCTCCTCTTTTGAGTGGCGTGATGTACCTTCAGTAGGCATTTGTGTTCCCTGGTTATTTACTCTAGCCGGAGGCTGGTGGGCGCCGAGCAACAGACAGCTCAAGATAGTTATGTCTTGCCAGGCTTGTGAAAACCAGCTCAAGGACAAGAGAACAACTGGGAAAATTAACTCCTGACTAGGTCACCTCAAGCTCATTCTCTGGCTGGACCTTTTTCTATCATAAATGAAATCAGAACCCTGTATCGGTCATCAGACCGACTGGCACACTCCAGCACTGATTGGCTTGGAGCCTCACTGTGATATGAAAAAGCCTCTCTGTTCTCCACTTTGCATCTCCTTCGCATCACCTCATTTGAGAGTATCTCTAGAGGAATGAGGAACACAGGACTGTCATCAGCCCCTCCTTCCTACACTGTCTCTTTCCACCTGGCTAGTGGCAGGCAGGTGTTTGCTCTACTTGCATACCCTGTGCCATGCAGACCGTCTGTGTGCATGAGAACGGCTGTGAGCTCACATTCATGGAGCACTCACTATATGCTCGGTACTGTGCTGCACATTTACATCCTCTTATCTGGTCTTAGTCCTACCCTATGAGGCAAGGACAACTTTTATTCCCATTTTACAGAATGAAGACTGAGGTTTTAGAGTGAGTTTTCTGAGGGTCAAAGTAGGAAGCAGTTTTTTAGTGATGCCAAATCCTATCCCTTAACTATTTCTCTATTTCAAAGGCAGTTATGCCACTGGCCTTCACCTTAAACTTACCCTTAAAAACACACTTAAAGCAATTAGTAAACAATACCAGACTGAATGTCAAGTGCTGGATCAAGTAAACTAGTAATAATAATAGTAACATTCCTTGTATGTGTGCATATTTCTTCCCTGTTTGGTTCCAAAAGGGATTAAAAGTTGTCAAAATATTTAGCTAACTCTTATTTGACTTTCATAATAACCCAGTGAATAAGGCATTATTGCTTCTATTTTATAGATGACAAAACAAATTCTCAGATTAAGTGACTCAACCAAGGCAGTGAGTCAGGACTGGTTCTCATCAGACCCAGAGCGGCAGTCAAGTTCACTTTACCAGGGGTTTTCCTCGTAGCAGTGCTGATGTGTCTCCATAGTAAAGGTGGCATACTAGTCTGGGGTCTCCAGAGAAATAGACAACAGTGTGTGTGTGGTTTTATGAAATTTTTTATAGGAATTGGTTCACAGAACTCTGGGGGTTGGTATGTCTGAATTCCGTAGAGCTGTTGGCTGAAGCAGAGGTAGAAATTCTTTCATCAGTTCTTGCTTTAAGTCCTGTAGCTGATTGGATGAGACTTCTCTCATCGCTGAAGGCATTCTCCTTTGTTTACTGTAGACGTAATCAGCTATAGATGGGACCAACTGACTGGTGATTTAAATCTATGAAACTTCATCACAGGAAAAATTAGGCCTGTGCTTGCATGACCAGACCACTGGACGGACACCATGGCCTAGCCAAGCTGACATGCAGTTTGACCATCGCAAGTGGCGTTGCACACGCCCACGTTTGGGGTGAGAGTGATCCTGCTGCTTCTGTCCCTGCCCTCCTGCCTCTGTGAAAGCACCCGTCACTGTGGTTTACACCGTTTTCTGTCAGGACCTGGAAGGCACAGTTCTCGTGCAGTTTCAAACTAAATTAATGCCTGTAGAATTAGACAATGAAAACTTAAAGTGGAACCAATATTTAAACTGACAAGTTGGAAAAGCATAGCACTGCATGCCATTTTTATAAATCCAGACACATCCCTAAGGTGGTAAAGGTAGAGAATCATCCGTGGGATGATGGCTGCCAATTTTCCTCCCTGGAAAGGAGGAGGAGGAGGGCAGGGCGTTATCTAACTTAAGCATTTTATTTCTTAAAAATGTATCCAAAGAAAACAAACCAATGAAAAACACTGTGCTAGGGATTATTGGGAAGGGGAGAGAAAAGCTGAACTCATTTTTCTATTGACAGCCAATTAAAAAAATTTTAGCATCAGAATGTTGTGAAATAATCAATACTATATATAGTTCATAATGGACTGGATTCTTATGAGTTTTTCTGCTTAATTTGTTGTAGATGTGCAAACAAATATTTGTTTTTCTATAATCCCAGTCTAACTTCATTGAAGGTGAGCCCTCCAGTGTCTGGCACAGTGTCTTGACTCACAGAAATTGATGAACAATCAGATGCAGATGAGAGCAGCTTTATCCTCACCAAATGCTCCATTCTGTTGTAATAAAGTAATTCCATATGGGTAGAGAAGTGGAGTTATTCTCTCTACTTTCTTTAACATTTAGCTTTTCCTTAATGTTATTCTATTGAAAATAAAACAAGCCAGCTCCCTTGATTTTGTGCCTAAAATTAGTGAAGGGAAATTTTTACCTGTTTACTAAAGGCTGCACTGGACTTAACATCGACCACGTTTAAAATTCCACTTAATGTGCAGCTCTCAGAGGATGAGCTTCCGCCCCCCCCCCCCGCTTGGTCCCGGATGGGAGCAGGTGGTGTGTAGGAAGCTAGTAGAGTAAGGTTCTGTTCGTAACTTGTTCCTTCTCTCCCACGAAGTGCAGCCGTGCTGTGACGCAGGCTCGGTGGCCCAGCCCTTTGTGGGTGCAGAAACACTTCCCTGAGTGGGTAACCCACGAAGGCAAACAGGAAAGACCTCTGCACAATTTTATCTCCTTGGGTTTGAGAGGACTTCTTCGGTTAAGCCTGTCTGGAATCTGTTTAACTATTATTCATCAAGGCTTTTTTTTTTCTAATCAAGGGGAGGAGGGTGGAACCAAAGAAGAAAATCTGCACCCTTGCCAAGGAGCACTCTCCTTTCCGTTGTTACTCCTGCCGGGAAGAGCAGAGGGCCTTTGGAGAGCAGCCTACGGCTTACACTGAGGCAGCGCGCTTCTGGCACTTGGAGGCTTCTTCTTTTTTTTTTTTTTTTTTTTTAAGTTTTCTTAAGAAAATAAAAGATGTTTTTCAGATTGTTCATTCCCTCCTCCTGGGACAGGCTACAAGTTTTTGTTTATCTGTAGCACGGCAGTTTTATGAAAGCTTTGCCAGCCAGAACAGATGAACCCAGATCTTTGTCTGAGGTTTATTAGCAAAGAAATAGCTCCTTATTCAAAATTTGTAATCATTCTTTCTGATGATTTTTATCATATTAAAAGGAATTGACTCTAGCCCCTAAGCTTTTCTTTAGCATAAAGTTTGTGTTTGGTCACGCTTAAGAATTTTCTAGCCTATTATGAATGCTTGTACAATTTCAAATACTTAGATTTTTTTTTTAAAGGTTAGTTTTGGTATAAGTGGGGACATTTTGAGCTCAGTAGAAGAGCTCCCCATTAAATGCTGTCATTCTGATTTTTACTTTCTACTGGCACAAGAAAGAAAGGAAGGTCTCTTAATTTTCCTATCTTCATATATAAATAACGAAGTTTGCTTTGTTTTTTGTACGTGGTGAATTAAAACTTCCTGAAACCCAGTTGGACTGACACACACATAAATCTCAATTTCCAAAAGTCTTTCCTTTTTATCTACAAAAAGTGGTTGTTTTTTATGGTTCCAGATTGTTGACAGAAAATTTCTCAATATCCTTCTGCTCACCTCACCCCTCCCCTTTCCTTTTCTTTTTCTTTTTAGGGATTTAGCCATTTCTGTTTTAGAATTGCCCTATAACAGGGGTTTGATACCAATAATGTTTTGGTAGCAACCTCTGGATGGTTATGACTACTTAAGTTTACTTAAGGAGTAAAAGAAAGTAACAACTAAACAACAATTTGTATTGCATAGGAAAATTACTTTAGATGGCTGACTAAGATATAACTTGCCTAGCAGTGAGTATTCATTTAAATAGAAAATACCTCGCTAATGGAGGGATTAATCACTAAAAATTTTATCTCCTACACAACTCATTCTTCCATTAAAATGTACTCTCGGGACCTTGAATTTAACTTTTGGTTATACAATTTCATCTTGAAGTTCCCAGTGTCAACTTGCGAGTCTGCCCTGCACGTGGTGTCTACTGCCCGCCCGAGCAGGGGAAACGATGTCCACCTGATAGGAAACTGGAGCGCGGATCGACTAGAGTGCAATCAGCTGTGGCCCTAATGGCAGCTATGTCGTTTTGAGTCGTTATTCATTTATTTGTATCACTGCTGTTTTGGAGGGAGCTGCTCCAATTTAATAGAGACTTGTAAATGGCTGATATTTTGATGAGTGGATCTCGGCTTGTTGTTGTTTAGAGTCACTCAGCATGAGTCCTGAAAAAGGATTTTAGGGTTCTGGTGGTTTTAGATAGTTCTAGCATAGGTAAATCCATAAAGTGAAGTCATACAATACGTTACCTTTTGTGTCTGGCTTTTGGGCGTTCATCCATGCTGCGGCATGTGTCACTACCTCATCCCTTTTGTGGCTGAACAATATTCCATTGTATGGATATACCACATTTTGTTTATGTCTTTAGTTGATTGACATTTTGGCTATCATCAATAGACTTTTTTTTCAATAGACTTTTGTGAATGATATTGCTATCAACATTTGTGTACAGGCTTTTGTTTGAACACTTGCCATCAGTTCTTTTGAGTATATACCTAGGAATGGAATTGCTGGATCATATGGTAATTCTGTGTTTAACTTACTGAAAATTGTTTTCCACAGCAGCTGTACCATTTTACATTCCTGTCAGCAATGTGTGAGAGATTTTAAGTATCTCTACATCCTCACCAATCCTTTTTTTCCATTTTATTGATTCTGGCCATCCTAGCTGGTATGAAATAGTGTATGAATTACTGTTTAAAATATAAATAATTCTAGTGAATTTCAGCACGCATTATTGGTATTTATACAGTCTTTGGAGCACCTAGTCTTTGTTGCCAAATCATCAGGCACCTTTAAGACACGACAGAAAAGAAAACTTGTCCCCTGCCTTTTAAGAGCTTAAAGTCTTAATAGAGAAGTCAATTGAGTTATAGAAATAGAAACCAGCTACAAATGTGGGTTGTTTAACTGGAGTTAACTCTAGTTTCACCTTATACTATAAACAGAGAGAACTTAGGGCCTCAACTTTTTCATGTAATAGTCAGAATGTTAAAAACAATTGAGGTGCTTTCCTTCACTAAAACAAAAAACAAATCTTAAGAAACCAGATGAATGCTGAGCTTCTCTTCCCGCAGAAACACCACTAAAGAAATCCATAGTTTCACATTCCAACGCATGAATCTGCTGAACACCAGCTTCATTCCTCCTGCGTTTATGCTGGTACTCCATCCCCCGGGCCGGCTGTCTTAACCTGCTCGTTTTTTTAGTGACAGACCTGATCATGACCACTTCACTAAAATCTCCAGAAATCTCCAGAAATTCTGGTTTCTCTTCCTTTGTTTTTCTTTTTTCTTTCCTCCTTTCTCTCCTTCCTCAGCATAGTACAGATGTGCAGCCTGCCTGTGAAAGTCTTGCCTCTTTCCCTTTACAAAGTATGAAAGTGAGAAAGAGAGCACCAGAGCGGGCAGTCAGTTCAGTGGGTTTTTCTTTTGGTATCAGAAAGAGAGAGAAATGTCATCTTTAAGATTGTTTTGACTTGGGCAGACCGGAAGAGACAGAACGTGGGTCACTGTGCCTGCTGTGGTGGCTGCCCGCTAAGTATTGACATCTGAGTGGGTAAGAGATGTCTCCTAGATTAGAGAAGCAGAGCAGCAGCCAGGTGAGAGAGAGAATGATTGATGACGTGTGTCCTAGCTGTGGTTGCTTTCTGTTCCACGAGAGGACGTGGAAAATGCAGTGTTTCTCCTGGAGTGGATCTCACAGACCCTATTTTATACCGCTGTTACCGAGTATAGGGCTCCTGGCCTCATTTTTAAGCTATGGATCTGACAAATTCAAACTTTGACTTTGATATCTAACAAGTCCTTGTGTTATCCACTTTCATATAAAAAAAATGTGTTATTGTGCTGCATTTATTTAGCACTTCATATTTGCAAAATTCCATGCCCGTATTATTCTCTATCAAAAATCCACTTACTTTTTAACACCTTATTTAGAATGGCGAACAGGGATACCAGAAGGTCGAATGATTGTATCAAGGACTCAGAGAAAACACCTTGCAAACTGAGCTTTTAATTTCTTTAAATTCTTTTTGGAAATTGGCAGAATATAAATCAGAAGCCAACAAACAGAGAAAAATTATGGTTTTATTACCTTTTTCACTTTCATCTTACAAAATTAGTAACTGGTGCTAGAAAGGAACTCAAGGAGAAGTTATCTGTTTGCTTAAATTGACCAGCAAACCCCAGAGAGTTTGCTGACAAATGGGCATTCGGGAATATTCAAGGTGATAGCTATTCTTACATCTTGATTGTGGTGGTGATTATACAACTGGATGTGTTTGTCAGAACTCACAGAACTATGTGCTGAATGTGTGAATTTTACTCTATACAATTTCGTCTCAGTAAACCTGACTTAAAAAAAAAAATCAGACCTTTTAAAGAATAAAATTTTTATCTGCCTTGCTCAGTAAATAGTGCGTTCTTTGGAAATGTTCAAGCCCTGACTGGGTGACCATTTGGGGGTACGTTTTGAATGAGAATCTTGTTTCTGTTCCACAAGGGGACGTGGGAAATACAGTATTTCTCCTGAAGTAGGTTCTTGCACTTGATGCCTTACTTACTGTAGCTTCAGTATGTATTTGTTGAAAGTTAAAATTAACCTAAATTTCCCTTTCAGTCTCTAGGGATCCGGGATCACAAGCAGGAAAGATATTTTAATCTGCAGTGTTAGTGGGTTGTTTTGTTATTGTTGTTTTAGACTGAAACAACAATTATCCATAACTTTTATTAATAAATTCCTTTTTTGAGTCATATTTTCACTTGTTAGGCTTCTATAGCTGCATAACCATCTCCCCCATTTAGTTATATTGACTTTTTCTTCGTTTCATTCATACACTCAGATTATGACAATGCATGTGCACTTGTGTCCAGCAATCACAAACACGTTTCTTCTCAACTCCAAGGCCACTCTGCTCAAACCAGTGCAAACAGCCTTGAGTTTTCTAATGGGACCTGCCATCACATTACTCAGAATTATATGACTCCTTTACTTCACACCTTTTTAGTCAGCACCGGTTCCAAAGGGACTGTAGATTTCTCTTTGGATCATTATTATATTTTTAAGATTAATCAAAACTAGGATAACGTGAAAGAATTGGTCATAGTCCTTTTATAGTTTGTAGGGTAGCCAGATCATGTGTTCAGTTAGAGCGATCTATTAATGTTTAGTAGCTACTCCTGTTTATTGCCTCCTCTTTCATGTGATTTTTATACTGAATGTTCCCACTCAGTTAACTTCTACAGTGCTAGTGTTTTTATTATCAATGCCCTCTTTCTAAAAACTTGTCAAAAAATATTGTAGTTATTATGGAATTATCTCTTTGCAATCTGATTTTATTTGTTTGAGTTGGAGGCAGTTAATAATTGATGGAAGCAAAGTTTCCAGCAAGATGCAAAAGAAAGTAATTACCCTTTTAAAATTAGTGGGTAGCAGTAATTGAATGGTTTAAATAGTCAAGCGGTGGCCTCCTGCTCTTTGGTTCTAGTTTAGCACAGCTCACAAACCTTTTGATAATTGTAGACTTTGCCTTCCTTCAGTGATACGATTTTTGTGCACACCACAGTCTTTACAGCCAGCTGTGTTTCCTTCTTGGCGTTCTTTCTTTCCTTCCGTTGCCCTGGCCCTCTCAGCCGTCTGCACTTCCACCCAGCCCAGGAGCCGAGCTTGCCACCTGGCCAGGCTGCTGCCACAGGAGGGAGAATTCGCTAGGGAGGACGGAGCGCTGCATGCAGTTGTCTAAGGTTGGAGACTCGAAATCAGTTGACACTGTAGAAAGCTTGCCCATTCGATGGAAAAGCCAGTGCTGCAGCTAATGGGGAGCCGCTGGACTCCAACTCTGGCATCTGTACCTTAGCCCTGCTCAGCCTGGAGCTCTTTTATTTTGATACTGAGAGCTAACGAGCGTTGCCACTTTTGCCACTTAACAGTAACAAAGCCTTTATTTGAACACCATGAAGAAAAGGCTGCATACCACTTTTTTTTTAATGAAATGATAAGATTGGTCACAATTCAAAACTACCAGGTGACTTTTATACACGACACTTTCTATATCATCATTTGTCTACTCACTCTCAACCTGTTTTATTTAATCTCTCTTCCCGTCTAAGAAACCTCTAAAGTACCCAAGGCTTTTGTCCCATGCCATTTTGCAGCCTGTGATTCTGCTCTCCTTCCTTCTCGTTCCTGAATGAGCAGCAGTGCAAGTCAAGTGGTTGTCCTGAATATATCCGGATTTTTTTTAGGAGAGGAGGCTTCTTGGTTCCTGATGTTTGATTGGCCATGTTTTGGCTTCCTAGCACTGTGGACAGAGATCCCTTCAGCTGTATCTTTTGCCCTTGAGTACAGGTCTTCATTCTCTCCTTCTCCCAAGAAATACACATGTCCTGAGAGTTGTAAGTTTACTTATGTTTTATAGCTGGCAGCTCAGGTCTCTCGCCTTCATGAGCGCAAGCATTGTTGGGGTTATTTGGTTTTCATTTGTTTATCTTTTCCACATTCACACTGTTTGTCTAACTTGGCAGCTTGCTGGGCTGAGCAATAATAAACCCTCTGTCGAGGTGAGCCAGCAGCTGATGGCATGGGGGCAGCAGAGGGGACCCCACAGCACAGTCTGTGATCCGCCAGGCTGCTGGTCAGAACCGGCAGGAACAAGAGCCTGTCTGTCTGCAGGCGCATAGGAGTAGTGTTACTGTGCCCGTCGTTTTGCTTTCCTCCTGGCTGAAAAGCACAGTTCTTGTCCAGCAGTCTGCAGACCCTTTCTCAGCAAATACCCATTCCAGAGACTTATCTGCCTGTCACATTGCTGCTGGCAGTTCTGAAAAGGCCCAAGTTTATCTGTCTGGAACTGCTTTAAAAATCACTGATAGAGGAATTCTCAGACTCACCATCCAAAATTGGGCCCATTACCCAGTGCCCTGAGTTACTTATATTCCCGATGGCTGCTCACACAAATGGAGTGCTGATTTCTCTGTTTCACACTGAAGGCAGCTTGGGAAGGAGTTGATTGGCTGCCTGGCTGGGAAATGCAGAAATTGTACTTTGAGTGGCTTATTTCTTAATATCTGTGTAAATGTCTCACTGCTATTCCTGAATTGACTCCATGTTGTCCAATGGAAATGTCCCAGGTGTGGTTGTGCATCTGGATTGTGGTCTCTTAGAAAGCCAGGATCAGACCAGCTGGCCCGGCCCGGAGTGGCCGAGAGACTGGGCACAGGAAAGGCCTCTGACCCGTTTTTCTAAGGATGGCTGTGTGGAGATGATCATGGTAAATATGCAAAGTCCTGAGTGACTTTCCCTTTCTAAGAAAGGAGGTGTAAGAAGGAAAGACTTCTCTATTTTTCCATGTGTTAAAGTTAGCCTCAGAAGGTTAGCAGATGGTTTTAACTTAAACTTTGAAGTTCTATAACTAGGTTCTCTCTATCAGTCTTCGTTATTCCTGTCCAAAGTCTTAAAAGGTCTGCTGATGATGAACAAGAGAAAGATGGTGGTAGGTTGTGGCTGTGATCCAGCACGTCGGCCGGCGCCCTCCGCCCGGGCTGCTCCGAGGCCAGCCTGGAGGGACACTGCCAATCTGGCAATATGACCGGTTTTTCACTTGACTTTTTCTTTAAAAAATAAAATTACCTTTTAGTTGGCCATTACATAACCCTCAAATTTTTAATAATGACAAGGACAAGAGTTCAAGTAGCTCAACTATTGATTTGAAAATGTGCAGACAAACATGAAACACTGAAAGGCATATTTTCCTTTCCCCACAGATTATCTCACTAGCTCCCGTGTCTACAGCACCCGTAGAAAGCCTTTCTCTTGCCACGTCACTCTCATCCTGAATATAACTTCTCTCTCCTTCTGTTTATAAAGAGGTTAATTCTGTAGTGAAAGATGCATTTAAGAGAAAAGAGCCAAAGTTATAGGAGGAGCCACATGATCCTAAAGCCATGAAACATCTTTACATCTATTTTTTGCCAGATCTCTCACCAAAGGACTAATAACTAGTCTGAACTAAATACATCTCACTTCCTCTCCGTTTCTCAGCTTCTACTTGGGCAGAGAACCTGTCCAGCAGGAAGCTTCCCAAAGCAGATCACAGGAAAGAGCAACAGATTTAATAATCAGCCTCAAAACAAAACAAAAAAATACTAATAGCAGACTGTGTCTTTGACTTTCAGATACAGTACAAAGTCCTTTAACTCCAAGATTTTTTTTCTCACTTTTTTTTTTTTAGAAGAAAATACTTTGTTTTTTGTGGAACTCAGAAATTGATCTGCTTCCTGAATGGTTAAAGGAAACTTGGGGGCTTCAGCCAACATGATATGATATATGAGGATCCGTCCCACTCACAGTGGTACCATCACGGGGGAACTGCAGAGCCTTTTACGCAGCCCCCTTAGAGGCCTCTCTGCACTTAGTCTCCCAAGAGGCTCAGGCTCCAGGGACAAGGAGAAGCCGCCTGACCCCCAGATGTTTCCAGTCTGCATGAACTCAAAGCAGGATCAACACAAGAATCATTCCTGTGTTGGGATAGTCTTAAAAGATGGACCTCAGCTTAGGCTGCATAGGATCTTCAAGGCCCTGTGGGGAGCTGTGAGAAGAGAGAGATTGGAGAGCTCAGATGGAGTGTGAAGGGAGAGTAACTGTGGATCTTGGAGGGCCTGTGTGTTAGATTTTGCCAGTCTGTTTGCTTTTTTTTTATTTCTTTTCTTTTTTTTTGTTTGTTTTTGTTTTTGTTTTCTTTTGGATCAGTGAGGAGTGGTCCACTCTCTTAAGTGCTGCAAGAAATATCCATAGCATTCAAAGATGATATCTCTAGAGTTCCTGTGCTCTTCTGTTTTTCATGTTTGTATCATCTGGTTTATTTTAAACTTCCATAGTGTCAGCTTAAGCACCACATCTCTTTTCTAATGAAATGTGTTTTTCTGTATTGCCATAGTTAGTATTTTCCCCAAAACCGTTTTTCATAGTCCCTAGGGTTCATCCTAAAACAGGATGTTTTGGCAAAGGATGTTAAAGAATAGAATGCTTATAATATTTTTGTTACTTTGCCTTTTCTTTATTCTTTACAGTTAATGAGTTTCAACCTCAAGTTTTTCCTGACTTTTGACTTTTATAAGCATTGGTCACATTAACTGCACATCATTAAATATCTAAGAAAAGACACTGCTGTCAGAAGATGTATTTGGACATTGGCATTTAAGAGTTAACACCAGTTTTCTCTGTCTTATCCTTTATTTAGATTTCGACACAGCCCCAACTGCTGGCACCTGAGAGACTGGACAACCCACAGCTGGATTAGGCAGTGTCTGAAATACGGTGCACAAGACAAAGCCTTATATACTCTTGTAAACAAGGTGTGTGGTTCCCTGGTGTCTGTAGCTTATTTTCTTGCGTTTGGTTGATATGGGTTTGTACTTACAGCACAGCAAATTACAGCATGACTGGTGCCCTCTGACACTAGAGCCAGCTGAGCCTCGTTCCAGGTTCGGGGGTCTTGAAGCCAGAACGATTCGGGGACAAAATAGCAGTGGTAGTGAAGTTTATTAGAGAGAGAGAGAGGGTGCATGTTAAAAAAAAATTAACGTGTTCAAGGTAGAGACATGCCCCTAGTGGAGTGGGTTGTTAGCTTGTTTTATAGAAAGGTTTTGCAGTGGAGATTTTCCAGCTCAACCTTTGAACACCAGGTTCCTTTTTTGTTTCAGGAGGAGGTAAGCATTGGTACTTGTGGAGCTCCATCATGCACTCAGAAGTTTGTTTGGGGGGTAGATGCTTAACAATCTTTATGACCCCATGCTTTTGTTATTAATCAAGATTCCACTTCAGGCCCATGGTTTCACAGCCTGTATGGTTTGGGGAGATTTTAGGGCTTTAGGGGAGGTTTTTGTCCTGTGAAGTCTGCAGCTGTGTGTCAGCTCCTTTGGAGCTGGGTGGGAACCAGGAGCCACAGCCTTAGTGTCCTATTCTGTCCTACCTCAGTAGCATAAGAAAGAAATAATGTTTTAAAGGTATTTGTCTCCAGATATCCTGTCTGAATGGGGCTGGGTACAAATTAAAAATAAAAATTATTGTACTTGCTGCTTTTCTAAGTCTAGTGACTTGGTAAAAGCAAGAAATAATCCAGTCAGAAGATTTGCACGGGGTGGTCATTTCCTTCCAGAAAAGAAGTGAGCATTTTGGCCAGCATGTGATCCCCAGCGTATTTAGGCTATCTTATGTAGTTTTAAGAAAGATACTTATTCCTAGTTATTCATAGCTTGTCCTCTGAGTTCCATGACTCCTCCCCTAAATACCAAGAGCCACCTATGATTAGATCTTTTTGAAAGTTATACTCTACCCAGCGGTTGAGTCTTCATCACCAAAAGTAAGCAGAAGCTTGGAATGTTACTGTAGATTTCATGCCAAAACAGTTTGAGCCATAGAAAGATTTGAATATTCTATATGTTATTTAATATGTTAAAATATATTATAAAACATTCCTGAATATAGCTTTAAGCTAAGCAAATGTAGTGTTTAAATGCCTGTTCTTTACAGTAGTATAGTTATGGGCAATCTGTCCTTTGTTAAGTCTTATTCTTGATTAGAGACCGTTAATAGCCATGAATTAATTTTCAGTTACCCTTATACAGTCTGAAACCATGTAACTTAAGCTAGAAGTTAACGTGTTTCCTATACAAAATGTGTATTTTTATAGTATCACAGATCCGTATGTTAGAATTCAGAAGGAAGTACTAGCCTTGTTTTTGCACCCCTCCGTGAAGAATAGTTCATTCGCATGACTTGAACCCAGCCCCACTCAGCGTGCATTTTACATGCTGTGTGTGAATACAGAAATAAGCAGTATCCTATCTTTGCCCTCAGCAAGCTTATAATTTAATAAGGCAGTGTTCTAGTTTGCTAGCTGCCAGAAGACAATATACCAGAAACAGAATGGCTTTTAAAAGGGGGAATTTAATAAATTGCTATTTTACAGTTCTAAGACCGAGAAAATGTCCTAATTAAAACAAGTCTGTAGATATGTCCAATCTAAGGCATCCAGGGAAAGATAACCTTGGTTCATGAAGGCCAGTGAGGTTCAGGGCTTCTCTCTTAACTGGAAAGGCACATGATAAACACAGTCAGGGTTCCTCTCTCATCTGAAAGGGCACATGGCAGACACAGCTTCATCTGCTAGCTTCTTCTCCTGGCTTCCTGTTTCATAAAGCTCCCTGGGAGGCATTTTCCTTCTTCATCTCTAAAGGTTGCTGGTTGGTGGGCTCTGCCTCATGGTGCTGCAGCATTCTGTGCTCTCTCCGAATCTCCTCCATTCTCCAAAATGTTTCCTCTTTTATAGGACTCCAGAAACTTAGCAAGACCCCAAATGGGTGGAGACATGTCATCATCTAATCCAGTTTAACAACCACTCTTGATTAAATCACATCTCCAGGGAGATGATCTGATTACAGTTTCAAACGTACAATATTGAATAGGGGTTATTCTGCCTTTATGAGATGGGATTTTGATTAAAACATGGCTTTTCTAGGGGGCATACATCCTTTCAAACCAGCACAGGCAGCTACGCATGTTCATTTCTAGATTGAATATTAAGGCAAATATAAATGCCACACAGGAGTTCAAGTAAAGTATTTGGAGAATTAGATGAGGGAATCCAATCAGAAAGAAAGAATTAGAAGAGACCTGAGGTAGTATTTAAGCGAGTCACAGGTAGAGATGGGCTGGCACAAGCAGTGTTGGCAGAGCTGTGTCTGGGTGAAAGCAGGGGCAGTACAGAGTATTCCCTCTCTCCTGGAGTATAAGGCATGTTAAGGGGGGGTGGGGGGGTGCAGTCATACGGAGGAACTATGTCTCAGATGCGGCCGATTCAGGTGGTCGTGATCAGTTACAAGATGAGGGTCTGGAAGGCCCAGGGGGAGGAATGGATGGACTCCTGTCCCTCAGCTCAGTGTAATGGCAGAGATCACACTCACAGAGTCTTAGGAAAACCCCAAGAAAGGTCCGGAAACACAGAACAAAGTCTGCCTCGATTCCTACAGCTCCCAGAGGGTTAGCAGAAAGAGCTCTGGTCTATGAACCCTGCAAATTCCTCTGATCGCCGTAAATGTAGGCAGATAACTGTATCCTTCTAGATTTTAGTTTTTTCTATTCATATGTCAAGTGGTTGCACTTGATCAGTGATTTCCACCCTCAACTGCCCATTAGAATTGCTGAAGAAGCTTTGAAAAATTGTAGATTTTTAACCCCACTCCCAGAGGTTCGAATTTAATCTGCCTGGGGCCCAGCATTGGTGTTGTTTTAAAGTTCCCGGGTGATTGTGAATGCATCCAAGTTTGAGAATGGCTGGCCAGTTCATTTCTGCAGTCAATTCTTTTCTGCGGTCCCTTCCAGTTCTAATTGATTTGTCATTCAGAAATATTTTATCTTTACCCTGCCCCTGGGAGTTAGTGCTGATTTGGATGGTTGCTTTGAGGAATGCAGACATAGCGCCTGAGCCACACCTGTGACACAATAGCTTTTAAACTTTTTCCCACTTCAACACCCGAGGGATCCCACATGGCCCCCCAGTCGCAGTGGCCCAGTTCAGCAGAGATTTGCAAGTAGGCATTAAGACTGCACCAGAATCTTCCAAACAAACGCTCGTCATTTGAAAAGCCATTTTAACTGTTTCGGCCACTGCTGTTCCCCGTGGTTGGTTGGGGCAGAATGGGGCAGCTGGGGGATGGTTTTCAGTCCCACAGAAAACAGAAGGGAAAAGCAACTGCAATCTAATCTGGATAATTAGTAGTCAAATTTGAGTATGCAGAAAAGTCACAGAGGAAACTCACTAAAACTGTAGGTTTCTGGGCCTCATTCCCAGATAGTCTCACTCTGTAGGTCTGAGGCTTAGGAATCGGCATTATTAAAAACACTCCTGGAATATTCTCAAGAAATTTTACATTTTGAGAAATCTGGATTCTCGAACGTTCAGCTGCTTTTGCATATAGTGTCCTCGGAGCCTGGTTAGTAGTGATATTACGTTGACGTATTTCTTGGTCTTTAAAAATTACTGTAAGAACCAGAAAATGTTGCATAATGTATGCTTTCATGAAAGTCCATTTTTCATTTTTGCAGTGATGTCCATACTTTATGAAAGGATCACTGAACCAATGTTTTTTTTTTCTTAATTTTTATTTTTATAGCTATAATGAGGTACTTGAATTGAGCTTTCTTTCTCACATACCGATAGTCTATTATCAATTACCCACCCTGCCAAACAGTCCCAACTTCCAAACTTCAGGAGTCACAGCTCCTAATTCTACAGTCACAGAGGCTGGAAAATGGTAGCCAAACATTTAAAAACTAATGGTGACAAGTTTTATCCATAGTAATACAATAGCATATATCATGGCCTGAATTAGAGGTTATTTTCCTCTTTTTTCCTTTTATTTTCATAACAGGTTCAATATGGAATTTTTCCAGATAGCTTTACATTCAATTTACTGATGGATGATTTCATTAAGAAAGAAAACTACAAAGGTAAGAAACCAAATGCAGGCTAGTTATTATGGGATTTCCACTGTGTAAATGTAGATATGTTCCCTTTTTGTATTCCTTAATGTCCTCTCTTTCCATGGCTTTATCAGTCAGAAATAAATGCATAGTTGATTTACCATACCACTTGGCCAGATAGGAGAAATACAACAATTTGGGTTTTTTCCCTTCTAAGCTGTCTCAGGCTTCATTGTCCATGCTGCTTTAGGCATAGGATGGCGAATTTGGTTTGCAGTATGCCCTGCCTGGGCTTCCGTGGTTAATGGTCATGGTGATGCAATATTAGTTGGACTTTTTTTATAGCATTGTTTGCTATGAAACAGACTTTGCTTTATTTATCACAGTTGTTATAGTATGCAACATTTACATTTGGTATGCAAATCAGTTGACTCCTCCTAGAAAGAGCTGTCCGCAAGTCTCTTCCCCTCCCTGGGCCCCAGTGTCCCGTATCCACCGTGAAGAGAAGAGGGATCGCTGAGCTCTCTTGACCACCACAATTCTCTGACCGCATGAAATGACTTGAAAATGGCTCTTAACTTCCTGCTGCCGTAGGGGAGGCCAGGGCAACGGAGATGGCAGTGGACTCTCATGCACGGCAGCTGGGGCACTGCACGCCGGTCGCTAGTGGACAAAGAATCTGTTCCTACCCTGGAGCCTGCAGTGTCCAGGATGGGAAATATCACAGTACAAAAATGATTTAAGAGAAAAGTTAAATTAATTATACAGACCAATCTAATTTCATTTTCTCAAACTGAAATGCAGAATGTAAATGAAAGATAAAGTATATTGTATTTATTTTTCATGTACAATTTTAGAGTCAGTCATGAACAGTTGCAAAAATGGAGTTTTTTTAAAAAACTGGGCTTTTAGCTTTAGTTGTATCCTTTGAAATTAGTAGAATTGATAGGACTACACAGCAAAAACAGTGAACCCTATTGTAGTCAATGGACTGTAGTTAATAGTGCAGTTATAAGAAGGGTCTTTCAAGAATTGTAACAAATGTACCATACTAATGCAAGGTGTTAATAGTAGGTTGGTATGTGGGAACTCTTTATATTGTGCATGATGTACTGTAAACGTCTCTAATTTTAAAAAATAATAATACTGTTTTGGTTGTTTATTTTTAAAATTACTTATAGGTCCTTATCTTGCTGCTGACTTACTAGATAACTTCCTGGTCTGCCTGTCCATCTCAGTTTCCCCATTTACAGAACGACTGTAGGAACCCTCACCTGTGACCTCCTTCAGAACCATGACAGGATGCAAGTGCAAAACCAGCTGGCCCTGAACAGCTGCAGTTCCATGCTAACTCTTGTAGTTATGAATATATGCAAAACTTAGTTAACATTTGTTGTGCCTGTGATATGTACAGCCCTATATTTTAAACCAATATCAACATTCTTTAATTTACGAACAACTAACTAAGAGAAGAGAGTGGTTTAAACTTGATTTTCTTGGCTTCTATGTTGTGGAATATAAAAGTCACTCAAAGACTGACCCCCTGTGACCAGCATTTGTGCGGAAGCAGAGATCTGGTTTATGCTGTATGTTATACTCAGGGACATGTAATTTATGAATGAGTTTTTTTCTCTCTCTTCCTTTAAATCTTTTAAACTGAGCCTTATTCTTTTTACAGGCATCTGTTTTCTGTCTTTGAAATAATGCCTGAATGTAGGGTTTCCTCTCGCGCGCGTCTCATGTGCTGTAACAGCGAGGAGGCCCCGAGCACAGGGTGCAGGCAGCCAGCCCTGGTGCTCTCCTCAGCTTGTTGGGTGACCTCCCCAGTCTGCCTTAATTCTTCTAGCTGGAGGAACATGATACCTTAAATTTGCTTCAAAATTTACAAGGCATTTTCATACATATTATCTTCTCGGAGTGAACAAAAATTTTTTGGAAGAGATGGGACAAAGAGTATTTTTATCATTATGAACACAATACTGGGGCCAAGTGAAATCAAGTGGCCTATTCGATGTCTTTGAAGACATGGAGTAATAGCACCTAATTTGGTCCTTTGCACTATGTCCAGTAGAAGCCAGACACTTTGAAGACACCTAGTTGATGGAAAACTGGGGTCAGAACTCACATTTTTTATTTAATTCTATTTATTTTCTACCATGCGAGCTTTTATATTTAAGTACAGATTTTATGATGTTACATACAACAAATTTCATCTCTATTTTACCTTCGTCATTTTGCCAGATGCGTTATCCGTGGTTTTTGAGATCATGAAGCAAGAAGCCTTTGAAGTGCCTTCCACTCAACTTCTCTCTCTCTATGTTTTATACCATTGCCTGGCAAAGAAGACGGACTTGAGAGTAAGTCATCTACCTTAGCTGTGCCAAGGACCTTAGAAGGTGCAGCAGCAGCTTCTCAGTAGGTGGGAGCTGGCCGAGGAGACCCCTGCCCACAGAGTCTGGAAAACTGAAGAAGGAATCTGAGATGCAGGTCTTGTGCATGCATGACTGGAAATGAGTGATCGTTCTCTGTTTTAGTTACTGCTTTTCCACGTGGAAATAGAGGTTTTCTCAAGTGAAATTCCCTATGCATGTTTTGAAACTTGAGGTTGGCCGAGTGAGTGTCCAACATACAGAAATGGGTAAAATCTATTGTCAGGGAGAGCCAGGCATGACCCAGCAGAGCAGCCACAAGGCAGCTGACACCACCCAAAGCCCTTCGGGTAGGAACTGCTGATGACTTCATTTGCATCCCTATTATCCTAAGGTGGCTCTGAAACCGTGGGTGTTCGGAAGGGTCCAGAATGCTGGGTCTTAGTTTCAGCTCTTAGGTTAGGACATTTAGTCGTTTTTGTAAAGCGCTATCTTAAGGAGTAACAGCAACGATACAACAACAAATTTTAAATAGCACGTACTTTCTACGCGGCTGTGTTCTTGGTGCTTTCAGTGTATGACTGCGTAGCCCTATAGCAACCCCACAGAGCCGGAGGGTAGGCATAGAAACCAGACAGCTGGTAGAGCCGCCTGATGTGGGTAAGCGGCTGCCCTGGATCCATCAGAAATCCCAGTTTGGGTAAGAACTGGACAGTCATCCAGTTCAACCCACATTCTAAAGACTTAATGAGTGTCATGCTATATCCCAAATCTATTAATTCAACAGATATTTATTGAGCATCTACTGCATTCCATACATTGCCAGGTGCTAGTGATCCAATGGTGAGCAAATATAAGCAGTTCCGTGCTTATAATCCTGGAGGAAAATAAAACTAACACACAGGTTTAAAATTAAAACTATAGCAAGCACCACAAAAAGAGACTTATGATGTTTTTTAAGCCTAATAGGATAATGTGCCCCAGAAAAGCCGTGTTTAAATCCTGACCCAATCTCGTGGGGCAGCTGTTTCTTTTAATCCTGATTCAGTGTGACAGCACTAGCAAGTAAAAAAAAACATGGGAAGAGAAGAGTGGTCTGTATGTAGAATGCTTCTGATAGGGTAGGTAAGATAAGGACTTTTAAAAAGTTCATTGAATGTATAACATGGAGGCACTAACCTTTGTTTCCATAGAGCAGTAGAGCAGGAAGCAAAATTGGGGTGGATTTTAGAGTGAGTTAGGAGTGCAGAAGTGAAGACGTCAAATATAGGCAGTCTTTGGTGACATGTAGCTATGAAGGGGAATGGAGAGGGTGAGAAGGAGAATGAGAGTTTGCTTTGTGTGAAGGGGAGAGACAGCATAAAATGGGAAAACCTCAAGAACATCTGTGAACTAACTCCTGATTTTAGTTCTTCAGTACAGTAGAAGCTGAAGGCTTGGAAGAGATTTAATATTTATGATAACCCAATGCAGCAGTGGTTTCGTGATTCCCAGGCAAATCAAAACATCTCTAAGCATTGTTTTAGTTGACTAAGGCTGCCAGAATGCAATACACCGGAGACGGACTGGCTTTCATAAAGGGGATTTATTTAGTCACACACAGACGTACAGTTCCTCCGTGGAAAGGCAGCTGGCTTTCCTGTAGGTTTCTCCGTGTCCCTCTGTTACATGGGAAAGCACATGGCAGCATCACTGGCCTTCCCTCCCACTCTGGGTTTTCCATTCTGCAGCCCCAAATGTCTGGATCTGAGCCAGCTCTGAGCCGAGTACGGCTGGGCTGTGCTGAGCTGCTTTGCTCTCTTCTGACTCTTCCTTTTACGCCTCCAGCTAATCAGAGTAAACGTCAGGTATTGTAAAAGCACTCCCCCAGCCGAGCGCAGGTGTGATCAGCCGCAGATGAATTTCCTGTGCTGATGGTTTAGGCTCACAGCAGTGGAGCCGGGCACCATCACCAGGCCAAGTCAACACCTGAACCTAACTACTACATTCATTCATCTCTTTGTTTTCACTCATCATTTTAAAACTCCTCTTGGACGTTTTGCCATCTCAGTCCCTGTCATCACCCCTGCTCAATTCCTAGCTATTTTACCTCTCATTTGCCTTTTGTCCTTGCATCCTGACACTGTAGCTCATATTTTTCCCTATAGGAAAAAGAAAAGAAAATGTTTTTAAAGCTTTTTATATTTTATTAGCTGGGTCCACTTTTCATACAGTTTGTGCTGGGAAAAGCAGACTTCCCTGGATTAGAGTGATTTGCTTTTGACAGTAAAATGACATGGTCCTTAATTATCTAGCTCTTTTACTTATCTGTGCTGCAAAAATGCCTGGGGAGGTTTTGTTTTTCTCCCAAGGTCTTTGCTTTTTTTCAAAGCTTTAGAAAAACCTACAGAAATTGCACTTAGGTTACACAAAAGCCATTCACAGTGAGGAGGCTTGAGTGTGCAGTACCACCTGGGATGCCTCCGTGTGCCTGGCTGGCTGCAGCTGTAACCTGCACACCGCGCTCGTTCTTGGGCTCCATCCCTGAGCCCTGGGTGTAGAGTCCAGCACAGCTCTGTGCTCTGTGTTTCGAAGCCAGAGCAAGTGCTGTGGTTGATGTGTCCTCGCATGGCACCAAGGAGACCACAGCTGACCGCTGTCTGGGAGTTCCCAAGGCGGTCCCCTGGGCCCCGTGCTGTCTGCAGGTTCCCTGGCCACACCTGCTGGTTGTTGGCAGCCGGCTTAGATGCTTGTGCTTTTGCCTGCTCCCCATTGTTCTCAAAGGACTTTGATTTTGTTGAAGTGTAATTTTGGACCTGAGGTTTAAACAAGGCACCACTTGAGTGTTTCTGATTGCCCAATTTTTTTTTTCTTGGGCAGGCACCGGTAATTGAACCCTGGTCTCTGGCATGGCAGGCAAGAACTCTGCCACAGAACCACTGTGGCCTGCCCCTAATTTGTTTTTAAGAGGCACAAATCTTTCTAAAAGCAACCAGTAGTGGCATTTATTTTAATACTGTGAAGGAGTCTTAGGATTGTGGAATTGTTTAAAATTCCAGCACTGGCTCCACCCTGCCATGGCAGTGGGCTGTGGCCAGCGGCGCGCAAGGCACTGTTGGCTCTCAAGGCAGTGTTGGTCCAGAGTGGTGCTCTTGATCACGGTTTTATTTTGCTTTTCCTGCTTGTAAAGGTAACTCTTATTCATTGCAGGTAATTTGGAAAATAATGAAAAGTAACAAAGAAGAAAACCAAAAGTATTCATAATTTTGCTGCCCAGAAATCTGTTAATATAGAGAGTATTTCTTTTTCTATGTTTTTTTTAAACAAATACCTTCTATTCACAAATTTGGGACTATAATGTAGGCACAACTTGGTTATGTGTTGCTTTTTTACTTAACACTGTATCATGTTCTTTTCCTCTGTATCATTCAAAATTACATTTTTGCATAAAGTATTCATTGCTGGGTGGACAATGCTGTGTATTCTGTTGCAGTGGGAAGAGGAGAAGAACTTCGGTGCGTCCCTGCTGCTCCCAGGCCTAAAACAGGAAAACACAGTGGGGTTGAGTTCCCAGGTGTATGGCCTTGCACTTCTTGGTAAGCTGAGTAAGCCTTGCAGATGTCTTTCGTCATGGATAGAAGCGATGCATTCTTCTGCTTCCTAACAAAATTGTAATTTGATTTAAATTTTCTAATGAAATTCCAATCCAGCCTCTATTGTTAGACGTAAAAACAGACGGAGTGACTGAGAGGGTTGAGAAGCTTCTTCACCGTTGGTGAGAACCAGCTCCAGTGGCCCCGGTTTAGATTTGGTGTAGAAGTCGTCAGTGTGAGGAAGAGATAAAGACAGGAAAACTCTACCCCTTGTTTTAGAGAAGCATTGAGTGGCTCACCGGTGCAGTGTGATTGTATCGTGCCGTGAGGTGAGGGTTTTACTTCAGTGCTCTGATCGCACTGGCAAACTGGCCAGTGCAGGGGAGGAAGCCGTCAGAGGCCTGTGGCCTCAGAGCCAGGGTTGTGTAGATTCAAGGCAAATAATCAGCCTTGATGTGAATGGGTCCTGATTTACATGTCTGTTAAATGCATTCTTATTTCATTGCCCTTCCGTTCTCTTTCTCAAATAGATAAACAGCAGAGAAAACACCCGCTCTGGACCATGCACTGCTCTTGCTTGTCTTTGTTTTCTGAAAATCATCAAAATTATTGCATTTTGGGCAGGCTACGGTGGCTCAGCAGGCAGATTTCTCACCTGCCATGCCAGAGACCCAGGTTCAATTCCTGGTGCCCATGTCAAAAAAATAAAAATTATATCATTTTAACTGCTTTTGAAGTTCATCTTTGCCAACAAAATGTAGTAGGACGTTCCTGGGTGCTGATTCTGACACTAACTGACTCAGAGAGGAATTTCAGAGCTTATCAGACAGGCTAGTGGCTATTTTTAAAGATCATTTTTTACATCTACTATTGATATGGATTTACGTGATTTTTTCCTTTGCCTTCAAATTAGCATTCAGAGCCATAAGACTGCATGGATTGTTCAAGAAGCTGTCAAGGCTAAGGAAATGCGCTTTGTTGTTCATGAGCAGAGGCCCTGGTGCTTTGTGACTAGCAGCCTCAGATCAAAAACTCGTTTCTCTCGTTTTGTTATGTGTGCTGCAGCCTCATCCCACCCTAATGGAAGCAGCTGCCCAGCGTCCAGCCCAAGCACCTTAAAGGTCTAAAATTAGCTGTCACCTGATAAGCTGTGTCTATTTATGTGCTATTGTAGCTTTCCCAAATCCTCCTTCTCAGCAAAGATAAGTAAAGGTTATTTAAAACCTGACAGCTCAAGGTAAGGTGACTTACTCAGCCGTTAGTGTAGAGAGGGTCTGTACTCCCCAGGAGTTCAGGGACAGCCTCCTCTCCTTTCCCCACTGGAGGACAGGAAAAGAGGCTCGGGACCCAGGGCCAGGCTCTCCGTCCTGGCTTGAGGTACCAAGAGATACACCCGTGTGCTGTGGCCCAAGGCTGACAAGGCCTTCGTGGGTAAAGGACTGATGAGCGCAGCAGGGCCAGCAGATCGTGTGTTTGGTTGTTAAATATTCCCTGTTGGGGCGAGTTGTTATTAGTTTACAAGATTCTCACTGGAGAATAGTTATGAGTCTGTTTTTCTGAGGGAAATTTTGTTCTTTTCTTTTTTTTACTAATCATGCAGTCACATTGCGAAAGCTATATATCATGAGGAAATTTATTCTTGAAACAAGAAATAGTATTCAGTTGTTTGACTCATTTTTTAAGGGTAGCCTGCTTAGGGGCAGATATATCAATTTCTCTTAATTTCCCCCAAACCTATGGTTTAGTGCATCCTAACAGTAATCCCCACTAGCCCAAATGCGAAAGAAGAAAAGCAGGTTCACACAGTTTTGTGCTAGATAAATGTACCCAGTGAATTTTCCCACAGTCTTTATCCAGTGAACTTTCACCGGGTCGCTGGAGTGGGCGAGTGTCCGTGTGTTCTCAGTGGGCTGGGCTCCTAGAGCTGCCCCACCAAGGTGCTCTGGTGCCCTCGGTCCTTAGTCTCAGGCGTGATGGGAAAATGTGGCTCAGCATTCGTCATTGTCTTCTCTGGCCACAGGGAAGGTGGAATTGCGCCGAGGGCTGCGGGCGGTGTACCACGACATGCCCCTGATGTGGAAGCCTGGTTACCTGGGCAGGGCCCTTCACGTGATGGAGAAGGTGACTGCCTCCCCAGCAGACGTGATGCTGTGTCAAGAAGCGGTAATGCTCCTCAGCGTGACTCCGTGGGGCTAGCCATCTGTTCCTCATGATAAATCAGCTTTGAGTTTGTTTTCTCCCTGTTCCCACCCACCTTCCCTCCTCTATATTTCGATAAAAGATTTCATTTTCCAACTTAAAAAGGAACGAAGAACTGCAAACATTTTCAATGTTACTTACAAAAAGCAAAAGAAAAACAAGATTCATATTGAATTTATAGCTAATTGTCTCTACAAAGGAAAACTATTCCCCCCTTTAACATTCAAGCTGAATTAAAAAAAATATGGCCCACTCCACTGCCCTGCCTCCCTCATATATGCATTTCTGTTCTTTGCCAGCAGCTTATCTGGGTTATGCTGATCTCTAATTTATAGACACTCTGAACTAAAGATCTTTTTCTGAGGGAGGCTCCCTTCTATTGAGAGGCTCTAACATGCACTCAGGAGCCCTTTGTTGGTTGGGGTCTGTGGTGGTCTTTCCTTTTGTGTCAGTTCCAAAACGGTTTAAGAGGAAAGAGGAGGTACTTTAGTATCCATCAAGCAGAGTTCTTGGCTAGTCTTGCTTTCCTGCCTAGTTGATCAAAGGGGCAATCACATGCCATTGTGCTGATTTACTTATGCTGAAAATTCTGAGCTTGGTTTTTGGTGCATTTGTTTTGTGCTGAGTTTTCCATTCCATCTCACTGGGAATTTCTAATGTGAACTATTATAACCATTTATATTTCCTACAATTTTACAAGAGAAGTTTTCTCATGGTTTCTTAGACCCAGTTCTATGTTGAGGGTGGGGGTTGTTTTTGTTTTTCCTTTTCTTTCACCTTTTCTAGCCTCTCCTCACAATATGCTTTCAGAGCTGCAGGGTACTGAGTTCTCTTTCTGTGCCACAGCTCGATGTGCTGGATGGAGTGCTGCAGGCTCTGGTTTCTCCAGCCGAGGGGTCTTCAGCAGAGCAGTCCCAAGAAGGTCGAGACAGCCAAGGTTCAGAAGAGCTAGCAGAGCAGTTAGATACAGAGGAAACGGAGCAGTCTAAGCTCCCCCACTACCTGGAACGCTTTGAGGTGAGTCTTGGAGGATTGTGCATTAGATATGCTTTTCTGCCGTGGTGATAGACAAGCAGTCCTTGCATGCATAAATGGCACATACAAAGGCATTTAAAACTTACTGAAATTGCATTTTCATTGCTTCATACAGGAAGTAGTGTTAAAAGAAACGAATGGAATTTTTATGCTCCTTTTTGTACTTATGGTTCACAGTTGTGTTCACTGAGGCAGCATGCCATCACCCACTCCTTCCTGACATGTGTCTGGTGTTGAAAGGCCTGATGGCTGGATAATCGCTTTCCTACCCACAGCCCTGACCTGACTCCAACCCCAGGTGAAAAATAGCTGGTTGTTTCTCCATATTTCACTTAAAGTGCTCGATAATCCATAAACCCAGTTAGAAATTCCAAAGCCACATTTACGTATGATAGAGAGGTGACACAGCCATCTTATCTTGCTTATCTTCAGTGACTTCGTTTGTTCCCCAGTGCTCTCTTGGGCAGCGTGGAGGATGCCGCAGCTTCTTCCTGAATGCCTGAGCACGCAGGCTGCCTTTGGAAGCGTTCATCTGTACTCAAAACGCATCTGGTCACAATATGCATTGTGATCTGTGTCAGAGAGGAAGAACCATGTTCAAAGGTTAAATCCTTGACATTGCCTTCCTTTGTTTCTGGTTTATTTAGTGCCAAGAGGAAAAGGTACTGCCCGAATGGGAAGTCTTTATACCTGGCAGAAAACCTTCCCGTTCCTGCCAGCTGACCTATTGAGTCATTTTGGGAAAGAGAGCTATAAACTTTGCAAGATTATTTACTGCATTTAAATCTTTTCAGTAATTGTATTGAACCAGCTATAGGGAACCTATTTCCTCCTGTTATTAGGGGGATTCTGTTGTATTTTTAGCAGCTGTTTCTCTCTGCTTCAATGAGGTCATCGCTCAGCTTCTCTCATTTTATAACTTGAACTGAGAAAGAGAGGTCAACTGATATACAGAGAATTTGTCTGTGTATCTTTTCCTCTTAACTTTGCCTGTAGATTTTTTTTTAAGCTTCTTAAAGAAAATCTACTTAGCCCCATGGATCATCAGTCACCACGTTCGCATTGACCGAGGCTACCTTACCACAAATCACAACCTCCTTCACTTGTTTCCCGTAGAATCAGTCTCAGGATAGAAATCTGCGCCTGCAGCAGACTCTCAGATCTTGCTTTTCCACAAATGCTTTTTTTTTCAAATAAAATAGAGTCAAACATTTATGAACTATTAGCTGTGTGTTAGACATCATTGCATTGTGCGAATCCTCACAAGAGCTTTGGGTGGTAGGTGCTCCTTTTTCCATGTTACCTGACACCAAGGCTGAGAGAAACTAACCCCTGAGTGATTGACTTCAGATCTGGAAAAAGGTTGCTGACTCAGAGCCAAGCCCTTCTTCCAGTGCCCCAAGCTGTCTCCTCGGCCTCAGACCACATGGAGACAGCAGAAGGACTCGTTTTACATTTTCTTTTCTTCTTGTGGCCTGATACTTATTGACCACCTGCACGTCCCTTGGGCCTGTGGTTATGACTGACCTGTCCCACTAGCCTCTGCCCACCTTCCAGCCTCTCCCTGGCACAGACCTTTCTCGTATGCCAAGCGAGTGCATGCGTTTGTGGTGTGCAGGGAGTCCCTGGTAGGGTGGCATAAGCCACGGGTGGGGCCGTAAGTGGCCCATCCAACCATCTGCATCCGAGGCAGGTAAGTAGGTTAATGTTTAAATACTTTACTTCTTCAGGATTCAGTTCCCGCCAGACCACACTGCCATTTCAGATGGAGTTGTCAGCTGTCGGGGCATCAAGGCTGACCTGCAGTGGCATGCAGCAGGTGGAAGCTGTAATGATGTGAGCACTTAGGGGACCTGTTCAGCACACCATTAGTAAGAAACCCTTGAAGGGATCTCTTGGAAGGAATACTAGTAGGACAAATGTTCACCTCGGTTGTTCTAAAGGAAAAGCACGGATGGACTCACTCCAGTTTATCATGTGCTTCTACCTGTTTGTTTGCATCTTAGAATCTTTGTTCTTAGAGTTTGCTGCGTAGTTTGGTATAGGTCACAATGGAAACATAAATTTGTTATACTGGTGCTGTCTTTGTGGTTTAGAAAAAGAAGAAGAATTGCACAGTTCTGTACAGGCAGTCGCAAACATACGGTGTTATGTTTACAGTTTGTGAGGGAAGGGGGAGAAATCACTTGTGCTGCATCTGAGCAAAATCGCCCCACGACAAAAGCTAACTGCTTAGATGAAAGGCCGTGTGGTAGGTTCCTAGCCTTTTGCTGTAAGCCAAACACAAATGACTTAACTGTTCTCTTTTCTTCTTTGTGCTTATCTCCTGTCTCCTTCTCCCTCCTCCCCCTTGTTTTCCTCTATTTCCAACAGGCCTTACTTTCGAAGCTCCAGGCTCTGGGCAAAGTTGAGTCAGAAAGCCTTTTGACTCGAACCACCCAGCTTGTCAGGCAGCAGCTCCCCACCTGTGAAGCAGAGGACATCACCAACTATGACCAGAAGCTGCAGCAGTGGCGCCTGGAGCGGATGCAGCTCATTCGGAGGGAGCAGGAGCAGAGGGAGAGCGCGCGGAGAGCAGCACAGGCATCTGTCTGATGCTCAGCACAGGGCCCAGCCCCCTCCCACATGAGCTCATACCCCCATCAGATGAGACCCAGGGATCTTAGAGCAGGCCACGGGGTCACGACAGCCGTGACAAGCTGCCAAGCCAGGCACTGGTGAGCTCTGAGGGACCAGCACGCCCGAGGTGAGGGGGCCGGAGGCCTTACCTTGGTGGGACTTGGAAGCTGAGAGCAGCGTGTGTTTGTCAGACCAACCACAGTTTTGTATAGGAGGGCTTCACTTCATACCTGAGTGTTGCGGCTTCTGGAGCTCTTCACAAGTGTCTCTAGGGATTAAGTCTCTGAAGGGAACCATCGCAGCACTGCCAGCCCAGACGCCAGGAAGGGCAGTGGAACTTGGAAAGTGCAGGTGTAATTGGACCGGAGCATGAGCTGAGTAATGCAGAGGGGCTCGGAAGGCTCCTGGTGGCATTCCTCAGCTCGGGTCAGTTCTGGACCCTGAAACTCCCTGGTGCCTGGTGATGGTGGTGGGAGAAGCGACAAGGCGGGAGAGTCAGGGTTCCAGCACAGACATGGGGTGTTGTGTCTCCCCAGTCCAGGTGACTCGGGCTGATGTGCACCCCTAGTCTCCCCGCTGGGGCAGCACTCACCACAAGCTGGGAAGGAGGTGACTGTGCCTCACTCTTCCAGACGGGTCCTGGGCCAGCATGCAGTTCAGTGCAGGAGTGAGCACAGACCACACACCAACTTGATTTCAAATTTCAGAAACGCAGAGTGACAATGTAGAATGTAAGTCTTTTGAGGAGAAAGCTAGCCGGAGCTAGCTTGGCTTCTCCATCATGTTGGGGTGGCTTCTTTTCCTAAACCATTGTTCACCACCTTTATCAGGTACATAAATGAGCCTTTTGTTTACACTCACGTAGACATACAACTTGTGAATGCACATTCCAGTTAGGAAAGTTGGAGAAAATGAAAGGGGTGATGGGCATTCATGTAATGAACAGGAGGCATGAATAACTGTGAAGCTGTCAGATGGCAGACGTTTCCTTGCTGAAGTTTCTGTACTGTGAAGAGGGGTAAGGGAGCAGCTTTTGGTTGCTGTGTAATTTTGATTTAAGTGCGGTGGTGTACCTTTATTCTGAATTGTGCTCCTCTTTTTCAAGAGCCTGTGGAAATAAATGTGCTGGGATTATTTTGGTGTTTTCTCTTGGGAAAGGGAGGGAGATGTTGGGAGTCACACCATCACTGAAACTGTGATCTGTTCAACATCTGCAAGTCCTCGCCCCATCAGACGACGGCATGTGTGACGTGCCGACAGCTGGCATTTACACCACTCACTGTGCCCAACACTGTGCTTACAGCTCACACAGCCCTCTGGGGGAGGTGCTCTTGTCCCATTTTATGAATGAGGGAACTGAAACCAAGTAACCTGCCCGAGGCCGGGCCACCACCGCCCGCCCATCCATCCGTCGCCACCCGTACACCGCGGTCAGTACCCAGCACAGGAGCCCTTTGGACCACGAAGCTGAATCTGACACACATGGCCAAAAGTCAGTTCTGACATTTTAGTCTTCAAGCACAGGGCTTCCTCAGGCTCATACTAAGTTTCTTTCCTTGATATTTAAAGCAGAACGTTCAAGATCAATCGGAGGCACCTTTTTCTCAGATGCCCTGCTGCGTGGTCACCAGGTACACATCTCAGCCTCCGCTTCCCTCTCCCCTGCCCCCTGGCACCCAGCCCTCACCGAAAGGGGCCCCTTCTGCCACTGCTGCCCTCCACGAGGTGCTTTCTTGTCCTCAGGATTCCTTCCACTCTTGCCCCACCCACCCCTCCAAAGGTTCGACCTTCCCCACTCCCACTGCCCCTGGCAGAGTTGGAATGGCCGCAGCTGCCCCCTGTGCTGCTCTGCTCCCTTAGGGGCTGTGTGGCCTTGTCACCAAACACGGTTGTGATCCTAACTCCAGGCTGCCTGAGGATGGCACAGATGTGGGTGGGAAGGTTTTGATCAGTTTAACAAGAAATAATCAGAAGTCTTGAAAATAAGTTTAGAAAAGCCATTTTTTCCAATCTGAATGAAGAGAAAGCTGGCTCTGACGTTCCATGCTTCCCCCGCTCCCCGCATTGTGCGCCCACGCATTCTCTTTTCTTTCTTGGCTGCATCCATGTGATGATCTTTCAGAAACCCTTTTATTTTAACTTCCGCAGAGGAGAGGGGAAATAGCTGCTGTTTCAAATACCGAAACTAAATTGCAGGTTTTGTCATGTTAGGTTTGGGTATGAAAGTCGTTTGGAAACTCACATGTAGTTGCCCCAGGAAGCAGATGCTTCATCTTCAGATGTGGGGGAGTGGAGGGGAGGGAGGGGTTGGAGGTGCCAGGCAAGGCCCTCCCGGTGGCCTGGGGAGTGGCTCCTGACCCTCACGGCACACAGCTCTCTGGGGAGTCCTCTGACACGTGTGTCCACCCAGCTGGCTGCTTCCTGGTCTTTTTCCCTTTCCTCCGTGGTTTGCCACAACAACTCGGGTATTGCACTGTAGGTCCGAGTTCATTATTTAGAGCTTACTGGTGAGATTGTGCCATCCTTGAACTCCAGAGGATTGAGCACCAGAGTCTTGTTTGTCACATTCCACTGCAGGGAGCCATCGATGCAGTGCTTTCTATCAGTATTTGTTGAGCAGGTGATTTTTGATGGTTAGATCGGAAAGAATGTCTTGGATTGAGCTGTAGTTTCCGACCGCAGTGCTGGGACACGGGAGGTCGTGTGGACTCCGCTGAAGGTGTGATGCCGGAGCAGGCTCTGGGTCCCTCAGTGGAGGCCAAGCAACACCAGGCCCGGGTGGAGGGCTACGAAGGAGCCAACAGGAGATGAGAGTTCCACCTCGCAGAGAGGAGGCGACGAAGTCATGACACAAACCTTACGGTTTCTAGACCAATATCCTTTCTAATAAAAGGTCATATGTAGTGGTCACGTCCTAGCAACCAGGAGCCATGGTAAACTTTTTACATGCCTTTTGTTATTTAATCCACTCTTGGGACCAACTATTACTTCAGCTCCCTCTTATGTATAAGAAAACAAAAGCATAGAGGGGTTAACAAGAGCCCACTGTTGTGGTAGGTGAACTGGAGAGCCGAACGCAGCTCTCACTCCGAGTTCGGCCAGGACGTATGCTCCGAAAGTTGGTTAGAGGCGGCCGTGCAGCGGGATCCGGGCAATGGCCCTCGAGCTGGGCGAGATGCAGAGAAGCCCAGCAGGGAAGGCAAGGCGCCCGGCCCCACCCAGCCGGTGGGCACCCAGCGGCCATCTGTGCTGGGCGGCAAGGAGCCCTGGTCTTTACAGGTGTCCGTGGTGCTTGGTGCACTGGGCGTGTCAGCCTCCAGCACCCCTGACCACAGGGACTCCCATGGGCAGCAGACGCTCACACCGGGCGGTGGGGCCCGGACGTTCCTGGCGGTGGCTGTGGTGGTCCTAGAAGAAGGGGCCACCATGGCAGCCAGTGGTCGAGGCCACGGTACCCAGCACCATACTGTGGCCAGGACAGCCCCCAATAGGATTCTCGGGCCCCAGGTGCCAGAGGGCTTTGCGATCACATGCACGAGGCCCAAGAGTGAGTCTGCAGCAAGCGCTTCATTTGCAGATGGCATTTCTCGGGTAGACGGGTACTTAGGAGTTAGCAATTAGTACTAGCTGGCAGTTAGCAGTTAGCAGTTAGTAGTAGTTAGCACTTAGCAGTTACAGTTAGTAGTTAGCAGTTAGTAGCAGTTATAGTTAGCAGTTAGCAGTTATAGTTAGTAGTTAGCAGTTAGCAGTTATAGTTAACAGTTAGTAGTTAGCAGTTATAGTTAGTAGTTAGCAGTTATAGTTAGCAGTTAGCAATTATAGTTAGCAGTTAAGAGTTAGTAGTTAGCAGTTATAGTTAGCAGCTAGTAGTTAGCAGTTATAGTTAACAGCAGTTAGAGTTAGTAGCAGTTAGCAGTTACAGTTAGCAATTATAGTTAGCAGTTGGCAGTAGTTAGCAGTTATAGTTAGTAGTTAGCAGCTAGTAGTTAGCAGTTGTAGTTAGCAGTTAGTAGTTAGCAATTAGCAGCTAGTAGTTAGCAGTTATAGTTAGTAGTTAGCAGTTAGCAGTTAACAGTTCTTATCTAGCTCTGAATATGCGTGTAAAATATTCAGTGACGTAGGACCGGGCATTGATTTCCCGAAACAAGAACCAAGATGGAAAGGGGTAAACAATGGCTTAGGTGACTGTTGCTCTTTGGGGAGATGCACTTGAGACCTGGAGCCTGGAGTTGGGAAGTGAAGCAGCTGCTCTCGGCCCGCAGGGTCTCCTGGGCCCACCCGGCACACCGAGAAAGGGATGCCCAGAGCTTCGGCTGCAGAGACTTAAAAAGCCACAAAGCACGGGGGTGGTGTCTTCTCGTTAAAGGTTATTAACCATTAGGAAGTGAACTTTCCAAAATCTGAAAATGAAAAATAAAAATCCTACTCCAGAAAACTGGGAAAGAGGAGTGCGCCTCAACATAATCATGTCAGGAAAATTGCCTCTTCTTCTAAATAACAGCCTCTTAGCTTGACAATAACTACTCCTTTCCCTCTCGATCTGGCCATCTCCCTGGCATCGCCTGCTCCCGTGAGGAGTCGTTGTCTGTATAGCAACAAGGAAGTCCAAACCAAGGGTGGAAGGCAGTGCCCAAGATTGTGGCTTTGTTTAAAGCAAATTAGTTTGGCTGCATGCATATTACGTATGAAGTATAGGGGCTCCAAATCCGAGCTGCACATGCAGAAAACAAGCTTATTTTTTATTTTTTATTGTTTATTTTTTTAATTAGAGAAGTTGTGGGTTTACAGAACAATCATGCATTAAATACAGGACTCCCAAATACCACTCTGTTATTAGCACTTTGAGTTGGTGTGGCACACTTGTTACAAAAAGATATCTTTTTGTGATTGTATTTTTGACCATGATCCATGGTTTAACTTACTGTGTTATACAGCTACATGGATTTTCTTTTCACATAGCACATATAATCTAAAATTTCCCCCTTTTACTCCCATTCCAGTATGTAATTCAGTGCTATTAGTTATATTCAGAATAGTGTATTCCAGTTCCCGGTGTTGTGTTACCATCGCCACCATCCATTAACAAAACCTTCCCGTCACCCCAAATGGAAACCGCATTCTAAGTCTTCAATCCCTATCCCTGCCCCAATCCCGTCCCACTGGCAACCTGTATTCTAGAGTCCTGCTTTATGACTTTGCTTATTCTATTTATTTCATATCAGTGAGATACTGTGTTTGTCCTTTTTTACAGAAAGCATCTGAACCTAAATTCCGTAGTGGGGCTTTCTGTGCCCATCAAGGACTATGAAGATTTGGGAAGGGAGCTTCTATCTTCAGATGCGCCCGATGGCAGGAGAGCCTTATTTGCTTTGTTCGTTCTCATGATGCTTCATCCCTGTGCAATATAAAAGTTAAATCCTTAAACACCCTCAGAATTTAATATGCTCAGGATACAAGAATGTATATTGAAAGTTTCCTCCAAAGGCAGCAGGGTAGCCATGGTTGGGTGTTGCTGTTTCACACACAGGCTTGTAACAATCTTTGTTGAATGCCCCTTGTCCAGCTAACAAAGTACATCCTCTCTAGTCCTACCTAACCCTGCTAGGCAGGAACTGTTAGCCCATTTTGCAGAGAAGAAAACTGATACTTAGTTGATTGGCCCAGAGCTGCACAATTACCAAGTGACAAGGACAGCATTTGGACTAAAATTTGTCTAATTTCAAGCCCACTTTCCAGCAACACCTTATAACTGCTAAGGAGGTTATATGGTGTTTGTTCATTCATTCATTGGATGAATATTTACTGGGCATCTACTATGTGCCAGGCACTGTTAAAATAGCCACTGAGGGTACAGCAGGGAATGCAACAAAGACCCCTTCCCTCGTGGGACATTCTATGGAGGGAGCCGTAATAAAATTAATAAGTATATAATATCATATGGTGATAGCTGATATGGAGAATAATAAAGCAAAGAAGAGAGTGCTGGTTAAGTGGTGAGGGCTGCTGTTTAAGCCTGGTAGGTGGGGGGGCTCCCTGAGAAGACGTTAAAGGCCAAGGAGATGAGGCTGGGAGCCATCGAGTCACCTTGAGAAAAGTATGTCAGACAAAGGACCCAGTCAGTGCAAAGGCCCTGAGACGGAAGTAAGTAAAATGTGCAAGACAGGAAGCAGCGGGAGAGAAGAGACAGGGAGGAGAAGGGACAGGTGTGGGCCCCTAGCCCATTAGTGTGGACGCTGACTTCTACTCTGAGATGAGGCCCCTGAAAGTGTTGAGCCCTGGGGGGCATGATCTGACTAATACTTTTAGATGATTGTTCTGATCTAGTTGCTATGTGGAGAATCGACTGGACGGGGGAAGGCAGGACACAGGCAGCTCGTTAGGAAGCTGCTGCAATAACCCAGGAGAGAAATGCTGGTGGCCTGGACAAGGCAGTTAGAGTGGGCATGGGGAGAAGAGGTCGGGCTGGATGTATTTTAAGGGTAGAGCCAGCAGAACTTGCAAACCAGCAGGTTTGCCAGTGGGCCAAGATTTTTTGGCCTGAGCTGCTGGACTTGTGTCTTTGCCATTTACTGAGCTGGAACAGCCTAGGGGAGAAGCAGGGGAAGGAGAGGGGAGGGCATGCCTGTGGGTGTGTTACATTTTCTTGGAGTATGTTGAAGACCTCTGCTGGACACCCCCAAGGGAGATCTTGACAGGCAGCTGGACATGTGTGTTTGGAGAGCAGAGAAGAGGTTCAGGCTGGAGATACAAAGTAGGACTATCTCTTCATATATGGCGTTTAAATCCGTGAACTGCATGCTGGAGCACGTACTTTTGGCTTGAGTGTTGAGTCGGAACCATGGAATGCAGCTGACCTAATGGTCGGGAGACCTCACCCCATAAACCAGACCTTCTAAGCACTGCTCCGTCTCCTGTGGCAAACATTGCAGCGGCCCCTGAGGACCAGCTAAAAGAACAGCCCATACAAGAGGACCTGCGTGTGACCAGAACTCATTCTGCATAGCGACACCCGCGAATTTCCAAGACAATGATATTTATACAAGAGGCCATGAGCCAGGAGTGGGTTAAAAGATCATTATGGAGACACAAAAGCATCCAGAGTGAGCAATGCAGTCATGGGGGGTGGGGGGAACGGCCACAGCTCCCTGACAGACCTTCCTCGATCTGCCTGAAGGACAGACAAAAGGAAGCTGAAAAAAACACTACCTCCTCCTATATGTGCAGAAGGTCCGGCTGAGGAGGGACGGAGGCTTCCCCATCTCTGCGGGTGGCCGGGGCGGGGAGGAGGGGCTGGGACAGGAACAGCAGCGAGGCGTGTTCAGGTAGGGTGACCCCTGCCCTGGTCTGCTGGGGACTGAGGATCCCGGGCACAGGACGTGACAGGTCAATGCGTCAGCCTTGGGCCAGTCCAGGAGAAGAACTTCCCCGGACCAGCACGCTGGCAGTGGGGTAGAAGACAGCCCATTTAATGAGCTAAGTTTAGTCTGAGAGATGGAGTTAAAATCACTTGGGGATGTTTTCCCAGTTTAAAGTTTTACGTGCTTAACCCTCTAACTTCTGGCGGGATTTCGGAATCGCTGCTGACACGTGGTGGCTCCTAGGAGGGCTGCGGGGGAAGGCCGGGGTCAAGCGAGCAGGGAGCAGGAGCACGGCAGCGGGATGGGGCCAGGTCCTGCCGGTGTCTCCGAGCCCCCCACGGTTGCGCGTTCCCACGCCGCGGAGGGAGCTGGGGTGCTGCCCCCCACGCACACGCGGGCGCCCCGAGCAGTCCGGGTGTGTACGTGTCCCGCTCGAGCCTCCAGGGATGCGGTTTCCGCCCATCACGCACACGTGCACACACACACGCACTCGCACTCACACGCCCCACCTGAGGCTAAGGTGGCCTCGCGGCGGAGCCCCTGTCACAGCGGGTGCCACGGCCCGGACAGCGAGGGCCGCGCGGTGCCCTGGTCCCACGAAGCCCGTCCCGGAACCCGCCTCTGGGCGCAAAGCCGAGCGCACCAGTGTTCTCCGGGTGACTGCGGCGCCCCTTTCTGCTGCGCAGCCGCCTTCCTAAACTACCCTCAGTTCCGGGGCGTGAAGATTATATGGAGCTTATCAGTAATAACGAGCAAGAAACTGAGAGAATTAGCTCCGTGAAATGACAGAGTAAAAGTAATTCCTGGGCCACGGTGGTTCAGCGGCAAGAATGCTCACCTGCCATGCCAGAGGACCCGGGTTTGATTCCCGGTACCTGCCCATGTAAAAAAAAAAAGTAATTCCAAATACAAATAAGTCATTCAAGACCCAGAATGTGGGCCTGTAATCACACTTTTCACATTTTATTTTTTAAATTTAATGTGATGTTTTCAAGAAGGCTTGGGCACGTTTCTATGCTTGCAGATCGTTTGCTTAAGAGCAAAAATCTCTGAATTCGCAACTCACTTCGGTTTAAAAAACCCCTTCACCCCGGGGCGCGGGCTCCACAGCTCACATTTTGACCTGGGCGGCTGCGCCCCGTGTTTGCTCGGCGCCCCACACCGTCCCGGGGACCCGCCGCAGCCCCCAGGAGCGGCGCCCGCGGGACCCGGCGGCGGGGGCTGGACACACCCTCCGGGGCGGGAGCCCTGGGGCCGCCCCAGACCCTTTCCAGAGCCGGACACGCCACCGTCTCCCGCTCCACCGTGCACCAGTTCGCTGTAACCAGAAAAGGCTCAGAAAGCGGTAGGCGCCCAGGAGGAAAACCGCGCTGCGATTCCTGAACCTGGCAAACTGCACCCCAGCTAAGACCAGAGAGGACGTGTCCAAACTCACGGCCGAAATAGGAGGGCCTCACACCGGGTTTGCCTCTGGAGCTGCGCTTTGACAAGTGTGTTTTCACTGCACCAGAAAGGCCGAGGGAGATAGCAAGGTGAAGGGCCAAACGACCACATGGCGAGGCGAGGAGCCGAGATGCAGCAGGCGTCAGCCCCCTTCCTGCGCCTGCGACCAGGGACACGCACCAACAGCGCTGGGGCCCCTCGGCGGGGCGGGGCCGGCCGCGATGAGCTTCGCGTGTCTTTTCTAGTTTCTCTGGGATTTGTGCAGGAAACCCTCCCCACCCCTCCTCCCGCTGCACCGTCTTTTACGCGCTCACGGGCATTGTCCCTTTCCCTCTCCTCCCAGGTTCTGGGATGATCTCCTACACCCCAGAGCCAGCGAGGGCGTGGCCCTAAAAGGTGGGGGCACAGCTGCAGAGCTGAGAGCGGGGGTCACTCAGGAGGCCGGGCCCCGCACCCGGGGGGCCCGCGAGCCCAGCTCAGACCCAAGCTGAAGAGGCACACACACGAACTTTTGCCACTTTTGTATTTTATTGTGGAACTGAGTTCTTTTTTTTTCCCTTTACATCAAATATCCTCAATGGAAGAGGGGATATTGCACACAAATATCATAAAAGCACTACATATTACTTTCACTGGAAACTAATTTTCTACATTAGATATGACTGGGTGGGAAAGAAGTGGTGCAGGAGCATAGGACAGAAGACGGTACACAGCCGCAGACGGACACAAACACCATTCAGAACAGGAGAGGAGTGTGAGGCCGGTGCCGGCCGCTTCTCCCATGCCCCAGGGGCCACGGCCGCAGCGGGGGCTCCCCGAGGACAGCCGGGTCCCCGGGCCTCGTGCAGGCTCCCGTTTTGAGGAACTCAGACGAGTGCAGAGAAGCTGTTTATTTTTTTCCCTTCCTTCTCCGTTTTTGATGCTGCCTTTTAAGTTAACTTAGTAAAGTCACAGATTTTGTAAATAGCGAATAGTTTCAACACCAGGTGAATAACCTAATTGCTTTCAAAGAAATGCTCATCCCTAGCCTAGGCTGCTTTTGGTGTGTTGTTCAGTTGGTTAAAAGATAAAAGCTTACATTTCCTTTAAAATGGAAACAGGATCTTTGCTTCTAAATCTGAAGTGCAAAAAAACTTATCCTAACTCACAATATTACTGAGCAAGAACCTCTTGTGATAGGTGACTAAAGAGAGGCAATCAAAGCAATTTCGGGATTGTAGAACAGCTCCATGAGAGCTGAAATTTGGTAAAAAAAAAAAAAGGGAAAATGGAAGTTGGCAAAATTCCATTAGCAAATGATTAAATCTTATTAAATGAGTATTGTTAAGCTCCTAAACTATTGGAGACACTTAAAACATTCATATACACTGGGGAAAGCATTCACTATGAATGTAGGGTTAAGAAAAGAAATTTTTTTTTGAACTCCATGGGAAATGGCATTTGAGAGGGGGAGGCGGGGGTCAGTCATTGTGTCCAGTCCACCACAAGACTGAGCAAGCATGCACGGGGCTCAGGGCCTGGAGAAAGGGGAAAGAATTGGTTAAAATTGAAACAGGGTCATCTCTAACATTTAGTCTCTGTAGAATTTTGTTTAAGAATACTACCAAAAAGGTCATGATCCTGAAAGCTATCTCAGTGGAATCCCATCATTGAAACGTGGTGTCATTCCTTCCACTCAAGTCTTCATAGGAAAGGAGTAAGGAATCAGCGCCGCAAAGCTCCTGGAGCCCCGTGCCCACCGCCGGCTCTCGCGGCCTCGGGCACAGCACGCTGCGCCGCTGTCCCGGATTAACTGCAGAAAGAGATCAGACACAGCAGGGCCGTCTGCAAGGCCAGGAGCGACCTGGAATGCAAATCTCGGTTTTCCTGGTGTACTCAGGAGTGGTAGTCATCGCTGAGAACAACGGGCGGAGAAAGGTAGTGAAACCGTTCACAGGAGAAAGAGCCAGCTGGCCAAGTGACAGTTTTTTTGTTTTTTCCCCATTAAATCCCACAGCAGGAAAAGAAAAAGGAAAAGAGCAGGGGGGTAGAGTGGTTATGATTGAGATTGGCTATAATCCTCCTAAAACGTTTTGTACTTTTTAAAGCAAAACTATGTACTTGTTAAACAAATTTAATTTTGGAAACTGGAAAATAATTCCATCTTCTAGCAAAGAAAAATCAACCAGAGGTCTGGATTTGGCAAGAAGGCTACAAATCTATTGCATGTATTATGTGGACCGATACAACTTAACAGCTAACCATTAAATCATTATCTTGAGTATCTTAGTTTGTCTCCTAAAGTAAGTCTTACGTAGATGAGTTTATACATAACGAAATTCATTTCCATCACAGTGACTTTTCCACTGTGTTGAATTTTTTGTACCTTAATGTGTTATTTTTAAGGACTTGAAAGAAATGGGGTAATAAATAAAAACTGCATTCCTAGAGAAGCCTAACAAAAATAGAATATTAATTAAAAAAATTAAACATTTGAAAACTATAATTCACAGCATTAAGGAGACTGCACGGGCCTCAGTGAAGGAGCCTAAAGAAGCACTGTTCAAACCCTCATAATAGCGGTGCAGAACATACACTCATCAGACAAAAATAAACTAACAATGGTAATTTTGAAATAAATAACTAACATAGAAAATAAAATGAGGTCACTGTTCACGGGTAGATCCTGGCGTGCGGGAAGGGCAGGTGACAGCGCAGCCACCCCGGAGAACGCAGTCTCGTCCAGGCGCAGGATCGGGGCTGTGCATGGGGGCCCCACCCCACGGTGGGAATGACTCTGCAGGTGGACTGCAGGAAATGCAGGTGGACTGCAGGAGCAGGGAATGCAGTGGCTTTCAGTGTTTCATTTCTTCTCTTTTCTCTTCTTTTTTATCCAGAAAAGAAGACCCCAAGGCAAATGTGCCCTAGTGTTCTTTGAACTTGTCTGGATCCTTTTTCCTTGTGGTGGGACACCCTGAAAGAATCCTGCACGGCCCGCTGGGGGAGGCGCTGGGGAGAGCATAAAGCAGACCGCCAGGCCGGGCCCCCCCAAAGCACGTACTCTGGTTTTTATGTCACGGGAATCAAAGGGTGGGAGGTATCGTTCCTGGTTGCTTACGGACTTTTAATAAATATTATTACTGCAATATCAGACCTCAGTCTCACCAGAATTTCAGAAAACATTATTCAATTTTTTTGTCTTATGAAACACTTTAAAAAAAAAAAAAAGACTGTCACTTGAAAATTTCTTTGCATTTTCCTGTAAATGAAAACATTTGTTAAAAAGTTCATCTATGAAAAGTTCTCACATATCTAAAAGAAAAATTTCTTCTGTACACTTGTTCCCATAATTACGTTGAAATTAATGGAAAATTAAAAAAAAAAAGCCAATGTAAGACAAAGGAAGGTAAATACTGTACACTTGCCAAGAACCTCTTCCGCTATAAGATTCACTGTTTTCCCAGTTCTGATCCTAGAAGCCACTTTGGCCTTGAATGTGCAGTGAAGGAGCCTGGGAAGGGGCGTGTGCCCGGAGTGGTGTCAGCTCACAGCACAGCATCACACGCCGCGCCAGCCGGACGTGCTTCTGGAGCCCACGCATGCCCCTCCAGGCAGAGGGTCTGCACTCCTACTCAGATGTTGATAAGCTTGCTGTCTCACGTTAAAAAATAAGTGCATCAAGTATCTTTGTACATTCAAGTCACTTTCTAAGGCAAATTGTCTACCGTGTGTACTCCCAACTGCTTTGGTATTTGCTTCAGTTAATCGAGGTGGACATGGGTGTCGATGCATGCGGGTTAGGTGGCTCAGAGTGAACTAACGGGTGGACAAGTGCTGGGAGCATGCCTTAGCTCAACCTACTGGTGTGGTTTACGTCGGAGAGTTCTGAACGGGCTTCAACCCACTTGCGTGTCCAGTTTACACTCGCTATGTGACGTCAGTGTGCGGCCTTCAGCCGGAAGGCGCTTAAGGCATGGGGAGCTCATGTGCCTTCATAAGAAATCTTACTCTTTTCATTTTCCTCTAGATAGCATGTTTTTGAAAATTAAGACCCTTTTTGATGACTCAGACTGACACAAATTGAAAACTTTGTGTCTGTAGACTACAGAATACCTATTTGCCTGAGAAAATGCAGACTTCATAGTTGGTTATTTTCTCCTTACCCCACCCTGCTCTCTCTTTCTCTCTCTGGGCATCTCACCAACACTCTCTCCATTCCATCTCCTTCTCTTGCATTCTTTTTCTTTCTTACTCTTTCTCTCTCTGTCCTGCATTCTCTCTCTCTCTTGCTCTCTCTCTCTCTCTCTTGCTCTCTCTCTCTAAGACAAATGCCTCTATCTAGCAGAAGTCAGTTGGGTTTGCTAGTGCATGGTTTCCAAGTGTTCAGCAGAGATGAACTGGGGCAGGTGATTTTGCAGTAATTTGAACCCTATTGCGGGAATACTGTTACTTCCCGTGGCAATCAGCAAAAAGTGAGACATATTAGTGACTTGCATCACCGTGATACAGTACAGCATGTGGCAGGTAACATAGTTCAGCAACTTAATTAGACGAATCAACTTCTTAGAAAGGGTGGTTTCAAATGGAAGAATTTCTGGAAACAGAGTTCAGGTCCTGGGGTGTGGCTGGCCTTGGTTTCTACAGCTCAATCTTGCAGGCGGGGAAGGACTCGTCCTGCATGACGACGGTGCTGCTGCTGGCCAGGACCATGATGTTGAGTTCCTGCTGCTTCTCGTGGGTCTCCTGGTACCACTCCCGCATCACCTCCGAGTCGTGCGTGGGGATCAGCGTCACCTGCAGTCAGGGGAGAATGGCTGGTTAAGGGCAGAGCCGCAGCCAGGTGAGACTGAACAGGACGCGGCGTCACGCCGTTGGAGGAAAGAGAGAAAAGAAAGGGAATTCTTCCGCTTTCCTGGAGAAATGCAAATGATGCCTCAACTTCTATGTTCCAGGAACCAGAAGCAACTAATGACTAGGCCACTGGCTCATTTAGATTTGCTGTCAGTTTTCCAATTCTTTAGCGTCAAGAAATGGCTCAGTTAAGGTGTGGTTTCTTGTATTTCCTTTAACACAACTAGTGGGTTTTGCATTTAAGAGGCTGTAAATTTAATTTGAAGAGGTCTAGGTATCGCTGCATCTCAAAGCCTAAAAACCACACTTCACTAAACAAAGGTTTGTGTCTTTGACTGGAGTGTGTGTTTGGGGTGGAGGGTTGGGTGGTGGGTGCTGGCATGACTAGTACAAGCTCCCTGTGGGGCTCCCTACGGACCACTGGGTGCTTCTCGTCGGATTTCATACCTTTAAATAACAAGCCATTGCAGAGAAGCGTGTGCAGATGCAGTTTACTCTGTGACTCTGACAGGCCCACGAGCCGAACTTAGACAAGCCGAACGAACAGTAGGGCCGGTTGGGCCAACAGGATGGCTGGGCGAGACCCTGGGCACCCTGTGGGACCCTTCTCAGCAATGCCTGGCCTGGTCAGGAAACCCGAAGGCACAAACTCAGGTCTGCAGCGGCGCCCACGTGGCGAGATAACTACTGTGACTGACACACAAAATATGCTTGGTGTTCTGGGGAGAGGGGAAGTGACCTTGGGCCCATTTTGCAGACACGTCAGCGGTGCCTTAGGGCTGAAGTGCCCCCGAGGCCTCAGTGCAGGTGCCCAGGATGCTATCTGCATGGTTTCCTGTGCACGCCCGCGAGGCCCCTCCCTACGTCCACAATCAGGACGGTCCATAGCTACTGCCCCCAGACACAGCCCATGCTGCGGCGCACCGCACCGAGCTCCTACCTGCATGCCGCTGCCCCACTGAGCCTTCCCTTCCAGCAAGGCGTCCAGGACGGCCCGGCTGGGTTCCTCCGCGGCAGGGTCGTTCCCGCTCACCACGTAGTAGGCTGACCGCACGCGCTTGAAGAACTCCACGTCCACATTCTTACTGTTGCTGTGGTTGGGGACGTAGCACAGGTCCAAGTAGACGGGGGGCCCCGCAGGCACCGCCGGGGCCTTGGCCGGCTTGGGGGTTCCTGGTCCTTTGGTGAACAAACCCAGGCGAGGTCAGAGCAGAGCGAAGAGACCCCGCCACCCACCGCCTTCCCTGGCCGCCCGCAGGAGCCCCTCGGGGACGTACGGTGGAGACCCCGGGCAGGCGGGGAACGCTGCGAGGGCACCCAGTCTCAGCAGGAGGGGCGAAGGGCGGGCAGGTCTCCCTCTGGGGCAACCCAGGAAAAGGACGCTGAGACTTTCAGGCCTCCCCAAAATAGCAGCCAAAATTGTAAAAAGGTCCTTCCATGGATACTACTGTGCATCCTAATTTGAAAAGTGATCTAAGAAATAGACTTTAAGTGACAAGGAGAGACTCCGGCACGTGGGAAACCACAGAAAGGGACCCCAGAAACCCACGTTAGGACGTCACTGGGCAGCGACTCCACCGGCAGCTGGTGTTCCAGCTCCCACGGGCCTGGCAGACGCATCAGACGCGAACCCCCCGGACCCCCAGGCCCTCTCCCTCCTTCACAAACACCGACAAAACACGGGGGGCTCTGCCCTGACACGACAACGACAAGTCTGACGTCTCTCCCCAGGCTGAGTACCGAGCACTGCCAGGAGGGAGTTCAGAAAGACGAGACCGGTCCGGGCACACCGGACTGGGGAGGGAGGAATCGTGCAGCCCAAATTCCCAGTCTAAGGAAGGCCCGGGCAAAGTGAAAATTCAGACCAATCCAAAGTTTTCTCGCACCATTTCTGGTGGGCTGCCTCCTCACTTATCCTAGGAGGCGGGGGCTACCGCGGTTAGTTCTGTTTTGAAGCCTGTGATGGGTTGGTTGGTTATTTGGATAGTTTCCCCCCTTTTGGTTTCTACTGGGTGAGGGAGACAGAAATCTGCTGCAACGGAGCCCCTGCAGGACCTTCTAAAGGTGGGGCCTGCGCCAGCCCCCCAGGCTGAGATTGGAGTCTGGGTGGGGGCTGACGTGGAGAACAAATGGCATTAAAATTAAGGCTAAATCTTTGCAAATTCAGTAAGACCAACAGGAAGTGATGCAGGAGACTCATATTTAAACCGAGGGTATATAAGGAGCCCTGATGAGTTAAAATAAAATGCTCCTTGTTTAGTATAGCTCGTCTTAGGAGAACGGCTTTTCTCACTATCGCCTCCGCACCCCACCCCAACACCCAACAAACACACACAGACACAACTAATTTACAAATCTAAGGCCGCTTAAGGCTCTGAAACATCAGTACAACAACTCTCCTAAGGAAGCTGTTCTCGGCCCTGGCTGCACAGGTACACTTACCTGGGGCCCTTGCAGACACCTGGTGACACCAGGCCCCACCACCAAAGGACAGGTTAATGGGGCTGGGATCACGGCAGGGGTGCCCCCATTTTGGAAAATCACCCCAAGTGATTCTAACGTGCAGCTGTTTTGTGACCACTACTCTAAAGCCATTTAAAATGCCAGCTAAATCTCATACGCTTGTCCCTCTTTCTAGGGCTTTTTAAAGACCGCCATCACAGAGACAAAACCACTGGTGAACCCTGCCCACTGCCCGGTTTTATCTGGGGATGGTGGGGGGACAAATCAGCCAAACTGATATCTGAATAAACTGACTCACTTTTAAAAACAGATTAACTCTGAGCAGAAAGCCTTCAAAATACCCATTTGTGGGCCTCCTAAAGAGTCGTGACTTGTAGCAGAAGTTTGTGAACTACGTTTGTACTAATAATTAAGGACATAAGATCGTCTCTTGCACACTACATCAGTGCCATTGACACCAGAGGCCTGTTGCTCATAGAAGCCCAGAGGGGCTCGACAAATGTCACGGCAGGTTTGTTTGAAAGCACAATCCTTGTGTAATTTTGCTTTTTTAGAAATCCATTGTAAAAGCATCTTCAAAGTAAATTCAAATCAACCATTCCTTATTTATTACTATGACTTAAATTATCTTTTTGCGTGGGTAATGGTTGGGCTGGGGCGTGGGTTCTGACGAGCCTTGTAGCAAACTTCAGTTGGTTTTTATGCGCTTGAGCGGATTTTATATATTCTCCCACGGGCAGGTCCGTTGTCAATGTTTCTAGAACAGTTGGTTAATTATCTGGTGGCTTTTCATTAATTCTGACCAGGAACAGACTCAGTTTACTGTCTGCACACACGTAAACACCAAACTGAGTTCTGAGATTGCTGCTCTGTATGCTTAAGGTAAAAATGTACAGCTCTGATTAACTTCCTACTTTCATCTCTCAGGTTTTACCTAATAAACCTAGGAAATGTTATTTATATTACTTCCTGCTGTACATGTTTGAATCTATTTATATTACTTTGTAAACAGCAATCTAAAATTCCTGAATAATTGTGTAAAGTAAATAAGATCTATTAACGGAAATTTCTATTAAATAGGGGTGTTGTTGGAATCAACAGGACAAAGCTGGGCCACCCAAGACTTGTTCCATGAAAAACCCAGGTCATCACTGAGAGCCTAATAAATTTGGGAATCAGAACAAAACAGGAAGCCAGAGATGGATGCTCCTGGGAGTGGGATTTCAATCTGAAAGAACATTATGAGTCCCCATTACTGAGGCTGTGGAATAAGGCAGTCACAGAAGAGACTGGGGGCTTTTCTCTCAGTTTGTACTGGGTTCCCCACTCGTCAACTGAAATTATATAATTTGTTGGCAGATCTTTAAAAAGAGAGAGAGAGCATTGCCTAAATGGGCATGCATCTCCAGCCTAGTTGTTTTTTTTTAATGAAAAAAAAAATTGGAGTGTAATCTTGGGCTTAGAATGCCTGCTTCAGACTAGGCTTGCTCAGAACCTCTGGTTCTCCCTCAGGCCTCTGAAGCCAGCTCCTGGCCTGCGTAGCCTCAGCTTGATTCTGGGGACAATGAGGCTGAAGCCAGCGCCAGCACAGGCTTTCCAGAAGCACTTCAAATGTGCGTCCTCTGTTCCAGTACCACCCATTAGGACTGTGGTTACTGTCTAATGCCATCTGGCGAGCCAGAGCCACTCTGACCACATCTGCACTGTCCTGGGGCTTTGAAGGCCTCGCTGGGCTGGGACATGTTCTTTTCTGGCAAAACAGAATTTAGAGGGAAGATAAAGCACCACTTTGTGCTCTCTCATCCTCCAAGCCCAAAGTCAAACATGGAAATGTAAGGATTCCACATAGTTTCTCCAAAAACAAGTGGGACTGTTGCGGCCAGCTCAGGGTGCCTGGTGCCTCCGGCAACCTACCTGCAGTCGCGGTCTTGGCGGATCTGGACGCAGAGGCGTTGACTGCGTTCTTGGTCTCCTTGTCTTTCTCTTCCCCACGTGCGGCTTTGACCTCAGGGGTGCTGGTGGGTTTTGTTGCTTTTTCCACAGATTCCTTCTTCTTGGGAGAAGCCACTCTAGACAGCTTATCTGAGGACTCCTTCAAGCCTCCTGGTTTTGGTGACGCGGCAGAGGGCTTGGACTTCCCTTCGCCCTTCTTGACGGGCGAGGACGACTTGGTCTTCGTGCCTGGCTTTTTCGTTTTAGCCTTCTCCTTCAGGTCTTTCTTCAGAGCCTTGCCGAGGCTCTGCTCGAGGGCCAAGGTCTCCGGGTCCACCATGGACACGTCCGGGTGGCGTGGGGAAGGGCTGCGGTCCTGCACGGGGGCCGGAGGGGGGTCCATGTGTTTGTAGGTGACCGTCTTGTCTGTGGGGATGGTCTCAGACTCATCCTCCGAGTCGATGTTCGCGTCGGCTGTGATGGACGGACATTCCTCCGTCTCTGGGGGGACATCTGAGTCTGTCTGCGAGGGGGCTGACTCACTGACGGACGTGGGGGGCGTTTCATCGCACTGCCGCCCTGGCTGCTTCCCTCCTGGGGGTGGCGGGGGGCCCCCAGGTTGAGTGAGGGGCTTCTCAGACTCTTCAGTTGGCTCTTCACTGGCAAACCACTCTAGAGGATTGGGATTAATGAAGGAGGGTGAAAGTTCAGTCTTAGGGTGTTTGTATTCACAGGAGGACACAAGGCATAGGTCGACATCCTGGCGGGCCTCAGAGGGGGACTTCTCTGCGGTGTAGCCTCGATCTGAAGTCTCATAGGCGTATGAAGATGCCTGGGGGGTCCTAGTGATTTTCTCCGGAGTCTCATAACAGTACAGGGAAGCAGCAGGGGTCCGCGTCGTCTTTGCAGATGTCTCATAGGAGTAACTTTCAGAATCAGGGAAACTGGGAATTTTCTCAGTTGTCTCGTAAGCATAGCTAGAATCCCCAAGTGTGCGGCTTCCACCCTCAGAGTCATCATAGCCATTGCTGATGTCACCCACGAGCCTTCTAGACCTCTCGGTCTTTTCATAGCTGTAACCACTCGCCTCGGGGGTCCCTGTCATCTTCTCACTTATCTCATACGAGTACCCACCCTCTTCTGGGGTCCGGAGGGTCTTCTCCATAGCTTCATAGGCATAACCGCCATCTTCAGGAGTCTTGGCCGACTTCTCAATGGTCTCATAGGTGTAACCGCTGTCACTTGGTGAGTCTGTGGTTCTCTCTGTCTTCTCATAGTCATAGCCACCAACATCTGGGGTTCGGGGGGTTTTCTCATAAGACTCATAGGTATAACCTTCTTCATCTGGGGATCTGGTTGTTTTCTCGGCCTTTTGATAGGCATGGCTGAAATCACCAGGTGTCTTCCCTCCACTATCCTCCTCCACACCACACGTGTCCAAATCTCTATCCAAGGCTAGACGGTGTTGCATTGTATCAAATAACACTGAGGCACGGAAGCCACAGGGCTCGGCAGATGCTGCGTCCATTGGCGGAGAAGAGGAACTACGGCTAGCTGCTATGTTCTCTTTGACTGCAGAGGTAGAATCTGAGAAACTAGGTGAATACAAAGGAGAGGATTCCCTTGGGGTCAGGGGAGAGATATCAGATTTTGGTGAAAGCTTCTCTCCTTCCAGACTTTGCACTTTTTCAGAGGTGAGTGAGGCATATAAGGATATATCTCTGGGAGGAACAACATCAGATAGAGCATCTTCCTGGAGAGGAGAAGCTATCTGAGAAGGGGTATGTGCAGAAGAGGTGGATGGGGAGGCCTCGACCTGAGATACTGAGATGAGCTCAGAAAGATCATTATCTTGGGTATAGGAATGCTCCTCCATGGGCGGCAGCTTATGTGATAAACTAGAGTCCTGCATGTCAGAAGGACTATAGTCCACCTCAGTTGGCCCATTTTCCGTGATGTGAAGCATACTTGCACCCACTGTAGGGTGATCTGGAGACTGTCGACTGAAATCCATAGCAAGGGAGTGTTCCGGGGATTCTTGACCAAATTCAATAGACATTGAAGACTGTTCCGATCTGTGATCCTGAACAGGTGTCCTGGACGTGGCTGTTTTAGGGGAGAAATCTGGTGGAGAGATGGACATTGGTCTTGGGCATTCCTCTTTAGATGGAGATATTTCTGTTTCCTGGAAGGTGGTGGGAGTTTGCACCACAGACACTGAGAGGGAGTCGTCCACTTCTGTGGAATGCGGGGAGCCAACCTCAGCATGCAGAGATGGAGATGCATCGTCGGTGGTTGGCTCTGGAAAGGAGCTCGTAGCCACAGACGCTGTGGAGACGGAAGCCACCCCCTCCATATGAGAGTATGTGTCTTCTGCTACAGCCTCATCAACAGGAGTAGCTGACTTGTCTGAGACAGTGCCTTCAGAAATGGACATCTTGGTGTCTTCTTTAAAAGATCCAAACTGACTGACATCTATTTGTGTGGGAGAAACATCTCCTCCTAATTTCCTTTCATCCAAAGCCAGTCCTGGTTGAGAAATCAGGGCTTCGACATCCTCATTTTTCTTTTCTTGACCAAAGTCTTCCTTTATTGGTATAAAGTCTGTGCTTTTCCCTTCTTGTTTCTCTTGGAAAGGACCAGTGGAAGTTATTTCAGAAACTGGGCTTATTTGATCTGGAAAGGTTTGTTTTCCATTCTTTCCTTCAAAGGGACTTTCAGTGCATCTGTCCACAGCCTTGTCATCAGCACTTAGAAAACTCTCGTATGCAGACTCTGATCCAATTAGGGGAGGGCTGCGTAAAGGAGATAAAACTTTTTCAATAGGAGACTCTGAATCAGGCACTGGTTCATCCATTGGGCTTATGGAATGCTTTTCATTTTCATCTTTGGCATCATCAAATTCAAAACTCACTGGAATTGCTGGTGGTTTTTCGATGACGTCTGTGGGGAGGTGATTGGATTTCTCATCAGTGGGAGATTGATAGTAAGGCGTGTGGCCAGCACTGCCAGTCACAGACTGAGATGGAGAGACCACTTCCAGGGTCTTTTCCTCAGGACTAGCACAATGTTCTTCAACTACTTCTTGAGTCACCTCAGGAGACACTGGGACTGCTTCCGGCTCTGCTGAGACTTTGATTTCATTGGGCGTCAAAGAGAAGTTCACACTACGTTCACCCAGAGGGGTCTTTTCTATGGGTGATGGTGGAGACGGACTCAAGGATGGGCTCTTGGGTGAGCTAAGCTTTTCATCCAAATCTGCCGAAGTGCCTTTGATCTCCAGTGTGGCACTGGCTTTCACTTCTTTCTCTCCAAAACAGTACGCATCATGTAGTGTGGATTTGCTGAATCTGTCTTCCTCCATGGATGAGGGCGGTGATATGGTGGAGGCAGAAGCATTGTAATCCTTGCCATCTGTGGCATCTGTTTTTGACCCATCAGATAGTCCGTTGAGTGGTGTAACAGTAGGTTTGGAGTATTCCTGAGAATACAGGGATGACTCGTATTTGGTAATGTTTACAAATTCCTGAGATGGGGACTCTGTCTCTTCATTGTTGGTCTCATCGCTCATCACATCACGAGGAGTAGACATCTCATCCATTGGGGTGGGCTCACTGGATATTTCAATAGTGGACTGAGTATAGCCAGAGGTGGCAGTGAATTCCTCAGGCTGGTCTTCTCTATTCTCCTCATCAGAAGCGGTAGCCTCGCTCTCTGAGCCTCCGGGTAAAGTCTCATCGTGAATTGAAGATGCAGGCTCTTGGGCAGGAGACTGAGCTCCTAGCTGCTTGGCTGATGCGGTAAGGAACCCATACTGATCCTCCACACCGCCAGCCTCTGCAGCCTTATCCACCACGGCCATCACATAATCTTCAGCTTCAATTTTTTCAGGCTCATATTCTTCCTCTCTGGCATCCTCTGCCTTGTCTTCATCATCACCCTCTTCCTCAGACTGCTCAGCTTCCCCTCTCTCCACTGCCTCATCCATGTCTTCTTCTGCTCGGTCATCGCCACTGGCCATGGACTCCCTCTTCTCCTTGATGTACACATCTGCCTCAGCCTTCGCACTTTCCTCATCCTCAGTAAGGCGGTGCTTGGAAGTTCTCACACACACATTTTCTTCAACGTCCTCTTCGGGCTCCTCAGCATCCTCAGTTTCTGCCTTCTCTTCATAGTCTCCAGTCTCTGAGGATTCTTCAAAACCAGCTCCTTCGTCTTCAAATTTTTCAATGTCATCCACTCCCTGTTTTTCAACTGGTTCCAGCTCCTCGGGTGTTTGCTCACATTCGCCCTCCCCTTCGGTGGTGGTGATGCCCTCATCGGGGGATTCGGCAGGACCTTTGATGACATCTGTCTCTTTCTGGATGACATAGGCTTCGACTGGCTCACTGTCCTTGAGTTTTTCTTCATCGTCTCTCAATTCCAGCTGAGGCTTGATGTCCTTAGCTACATCGACCTCTTCAGCCTTTAACTCTTCAAAATCCTTGGTTAGATCTTCAGGGGATGACATAAGGGACCTCTCGGCTTCAAGTTCTTTGGCAGGGGCAGTGGACGCTATTCCAGCCACAGCCCCCACGGCTGCTGCAGTTGCCACGGTGCCGACGGCTGCAGTCACAGCCTCTGCGGTCTTGCCTTCCTTCTTAATGACTTTAATTTTCCCTTTCTCCTTTGGCTTTCCAGCAGCAACAGCATCTTTCTTGACAGACTCATCTTTTTTGGGTACTTTTGGTTTTAATGCAGCTGGTTTTTTTGCTTCTGATAGAGGAGTAGATGGTTTCTTGACATCTTTAGGAAGCTTCTTAATTTCTTTTTTTGGCTCCTTTTCTTCCTTTTTAATTTCCTTCTTCTCTTCCTTCTTAACTTCCTTCTTGGTTTCCTTCAGTGGTGTTTCTTTCTTAACCTCTTTCTTGGATTCTTTTTTCTCTTCCTTCTTGACCTCTTTTTTGACTTCTTTTTTCACCTCTTCCTTTTTTGGTTTTTCCTCCTTCTTGATAGTTGCTTTGTCCTCCTTTTTAGGCATTTCTTTCTTTGGCTTTTCCTTCTCCTCTTTCTTTTCTTCAGATTTTAATTTTGTTTCCTTTTTGACTATTTTCTCCTTGGCAATTTTGGGTTTGACATCTGTGGCTTGCTTTTCAGTCACCTCGGCTTTCACTGAAGGCTGGTCTTCCTTGCTGGCCACCTCCTTTTCAGGCACTGGAGGTTTGGTCTCTGCTTTTGCTGGCTTGTCCTTTTTTACTGTTACTTTTTCTTTGCTTTCAACTTTCGATGGCTTTTCTACATGGTTAGCTTTCGTGGCATCGGGGGTTTCTTCCTTAGGCTCCTTCCGCACAGATTTGCTGGTAAGAGGTTTCATGGCTGGCTTCAGACTTTCTCGGCTATCAGCCCTTTGTTTCAATTTTACTTGTTTCACTGTGGGAGTGGTCACTTGGCCAGTGAGGTCTTTCTGGGTAGCCAGTGGCTGCTTTAGGAAATCTAAATGTTTGAGCTTTTCCAGCCCTTCCAGGATGTTGTATTGGGTGCTGTTTCCAGGAAACAGGACTCGGATGATTTTCTCTGCAGGGTTTGCTGGATGCCATACAATCAAAGATGAGACAGAAGTTAAATATGAAATTGGAATATCTACTTCTTGACCATTAGGCAGAATCAGTTCCGCCTTGTCCTTGCTGGTGCCAGTCCACTGCTGCATGAAATACTGCGTTTCCCTGCTGCTCTTGGCTGGGTTAAGCACATACATCTCAAGTTTACCAACTCCCATTTTCTGGAAAAGAATGACAGGATCGATGGTATTGCCTACACTTCTAAATAGAGGTTCTGGTTTCATGGACAATTTGTTAAGGTACTGGAGCGTGAAACAAGCTTCTTCTATGCTTCTCTTCATCTTGATGTTTGGCTCTGGGTTTTTCAGATTTTCAGGTACATTGAGAAACACGACTCCTAAGTCAGGGGAGATGAGGTTTTTCATCCAGTCACTATTTGTCGTGGAGCCTTGGGACTGTTCCTCTTCGAGCTCGGCGATCTTTCTCTGGAGCATGCTGTTTATTCCAGGCAAATTGTCATCTCCAATGTGGGTGAGCAGGATGGAGTCCACTCGATCCAAGTGTCGGATGAGCTTCCAGAAGCAGGATTTCCTTTCTGATCCTCCGTTGATGAGCATATTGAATCCATTCACTGCAAATAATGCAGAATCGCCCCGACCTCCTGGAAAAATGTAACAGCAGGGCTTGGACAGCTTTAGAAATCCCCCAGATGTGGGTGGTTCCAGGATGTCAAAGGGAGATGGGACTTCCACTGATTCCGACAGATACTCGGTGAACTCTGAAAGTCCCTCCATTTCTGGCAATATAGAAGCTGAATTGAGTTTAATATTGATGAAGTCTTGCAGATTGTGCCTGTCAAGATTGGAATTCTTCCAGTCCCCTTCTTCGGGGCAGAAAAGGGTCAGGCTGGCCTTGTTGGCTGGGTGGGTAGTGCTCAGCAATTCCCCAATCTGGGATTAAGAAAAGAGAAAGACATAAAACGTTTAAGTGACGGTCATCATTGCCCCATCACCTTCATCTATGACTAGTGATTGAGGACGACCGGATGCACGCAAGGCCAGTTCCAAAGGTGCACTCATGTGGCAATGCCGATGGTTTAGACGCTGAAATACTTCCACATGATAGGAGGTGAAATGCCTCTGTCCTGAGGTCCCCAGGGCCCAGGAACCTCCCCCTGCCTCCACCACCACTGAGCCCAGCCCAGGACTTCCTCCCGCCCCGCGATCCTACCACACTGGGTATGGCCCCGCCCAGCAGGGAGACATCAGAAACCTGCTCCAGTTGTGCCAGCACCCATTCTAGATAAGTGCTTGTGCCGCAGCAGTTGTCATCACTCCTGGGCACTCACCAGGCAAAGATGCACTTTAAAAATGATTAAACCTTCAAGGGAGGCTTGGTACGTGGTTTCACTCGTATAAATGTGATATAAAATGTTTTGTGTTTTTTTTTTTATTCTATCGGAATTGGCAGACAAGGCTTGATTGACACATTAAAGGTTTTGGATAACAGTGTGCCTGTTGTCGCCTTTTAGAATTTGGAAGTTTCAAAAGAAAAAAGATGGCTTTTTTTTTCCTCCTGAGACAGAAGTTATGAACTGCTCATTACTACAAAATCACTGGTTTCTGGCATCAATTCACACTATTTAAACCCTGAGCGGTTTACCCAGCAGATTCTCATACTATGGCAGCAAGTGCAATTCTGCAAATACTAATGCTTTTATTGAAACTGTGATGATTAAAGAGATTAGGTAATTAACAAGTAAGCTGCCAAATTTGTCCCTTATTTGCTCCTATTTAAATTCAGGTGGAGACACTAAGCTCCCTAACAACTCCTGCTCTTTTCAGGCAGCTGGGTTTGAGTGGATGAGGAGCAAATCTAGCTCCACAAGATTGCGACACACTGTTCAGTTCTTTCCATAGGAGAGGGATGTGAAGGAACAAATCAGAAACAAAACAGAGCTTGCAGTTCAATGCAAAGCTATTGTCTTTCTCATCTGGTATTAGGACCGCATGTTTCATGGTCTTAGCCTTGGAAACACTGAGGGGATCAGGTCATAAGCTGCTGTTCTCCTTTCATTTCAGCCAAGCTTATAAGTAGCTCAGAGCTTCAGACTGAGAAGGGCTCTGCAATCGATGGTATGTGATGAAAGGGCAAAGCAAAGGTTTAATTTGGTCCAAGCATCCCTGAGCCAGCAGTCTGAACTCTTCCATTCTAGGACAAGAGTGTCTTCTCTGCCTCACCTAACACCTCGAAAATTAACATTCTGAGGGTACTTGTGAGTGTGTAAGGGTAATCTTAAAAATCTGAAGTTTCCTACGTTAGTTTGCAGTAAAACTCTCATTTTTGTTTTGTTAGCCTATTAATCTCAAGTACAAAATTTTATGTGAAAGATCACAAAATAGCAAGACTTTGACTTCGCTATTTCCCTCTGACTTATAACTTCACAACCTCCTATAAAAGGGCTAAAAACAGATTGCCATTTTGGAAGTTAAACAAACTGAAAAAGCAGATAGTAGGCATTCTCCGGGACAGTCTCTGCTCAAATGATTCACTTGCCAAAGCAAACATAAGCACCAACATTGTTTCTTGTCCAATGACACTAGCGCATAGCTTTATCTCCAGCACACTCAGGGTTCCCTCAAGCCTAATCTTCAACAGAGCACAATGCAAATAATTAATGTTTTACAATACCTTTTAGGGGGGAATCCTGGGTAACTCAAACTGCTGAATCTTTAATAGTGAAATGTTTACAACTTAGTTCATTTTAAATTTTGAAATTCTAGCTGAGAGGCGCAGCTGCCAAGGGTGTGTGTATATATATATATATAATCCAGCCAGAAAGGGAGGTATTCGGTCACTAGCTCTTTTCCTATGAAAGTTGGTGAGATCACCAAATTCAAGGAGAAGATAAAAGACTCAAAGAATACCTGCCTATTTTCCATCTTATCACCTCTGCCCAGAGCTCCTGTGTGACACAGACATGACCAGAAAGAAAACAAGGCCACCCACAACTGTGGGGAAGTCAGGGTAATGAAAAGAGCAGAGAGGTTAGTAAATGGAAAACCACAACATACAAGGAAAAGCAGAGGAAAAATGACAAGCTGTCCAGGTTTCTTTTCAGAAAGGGTAAATTGCGCCCCTCGAGAAAGCAGCATGCTCCTTCTGGCTTCCTCCAAAAGAGTTTGGAAACCATCACAGTAAATGGTGGTTATTATTACAGCTACACTAAAAGGTCTCTGGATGATGGGAGAAGAATCTTCTGCATCATTGCAGCTTATCCATCTTTTTTTCCCCCAATATATAATCAGGCTCTATTTTGTTGAACTGCATGAAAGTTAGCCAATCCAACACAAGCTGTCTTCCTGGAAAGGGCACTTGGGTGGAAAGAGAGCCTGCTAATACTCATTCAAACACACTCACTGCTGTTCCTTGCTGGTTTTTAAAAAGGTGGATGCCATGAAGAAATATCGCTTGGGGGCAAAGATGATCTCTTATTTTTTTAATTACTTTTTTCTGATTAAATGCTGGCGTACCAGAAGAGGCAGGAAGACTGAGGAAATAAATGGTTTTACTGCAGATAGCATGGGCAAAACAAGATTTGAATTCCAAAACCATGGGCATAACTACATTTCCTTTCTTGATTAGGTTACTCGCTCGGCTGATGAGGAAGTACAGTAGACAGCACATCTCTGGGTTTTAGCAGAGCATCTAACAAGCTCTCTGAACAGTGGGATGGTTGAATTAGGTGGATTTGTAGTTGGCTATATAAATAGCGCTAATGTCACCTAAAGAAAGACTGAAGACGGCCTCAGGGATCCTTTCATACTGCGGATATTGCCTTGGATGCAAATGGAGCAGGCATGCTACCAGATTTGTAGATGGACGAATACAGGAGGCATAGCAAGACCACGGGATGGCAGAATTAAGGGGCCGATGGGAGTTCCGGACCTCGGGATGAGGACAATAGCATAGTCAGCCCTAACGGGATGGCACAGTCAACCCTAACGGGATGGCACAGTTAACCTTAACAGGGCGGTACAGTCAACCCTAACAGGATGGCACAGTTAATCTTAACAGGGCAGTACAGTCAACCCTAACGGGATGGCACAGTCAGCCCTAACGGGATGGCACAGTTAACCTTAACAGGGTGGCACAGTCAACCCTAGTGGGATGGCACAGTTAACCTTAACAGGGCGGTACAGTCAGCCCTAACAGGATGGGACAGTCAGCCCTAACAGGATGGCACAGTCAGCCCTAACAGGATGGCACAGTCAGCCCTAACAGGACGGCACAGTCAGCCCTAACGGGCTGGCATTCTCAAGGCATAAGCTTAGCGGTCCGACAGACCAGCTGAGTAAAGCACAGGCTGAGACGAGGCTTGACGATGATGCTTGTGGAAAATGCTCAGGGATTTTAGCTGGCAGTCAGCTGGATTTATGACGATGCTAAAAAAGCTTCAATTTCAAGGCCCCTCAGTGGCGTGGTCCTCTTCCAAAGCCTTGTATTTAATGGTAGATTTATAATTTATATTATTTTCCTTAAAGGGATCCCCCTGCCTCAACACCTGTGTCATGACGTCATTGGCACCTCAGTGTGAATGGTGACAGCCAAATGGTACTTTTGGACTTATTTAGAAGATTGTACTGAGAACTAGAGAAATCATCAATTCTCACCATCCCAACTCAGAGGAATGACCTCTGAGTGTGAAATCCTGGCTCCTGATGAATTTGAGAGAAACCGGACTGGAGAAAGCTGTGTCCTGCCTTGCTGGCTCCCTCTCCTTGGCTGTAACTTCTAAACGCTGGACTGGAACCCCCTTTGCTTGTTAACACGGTCCTTCCTAGAGCATTCCCTCCAGGCTTAGGGTTTTAAGAGCCTGCAGTGTGCTGGTGACTTCCAAATTAATGTCTCCAGATTAGCTCAACAGTTCCCAGACCTCTGGGCTCACACAGCCAACGGCCTGGTGACTGCAGAGCACCGAAACACACTTAGAACTGAAGTCTGCCATTCCCCACCTGTCACCTCCCTCCCGCCATGGGAGCAGATGTGAAGGACAGCGGCCAGAGACTCTGAGGAACTTTTAACTCTTTATGAAGAACAGCAGGAGTGAAATCAAGAATGATTAATCTGGAGGGAAAAACAAAAACGCATTGGCAGTGTCGGCAGAGAGGGCCTGACACACAGGCAGAAAAGGGATCACATTCCTTCCTTGAAGATGCAGCGAAACAAATATGGAAAAACTATGTAACAAAGAGCATGAGACAATGCTCCCAGGAGACGGGAGTTCACCGCCTGGATTCCAGGGAGGGGATGGGTAAGCCAGATGCCTGTTCTATTCATTAAGTTCTGGCTTTTCAAGTGGCCTGTGTGACTAAGACTCAAAAAAATAATAATAAATACATTGATAGTTACATCTTTCTGTCCATTTATTTCCAACTATTCTTGCCAAATGTATCATGCTTATTTTTCCCCAATCGTGTTTCTGGCTTCTCTGGAGTGACTGCTATGCATCCAGGATTGGATAAAAGGAACAGACCTGGACAGCCAACGGCCTCTAAGGGCCCCTCATCGCTGCGGCGCTCTAGCCCCTCCCCAGACCACACTGGGCAGCGTGGATACAGGAAGACCAGGGGCAGTGGCCCAATCTGGCGACTTTCGAGCCCCGATAGCTGTCGCGCCCTTCCAAGGCCACAGCGTGAGCTCCACCCCTTGTCCTCCTCTTCCCTTGTGCCCCCAACCCGACAAAACCCATCTGTCTGTTGGGGAAAACTGTAGATGCCTTTCCTACATGTGTTGTGCATCACTTTTTCCAAAGGACTGGGGTGTGGGTTACGAGGGAGGCAAGAGAGTAAGGCAAGGTCTATGCCTTTCAAGATGCCCGCCCGGGGAGAACGGAGTCCACAAGCTCCTCAGAACCACGGCAGTAACCGCAGACCCGAGGGCCTGACCTCCCATGGACCGTCCATTCCTCGGGGAAGGCCACTTGTTTCTCTTCATAATTAGTGGCAAAATCTGATGCATGCACAGATGATTACGTTACAATTCTATCGCTGTGGTCTGGTAAGAGTGATTGAAGCAACAATATTCATAATATTGTTCCTTATTTTTAAAAAAAAGAAAGAGGTATTGCTTGGGGGCTAGGTGGATGAATTAAAACTCCTTATTTGAAATATTGCCAATGACAAAGGCTTTTCTTTACAGAACTTCTTTGTTCAGTTTTACTGTGAAGAAAAAAGACACCAGTGGTGCGGGGTGGGAACCAACCGGGAGCAGCTGAGTGCAGAGCTCACTGCTGCACAGGGGTGAGCGAGTCGGGCACAGGGCTGCAACCACACACGATGGCCTTCCCCGAGGCAAGGTGCTGAAGGCATGTGTGACCTCACCAGCTGCCTGACCACTGCCCAACGGCCCCTGGACCCTGTGCGGACATGGGAGACCCAGCCTGGCAGCAGATTCTGGTGTCAGAGTTGTCCCACACAAGTCCAGGGCAGAAGCTCATGGGACCCGCAGGCCTTCTCTGCCATTTCAGTGTAATCTAGCAAAGGTTCACCGGGCTTCCCTGTGTGCAGGGCCAGTGGGGACAAAGTGAAGGGGACATAGGGCCTGAGCTCCAGCAGCCGCGATCACAGACTTAAGAGAAAGGCAGCGTGCTGTCTTTACTGTGGAGTAAGGAAGGGGCCAGCTGTGGGGAAACCCTACACCACTGAGGGGGGCCAGCAGACGGGCTCCAGGGTCCTTTCATTGCGGATCCTAGCACACCTCCTGAAAGCTGGGGCTCCAAACACTAAATAAAATGTTCCTTTTTACTGTTTTTTATCCCCAAGCTCCTCCCCTCTCCCCCTCTCCCCCAGGAGTAGAGAGTGAAACTCTTGTCACCTGATGGTGTTTGCACAGAGTCCCCAGGGTCAAATGGCCTGGGCAGCTTGTTTACAGCCCTTGCCCTTGATGAAATAAAACCAGAGACCTTCTGTGAAGCCCAAAGATTAAATGCAGAAAGGTCCTCAGCCTTCTCAGCAGGGACCGAGAAGCTACCCGGCTCCCCAGGGAGAGCTCTGCACAGAGGTGGGGGCCACCCCAGGGCCCCACCCAGGAATCGACTGCCAGGCAGCACCAGCCTGCAGGGAGCCACTCTGCTTCTGAGACTGCCACCTCCCAGCAGGACGGAAGAGGCACATCGCACTGAATATGATGTTTCCCTGTCCAAGGTAAATCCTCAAGCAGAAATAATCAAATGAAAACCTGTTACCTGATTTTGGCAAGTACCACTAACTTCATATAATTTTGAATACTTCACATGCATCATCTCTGAATAAAATATATTCGTAAGGCATAACGATTTGGTTTCAGTTCAACAAATTTAATCATCTTTTCCTTGTGTCACAGGTATGCCTATTTTCTATATACCTCTACTTCTAGAGTGTGACTCTTTAGCCCAAGTTCAAACATTGGGATAAGGCATGAAGAGTGAGAGGAATCAGAAATAATTAGAGCAGGAAGATAGCACGAACAGTGTAAGAGACCAGGGTGGTTAAATCCCACCAAAAGCTCACCAGAGGTTTGGAGTCTTTTTTCAGAAAACAGGAGATGTGGGTTTTCTTTCTGGCTCTGTCATCTCAGGTTTCCTGGACATGTGTCTGCTGTGTAAACTGACTGTGCAGAGACCCCCTCAGCTGTATCTCAGACACACCGAGAAATGTCCAGTTAATCACGGAGGTGCGCTCTGCACACTTTCAGGTGGTAGCCGCGGAGCCGCAGTGTACGCCCCCCACTTTTGCACTTTGAAAGGAGGTATGACATCCCCCCTTCGTCCTCTAACTGTCTCCAGGGCTACCACACAGAGCCGCGTCCACCTGCAAGGGGCTGGAAAGCTTCTCCAGACAGGGACTCACCTCTTGATCGGTGAAAATCTCTATGAAGTTCTGGAAGGAGAAGGAGCCGGCCTGCAGGATAAGCTCGCCCGTGTTTTCGAAGCACTGCCCAGTCAGCACGAGCAGCTTGTGCCGGGCGGCGTCGGTGATGAGCAAGCGCACCTGGGACAAAGCGCAAGGGCTGGGGTGAGCCTGGCCACGGCCCCAGCCAGCACTCAGCCCCAAAAGGAGCCGCCTGTCCCCCGCCTCCGGATCTCCCCTGGGCCCTCAAGCCCTCGGGCCCTGCGTGCAGGAGGCTCCAGCCAGGGCTACGGCCAGCAGGTAGCTATCTCCCATGGTTTCTTCCTCTTTCAGAGTAGTCTCGATCACCTGTTCCACAGCTGCCCAGCGTGGGGGACGGGACGACCGCCAAGTATCCCACAGGCTGAGTCACGAGACTCAGCACCCACCCCTCCCGGAGGGCTGGTCTAGCCAGGGCCCAAGCCCACCCTGCCACCCACGATCCTTTGCCTTCTGAGCCGGGCAGCACAAAGAAAGTTCCAAAAGCAGTTCCAGTGGCTCAGCTGAACGTAAAGGAAAAGCAAAGGCTGCCCTGAGCCTTTAAATGGAATTGCAGATGATACGCACTGAAGGACGGTCTGTGGACTTGCCAGCCTGTCCTTTAGCAGGAGCAGCGCTCTAAGCACCAAAGTGTCAGTGCAAACCTGCTCCATGCCAGGCGCCAGGCGAGCCACCGAGGCAGGTACAAAAGTCAACAAGCCGCAACTCCTTCCCCTCAGGAGCCCCCAATCTAATCACAGAGAAACACAAGCCCTAAGCCAGTGTTTCGTCTGCTCCAAAAAAGCCTGGCTTCTCTAAAGAAATTCTTTCTTTTCCCTTTCCACTCCCTGCAGCTGTTCCAGGCGGGCTGCCTGGACATAGAATGACCCTCCAGTTTTCCCCCAGGGGTAACTGCTTCATGATTCTGTGAGTCTCAGGGAGACGGCAATCCCATCACTTTCCTCAGCCTTATGCCCCGATGGATCCGGGGGGGGGGGGGTCCTCCCGACCTGGAGCTGCTCCGAGAGGGCACACTGTGACAGCCACCAAGTGGAAACAGCCCAGATGTCTTTCTCGATGAGGAACACAGAATGTGTGTACACATGCGATGGGATGGTGACCCTCCAACAAGGAAGGAAGCAATGAAGTGTGGTGAACCTTAAGACGTTGTGGTAAGTGAGAGAAATCAGAACTAGAAGGCCATGGTGTATGATTCCATTCAGGAGAGGCCCAGGGGGGCAAATCGAGAGACAGAAAGGAGACCAGTGGGTGCCAGGAGCCAGGTGGGATGAGTGCCAGCTGACGGGCACAGGGTTTTCAGTGATGAAAATGTCGTGGAATTAGTGATGATGGTTGCACAACTTTGTGAATATACTAAAAAATATCGTTGAATTCTACACTTTAAAAGGGTGAGTTTATAGTACGTGAATTGTATCTCAATTAAAATTTAAAAAAAGCTACAGTCACAGAAATGCCCAAAGTTTGGGTAGAAGAGACACTCGGATGAAGATGGGTCCCTGTGGCCTGGGGCCCCCTGAATGCACAGGACGCAGCTTATCCTCAGTGGCGCTGCGCCCCCTGGAAGGAAGCGGCCGGGTGGGGGACCCAGGGCCCTGCTCCCGCCACCTGCCCACGGGCAGCGGGGGACGATCTCACATGGTGGGCAGCACAAGAGTGACCATCGCATGCGAACACGTAGGTCCGCTGCATCCCGTGCATGCTGTGCTCTGCTAAGCGGTACCGAGCAGGCCGCGCTCACCTCGGTGCTGACAGCGTCATCTGAAGGGTTGATGAGAACCACTGTCTCCAAGACGTCGCTGCGGTGGTGGAGAATCTTCTGTCCTGCAGACAGAGAGGACACCATTAGCTCCGCGGGACAGCAGGCGGGGGACGGGCCAGAATGTGGGGGACAGACACCAAGGGCTCCGCCAGGGGGAGAGAACAACCAAACATCGGGCCAGAAAACACAATCACAGTGTGCCTCCTTTTTACCCCCAAGAAGGTCTACCAAACGGGGACACAGTACCACCCCCTCTCCAAGCCCACCCTCCTCCACCATCTTCACTTCCTGAACAACCAGCGCTGACCACAGAACCCCTCAGACCTGGGTGAGGTCCACAGCGTCACCAGCGGTCGCTCACCATGCACGAGGCCCTGCTGTGAGCACTCCACACCTGACCCCACGAAGACTCTATGACACGGAAATGACGTTACTTCCTTCTACTCCTGCGGGAACTGGAGCCTTCAGAAGCGAATTAACCTGCCCAGTTCACACCTGGGAAGTGACCAGGTGGGACCGGGACTCTGGCGCCCACCCACGGACTGCCCGCCCCTCAGTGCCGGGGTGGGTGCTGGCTGGGGTGTGACTGCGGGACAGCAGAGGAGGCTCGGACATCAGACACCAAGCAGGGGGCAAAGGGGAAGCCCACGGGAGTAAAACCAGAAATGTGCTCAACGAAGCTAGAAGCCAGGAATCATTAGGAAAAGAAATATTTGCAAAAAAATAAAATCAAATAGAAGGCAAAGGTAGCAGAATATCCACATAAAAGAGGGTAAAATTACGAGGTGTGTGACGTTTTCTTACAAATGGCTAAAAATGAACAAACTCCAAATGAAAACACCACCCACGGTCTGAGCCGGCAAGGGGCTGAGCCTGAGGAACAGAAATTAACCTCTGCCGGTGGAGGGACGCTCTCTACTGGGAGCGCCTGCGTCGGTAACTCGTGGGGCGTTTGCCCGGCTCGGCTGCTTCTCCTCTGACCACTGCGCAGTCAGGACAAAGCAGAGGAAACTCAACAGGCAATGAGAAAAGAACATCGGAGGAACACAAAACCGCCCTCCCGGCCGCGGCCCCTGCAGGCAAAGGCTCCGGGACTCCAGAGGTGTGACCGGAGCCCTCGGAGGAGTGAACGGCGTCTCCCCGGCCGCACTCCCGACGTGACGGCTCGCAGCAGCACGATGCCAGCTGCCCGGTCACGGCCACACTTAGGGGGACCCGTATAAGCAGCGCAAGCAAGGCATGCAATCAACCAGGCCCCGTCCTCCCTCAGTGACCGCAGCGTCCCCACCCGCATCCCTCGGGGCGCCCTGGCGGCAAAGGTCTCCTGCAGCCCCAGCTGCCCCTGCGCAGCCGCCCCCCGGCCCAGCCGCCGCGGCCTCCACCAGCCCACGGCCGGCCCCCCTCCGGGGTCTTACCCCCCCACGACACCACGACGGCCGCTACACCCCTCCCCAGTCAATTCCCAAACCTGTTTCCCAGGAGCCCGGCTAGACGCGGCTCTTTCTGTCCATGTTCGAAAATACTGAGAGGAGTGACACAGACGTGCCCTCAGATGCCATGGCTGCTCCTTGCACAAAAGCCTTTTGATAGGATTTGAAGTGAACGGGGCGGGGGGGGGGGGGACTTAAAGAGACAAGCACGCGGGCTCTGGGGGCCCTGACCCTCCTGGGCATCTGGTAGACCCAGCACCCGCCCCCGCAGCCCCCCAGGGTCACATACTTGAGGAGCGCGTCGCCCTGGGAGACGGGCCGGGCCGCCACCCTCACTGTAAAGGTCTCATTCCATAGCCACAGAAAAGAAGTCCCTAGGAGAGAAGGACGACGCGTCCCGGCCCCTGCCCCCGGCCCCCCTCCAGCACACAGCACGCCACGGGCAGCCCCGATGGGCGGGCTCCTGTCCTCATGGACGGGCTACGTCATTTACTGCTTGGATAAGAAAAGGCCTTGGAGGGCCCCCCTCAGAACTCCGTGTAATTGCGAAGGTTCAACCTGAAAAAAACGAGTGCTGAGTGACGAAAGGGTCTGCTCCACCTCAGAGTCAAAGGGCCCCTCAGAGCAGGGGTTCCTCGCGGGCCAGACACTTGTCCACGCGCTCCCAAGGGCGCGCTGTTGCTGGAACTCTCTCCGCTTTGAAAACATGTCCGACTAATTGAATCGGTGTGTCTTTTATGGTTGAGTTGTTTCAGTGGTTTATGATGTACTATTTGCAGGTGATTCTGAAATCTCGTAAAGCAAAATGCTATTTTTCTATGTATGAATTTCTAGGATGCTTGCAGGGCCTCCTCTCCAGAGTGCAGGATCCATCCCGGCGGACCCCGACCCCGTCGGCTCCCCGCACCCTGCTTAGAAAAGGCTGACCACGGCTGAACTCACAGAGCCACCGAGGAGGCTCAGCCTCGGCCTTCCCGCCCCCCTAAAGCTCAGAACCTTCCCTGCTGCGCCTCTGACCCTCATCTTCCCCACAGCCGGGCCATACGTGGGGTGCAGTGCTGTGCCTAGGAGAGTGTGGCATCTCTGCTCGGACCGCAGCAACCCACACGGTCTCTGCCCAGGGGTGGCCGCCAATGACTCAGCCCAGCACAAAGGCCAGGGGCTGGAGCTGAGGCTGAGCCCCCGTGGAAATCATCACTAGCTCTGCAAACCGGGTTCACTGTCTCTAGGACAGCTCTCCATGTCGTGAGGGTGAAAATCCACTTTCCAAGGCCAATAATGAGCCAATCCAGGACTTTATTCCCACCGTTTCTTTTTCCTGAAAAGCTAAGACTTCAAGTCTAAGCTGGAAAAAGTAATCAAAGAATAAGGCCTTCAATTTCTGTTCAGCATTGAAAAAAAAATGGCTAAGATACGCTGAAAACCTTCTCCCGGTCAGGCCGCGACTTCACTTCTTTAGGGGCAGGAACTCATTTAATCCTCCGTCACCCCACCAGGCAGGCGCCAGGACCGGCCAGCAAGCAGCAGACCAGGAGGGAGGTGGAGCAGGTCCGTCCGCAGGGCCGGCTCGTAAATCACACGCCGCTCGCAGAGGGACCGCGCGAGCTCGGCGCTGAGGCCCGTCCGGTCACCTCGGGGCCCTGTCCAGCAGCAGGTGGTCGTGGGGACCTGCCAGCATCAGCCTGGTCCCCGCAGGGCGCGTCCTGGGAAGTGCCAGTGGCGGAAGGACACGCGCAGGGGAAAAGCCGGCGTGGGGGAGGACACGAGGCAGCGGGAAATGCGCAGCCCTCCTGCTCGGCGCGCCCACCGCCCAAGGCTGCCCGCTGCAGGGTGTCCTGATCTCTAAACCTGAGCCCACCTCTGGACGCAGGACAGCTGAGTCCGAATACTTCAGAGACATTAAATAATCCCAAGATAATCCACATCCAGTTTTCAACTTCAGTCCAGAACCCACCCGCTTGACCCCCACACGTGCATTCCGCAGCCTCTGGGCACAGCTTTACGCTGCGTCACGCACCCCGGAGACAGCTTCCTAACGGAAGGAAGAGGCCGTGGGCCAGCAGGTCTCAAAAGGTAATGAACCCCACGCCGGCCTGAGGCAGCCATAAGAACGCAGACCGCACGGTGCACCCTCAGAAACCCTGATTCGGGGACGTGGGCCGGGCCAGGGACCTGCATTGCTGCCATCTCGCAGGAGACTCGGCGGTCCGTGGAAACTCTGAGAACAAGCCACGTACACCAGGGGCTCTACCCAGCGATGGCAGGTCTTACGGGATTCACCCCCACGTGGTTCGCACGTGTTGCTGCCATGGCGTCCGAATGTACTGCGAAGATTAATTCCCTGTGAGCAAATGGGACAATTAACGGCTTAAACAGCTTTTCCTTGTAAGTATAGATTTTCAAAACCATTTGACAGATTTATCTGACATTTAATTTGTTGTCCATTCATGCCACCGACTAAATCCAGAGGAACTGCTGACCTCACACCCCATCTGTGACTGCTCAGAGCCCGAATTGCCAAGCTCTTCACTCTCAGGACAGCTGCTCCCAAAACAGAGCCTGGCCACTGAGAAGGAAACGGATAAAGGAAAAAAAAAGAACCACAGAAGCAGCTGACAGCTGATATCAGCCCCAATGCCCAGTCATTACCGGCCCCTCAGACGCCTGCCATGGGAAGCAGCATCGAGGTGGCCTGCAAGGAAGGGACTCCCAAAGGACAAGCTCAGACCTGAAAGGACACAGGTCGGGGCCTTGCATCTGCTCTTAGCTGCGGTGGTGTCTCGGCTGCCACCAGTGGTGATGCCTCGGCTGCCACCACTGGTGACGCCGAAGGCAAAGGATAAATCTGGTCATGTCTTCTTCTAGGGCGTCTGACCAAAATCCTCAGCAGAGCCTAAGGGACCCGGGATCTTTGCTGTTTGTTTACTTCCATGTGCCTCACTCACGCAGCAGGAGACGGTGAATTTTCACACGCTGGCCATCGGCCCCTCTGCATCTCCACCCCACACTGAGTCTGTGCTGTCAGGTCTTGATGCAATGCTTCGGCCGCCAGCAAAGTGCCCGGTTCCTCCCGAGCGTGGTCTTCGCTTCCCCAGGGTTAAGGCGACTCTCAGCACATCAGCCCTGGATGTCCTGCTTTCCTGTCCTGCCCTGGGTCCCGTGCCTGGTCTGCTGACCGGACTTGAGGCCCGCCCGCTTCTGTGGCCTCTTCTCCAAGCCCAGGGCCCACTCATCAGCTCTGCCACGTCTGAAGGATCACAATCCCTTGCTGTTTTTCTGGCAAATGGCCCCAGAACAACCACCATATTTGTTCACGTTTTCCTTTTTCTTATTCTAAGCAGTGGCGCTACAGGCCTTCCCCGTTCCACCTCCTTGCTTTCTACTCCCTGTAGGCTGTTCCTGCCACAAGAGAGGGCGGCATTTTTCAAGCCTTGATGAGTTACATGAACATAAATCCTTAGGTAGGTATTTTAACCATAATTACCGAGCTTAAAGAAGACAGCTCAACAAGGCCTCAGAGGTTGGCTGCCGGATCTTCAGAGACGTTCAGGGGTACTGAGTCCCGTGTCTGGGTTAGTTCCAGCTCCTCTCAGCAGACGCAGCCCAGGAAAAAATGATCAGAAGGACTTTCTCCACCTAAATCCTGCACCTATCCCCCAACCAAATCTACATCCCATATTTTAACAGTAAAATGTTTATTAAAAGGCTCAAAGGGAGCTATTACACGGACTAACGCAGCGTTTCACTCAGGAGCACACACACAGACCGGACCTCCGCACTGCCTCTACTCCAACACCGAGTCTCCGAGGAGACCAAGAGGCGAGGAGGCGCGGCCGCCCACAGCCTCATAAGGAACCCCACCTGGGTGGGCAGGGCGCAGGCCCCTGGCTTTCAATCCAGCCGTGAGTTTTTTCATTTCACTATGAGTTCTTCATTCAACTACGAGTTTTTCATTTTCATTTGAATTTTCAGTTCAAGTTAATCAAAAATTATTTCTAAATTATTAAAAATAATCAAAGGTAGACATTAAATAAACTATGACCTTTAATGCTGATGTATCCATTCACACTAAGCAATGTAAATTCTCAATCAAGCAGACGCTCAAATCAGCTGGTCACCGCATCCATTTTTATCCCCAGTGGGACAGTCTGCTTTTAGGTTGCTGTAAATAAAGTGTCGTTTGATGATACGATTTACTTTGCCATCACGAGAAAGGCCTACCGCCCACCTAACCCTAATGCATTCTTTACAGGGCCAACTCACACTTTATCTCCCCTGGAAACAGTTCCCTCTCCACTTTAATTCCCAGAACCGGCTCTTCCCCTGAAATTCCAATAGCAGTTAATGGCCTCTGTATCATACAATTCAATTAGAGGAACAGCATAAATATTTATATTTACAGTATAGGCTCCAACTACATTATAACATTTCAGTTCATAAAATGCTTTCACATACTTCCATGCACAAAATCTCATCTGAAATTCCTGTGAAGTTGGCAATTTTTATGTAAATGTCAGGCCCTAGATCACAGCCTCCCACCTCGGGCAGTCAACAGCACACATTCGATAATGGGCGTGACGACTCAGAACACAAACACCGCCAGCCCTTACAGATGCACACGCGCTGTCTGAGCAGCTTTAAGGTAACAGTCCAGGCAGAAATCCAGCCTTCAGAAGTGAACCAGCCACACGGCCGACCCCAGGATCAGAATACAAACCGTGTCTCCGTCAGGAGAAAGCCCACTGCCACATGGCCATCCCTAAAAAGGAAACGTTGTTTGGCTCTCTGAATGTGACTACGGCCAAACCAACGCCCAGCAGTGTCAGGAGCCTTTAACTGTTACCTTAAATCTGCTCAGACGGCGCATGGCGCATGCGCGTCTGTAAGGGCTGGCGGTGTTTGTGTTCTGAGTTGTCACGCCCATCATCGAATGTGTTCTGTTGACTGCCCGAGGTGGGAGGCTGTGATCTAGGGCCTGACATTTACATAAAAATTGCCAACTTCACAGGAATTTCAGGTGAAATCCAAGTGCAGTGGGTTTTGTCTCTGATCACTCACCTACTATGATTCCTAAGGAATTAAAATTGGGCATCATTAGGAAGATTTTATTCTCATTTTATATTCAATGGCCACATCACTCTCCATAGGACACCACAGCATGGCCCCAACCACACTTTTTGCTGAAGATTTATTTCTTACTTAACGTATTTTCACTTATCTTAAAGTAAATACCATTATCTTTAAATGGGCGGTCAGAGCTGAATGAATACATCTGCAGACTTAGGAAAACTTGATGCAGGAAACAAAAGGAGCACATTCAGTGCCACATGTCTAATTTCTGCTCACTTAAGCCCCGATTCGCGTCTGATACAATTCAATCAACTCTGGCCGAGGGGCATTTCCAGACCCTGATAAATGTGCTGAGCCGAAGGACGTGGTCTTCTGAGAGACAGAGCCGAAGCCGCCAAGATGCCAAAGAGAGCCGACAAGGTAGCCAAGTAAACCCTACCCTCCTCAATCTTTTTTTAAGAAAAAGACTAGAATTCCAGTTCAGAACAAGTTCAGGGGGAAAGAAAATAAACTGGGGACTTTAGGAAAGCTTGCTCTTGATAAAATCTCCAGGAGATTTTAATTTCTTTGGGAAATAATAGGTTCTCATAATAAAGTTAGCATGTTTAAAATCAGTTTATTCATTTCTATCTTATATTATTCTTTGTCGGATATGCTTATGATTTACAAACTTGAAAGAATGCAGTTATCCATATGTATGCTAATCAGAGTTCTTACGATGCATTTTTTTTTTTGCTTTCACAAATAAAACACTGTAAATTGAGAATATGTTTGTCCCTGTAAAAATGCCAACAGATAAGCAGACTCTAGAGATGAACAAATCAAATCAGGCTCTGAAGGGTGCCCTAGGACCAGGAACTGGAGTATACATAATGAAAAGAAATAACTTGTAACAAAACAAATAATAAAAGAAAAATTTAAAAAGAGCAAACAAACAAAAAGAAATAACATGAACGCCCACCCCAGAAGGGAACAGTGCATCCTTTCCACTTTATTTTGGAACACAGGTCGTCACTGAAGAACTAAAAGGCGAGACAGGGCACACTAAGATTCCCGTGGGTTCTACAGACTCAATTTAAACTCGTATCAGGAAAATACAAGGATTCAGAATTATCATTTTTGGGAGAAAGATAAGAAGTCCATTTATCAATACATTAACTGTTTGGTTTTGATGCCAGATATATTTTGATGCCAGAGATAAAGAAAAATAAATATATGTTTCTCTTCCCTGGTCCATTTTCTTTCAGTATGAAATGCCTGCATTCTAATTAGCTTCATTAGAGAAATTATGCTTTTAACATGTTGGTCTGTTCTTATTTGAATAACAAAAGAATGAGAGTCGCTCAGGAAAATTTAATGGGACACCAGAGATGCACGGCCCTTGATACATTAAAATATATATTATGAGTGAGACTTGTCTATTAATGAGTAATTATTTGAAGTGGGCTGAATTGTGTGCTCTTTCCAGTTTGCATCTGAGTCTTGTGGTCAATTGAGAGGTGTTTTGTCAGAAAAGTAGAAGAGAAAGCACTAGCGCTTGCTTTCTTATCATATATGCTGGAGGGTAGGTAACTTCTCTGGCCTTTTATCTGAACTCGCTAACTTTCTAGTCTTTTGGTAGGTGAAATTTCTGCTTCTAGCTTAAAAAAAAGGACCTAATTAGCAATTTTCAGAATATGGGGCAGATGTCATATTCTGCATATTCTGAAAAAGGTGTGAAAAAGCCACACCTGGGAAATCGCACCCTTCCACTCCCCTAGTGTTCATAAGGCTTGCGTGGAACAGACAGGTGCTGATTTAGCGGACTGCTCACCCGTTAAATTGCTCACCCGTTTTGTAAATCTGGGTTCTCTTTGTCCCTCTATTCCTCCCTCTTTTGCAATGTCTACATTCTGGCATTTCTGCATTGTCTCTTAGGTTTCAGAGCTTTCCATCTGAGCATTTCCCGGGAAAAAGAGAAAAAACAGCAATTAGTGTATGTGATGTGGCCGCACAAACTAGCATGGTCGTCCACAGACACGTGAATGACAGACAAGGTCCGCCCTGCTTTGTCCTGTTGGCTAGCCCTGCTCCCCACCAGCCATATGCCACCCAGGGGTGCCGCCCCTTCTCCCCTGTAAGCCCTTGGGCCATCTCACCCGCTTGCGGATTTAACGTGTACCCAGTGGCAGCCAGGCCAGCCACACCGCCACACCGCCGGCCACACGGCCACACCGCTGCCACACGGCCACACCGCTGCCACTTGGCCACACAGCCACACCGCTGCCACATGGCCACACCGCAGCCAAATGGCCACACCGCCAGCCACTTGGCCACACAGCCACACCACCGGCCACACGGCCACACTGCTGCCACACGGTCACACCGCTGCCAGATGGCCACACCGCCAGCCACTCGGCCACACAGCCACACCACCGGCCACACGGCCACACTGCCGCCAGGCCGGCCTCTCCCTTCGTGCATCAGCATCTCATGGCCGTGAGGACAAGGGGTGTCGCTGTGGGACCTGCCCGGAGGACCCGCTCTGCCTGCCGCTGCCACAGGCCTGGGAGGACCAGGGAGGGCCAGAGACCCTGAGGCCATGGGGTGGGGACAGTGCTCCGCCGCCAGGTCCCGGGACGGGGCAGCACGGGCCACCCTGCAGTGGCCTGGGCCCCGTCACCCACCAGGCGTCTCCCACCTGCCCAGCCACAGACAGGGCGCGGGGATCGGGAACTGTGGGGGGCAGCCTCAGGGCCAGGAGACCCGAGGTGACGTCTCCTGCCCACTGCACGCTTCGGAAAGGGACTTTGCCTGCAGAAGGGTGATCGCCCAGCCCCGGTCAGGAGTGGTGGCAGGGTGGAAATGGCGCTTCACCCCTGCCCCTGCTGCACCCCCCGTGTCCCCCCTGCATCCCCACAGCTCCCAGCATGCACGCGTTCCCCAGGTGGGGCGCAGGCCTGGGCAACGCACTTTTCCTTTGAGGTAGCGGTGCAGCCCTTGACGCCTGAAGGACCCTCATCCAGCTCCCCATGGCTGGCAAAGGCCACTGAGGCCCTGTTTGCTGTCTGCGGCTCTTCCTCCAGGCCCCACCCCTGCAGCACCGTCAGTGCCTTCGCTGCACGGCTTTCACTCGTTCTCCTTTCATTCGTTCAACAGGTCTCTGTTAAACACTTCCCATATGCCAGGCTCTGAGGGTAAAACAGTCAGTGAGACTGTAGTGGGGGCAAAGGGGGGGAAGTGAACAAAAAATAAGAAACACATCAAATTATCAGAAAAATCAAGTGACTGCAAAGAATCAAAGCAGGGGCATGTGGAAGGGATGGCGGCAACTACTTTTGAACAAATGGCTAAGGAAGATTAACATCGAGAAACATATTAAGGACTTCCGGAGAAGATGGCGGCTTAGTAAGACGCGTGGATCTTAGTTTCTCCTCCAGAACAGCTATTAGGGGAGTAGAAACGATACAGAACAGCTTCCGGAGCCACGACAGAGATAAAAAAGACAGCGTACCCCATCCTGGAACGGCTGACTGGCTGAGAGAACCTTCTCTGGTGAGATCGCCAAGGGGCGCGGGCTTCACCGGACGGGGCGGCAAGCGGCCAGAGTCACTCCCTTCCCCGTCCCCGGGCCAGCTGGGAGAATTGGACAGGCGGTCCCCTCAAGCCGCGACGGCTGGCGCCCACACCACGCACGGTCCCCCAGACCAACTGAGAGAATTGGATCGGAAATCCCCAGGCCGCAGAGAACGGTGACGGGGGTGGGCCCTTCCAAACACGTGACTTACCGGTCCGGCTGGGAACGGTGCACTCTCCCGGGCCGTGGCGGCTAGCGCCCTCCCGCCACGCTTGGCGCCCCGGGCCGACTAGGAAATTCGGACGGGCGCTCTCCCGGGCTGCAGCGGCCGGTGACCCTCCCCGCATCCGGACCCCCGGGCCGGCTGGCACTCTTCCAAGCCGCTTCGGCTAGCGAACCTCCCCGAAAGCAAGAGTTTTCCAAAGTTAAAGGACCCACAGCACCTTCTACTGGTGGGACCCGCAGACAAACGACTGCCACGAGCGCCACCTACTGGGCAGGATAAGAAAAACAGATCCCAGAGATTTCACAGAAAAATCTTCCAAATTGTTGGGTCCAGCACCCAGGGAAATCTGACTAAATGCCCAGACGCCAGCAGAAGATAACAGATCACGCTCAAAAAATTGAAAATATGGCCCAGTCAAAGGAACAAACCAATAGTTCAAATGAGATACAGGAGCTGAGACAACTAATGCTGAATATACGAACAGAAATGGAAAACCTCTTCAAAAACGAAATCGATAAATTGAGGGAGGACATGAAGAAGACATGGGCTGAACATAAAGAAGAAATAGAAAAACTGAAAAAACAAATCACAGAACTTATGGAAGTGAAGGATAAAGTAGAAAAGATGGAAAAAACAATGGATACCTACAATGATAGATTTAAAGAGACAGAAGATAGAATTAGTGATTTGGAGGATGGAACATCTGAATTCCAAAAAGAAACAGAAACTATTGGGAAAAGAATCGAAAAATTTGAACAGGGTATCAGGGAACTCAAGGACAATATGAACCGCACAAATATACGTGTTGTGGGTGTCCCAGAAGGAGAAGAGAAGGGAAAAGGAGGAGAAAAACTAATGGAAGAAATTATCACTGAAAACTTCCCGACTCTTATGAAAGACCTAAAATTACAGATCCAAGAAGTGCAGCGCACCCCAAAGAGATTAGACCCAAATAGGCGTTCCCCAAGACACTACTAGTTAGAATTTCAGAGGTCAAAGAGAAAGAGAGGATCTTGAAAGCAGCAAGAGAAAAACAATCCATCACATACAAGGGAAACACAATAAGACTATGTGTAGATTTCTCAGCAGAAACCATGTAAGCTAGAAGACAGTGGGATGATATATTTAATTTACTAAGAGAGAAAAACTCCCAACCAAGACTCCTATATCCAGCAAAATTGTCCTTCAAAAATGAGGGAGAAATTAAAACATTCTCAGACAAAAAGTCACTGAGAGAATTTGTGACCAAGAGACCAGCTCTGCAAGAAATACTAAAGGGAGCACTAGAGTCAGACACAAAAAGACAGAAGAGAGAGGTATGGAGAAGAGTGTAGAAAGAAGGAAAGTCAGATATGATATATATAATACAAAAGGCAAAATGGTAGAGGAAAATATTATCCAAACAGTAATAACACTAAATGTTAATGGACTGAATTCCCCAATCAAAAGACATAGACTGGCAGAATGGATTAAAAAACAGGATCCTTCTATATGCTGTCTACAGGGAACACATTTTAGACCCAAAGATAAACATAGGTTGAAAGTGAAAGGTTGGGAAAAGATATTTCATGCAAATAACAACCAGAAAAGAGCAGGAGTGGCTATACTAATATCCAACAAATTAGACTTCAAATGTAAAACAGTTAAAAGAGACAAAGAAGGACACTCTCTACTAATAAAAGGAACAATTCAACAAGAATACATAACAATCATAAATATTTACGCACCGAACCAGAATGCCCCAAAATACGTAAGGAATACACTGCAAACACTGAAAAGGGAAATAGACACATATACCATAATAGTTGGAGACTTCAATTCCCCACTCTCATCAATGGACAGAACATCTAGACAGAGGATCAACAAAGAAATAGAGAATCTGAATATTACTATAAATGAGCTAGACTTAACAGACATTTATAGGACATTACATCCCACAACAGCACGATACACCTTTTTCTCAAGTGCTCATGGATCATTCTCAAAGATAGACCATATGCTGGGTCACAAAGCAAGTCTTAACAAATTTAAAAAGATTGAAATCATACACAACACTTTCTTGGATCATAAAGGAATGAAGTTGGAAATCAGTAATAGGCAGAATGCCAGAAATACATGGAGGCTCAACAACACACTCTTAAACAACGAGTGGGTCAAAGAAGAAATTGCAAGAGAAATTAGTAAATACCTCGAGGTGAATGAAAATGAAAACACAACATATCAAAACTTATGGGACGCAGCAAAGGCAGTGCTAAGAGGGAAATTTATTGCCCTAAATGCCTATATCAGAAAAGAAGAAAAGGCAAAAATGCAGGAATTAACTGTCCACTTGGAAGAACTGGAGAAAGAACAGCAAACTAATCCCAGAGCAAGCAAAAGGTAAGAAATAACAAAGATCAGAGCAGAAATAAATGAAATTGAAAACATGAAAACAATAGAGAAAATCAATAAGACCAGAAGTTGGTTCTATGAGAAAATCAATAAGATTGATGGGCCCTTAGCAAGATTGACAAAAAGAAGAAGAGAGAGGATGCAAATAAATAAGATCAGAAATGGAAGAGGAGACATAACTACTGACCTCACAGAAATAAAGGAGGTAATAACAGGATACTATGAACAACTTTACGCTAATAAATACAACAATTTAGATGAAATGGACGGGTTCCTGGAAAGACATGAACAACCAACTTTGACTCAAGAAGAAATAGATGACCTCAACAAACCAATCACAAGTAAAGAAATTGAATTAGTCATCCAAAAGCTTCCTAAAAAGAAAAGTTCAGGACCAGATGGCTTCACATGTGAATTCTATCAAACATTCCAGAAAGAATTAGTACCAACTCTCCTCAAACTCTTCAAAAAAATTGAAGTGGAGGGAAAACTACCTAATTCATTCTATGAAGCCAACATCAGCCTCATACCAAAACCAGGCAAAGATATTACAAAAAAAGAAAACTACAGACCAATCTCTCTAATGAATACAGATGCAAAAATCCTCAATAAAATTCTAGCAAATCGTATCCAACAACACATTATAAGAATTATACATCATGACCAAGTAGGATTCATCCCAGGTATGCAAGGATGGTTCAACATAAGAAAATCAATTAATATAATACACCATATCAACAAATCAAAGCAGAAAAATCACACGATCATCTCAATTGATGCAGAGAAGGCATTTGACAAGATTCAACATCCTTTCCTGTTGAAAACACTTCAAAAGATAGGAATACAAGGGAACTTCCTTAAAATGATAGAGGGAATATATGAAAAACCCACAGCTAATATCATCCTCAATGGGGAAAAATTGAAAACTTTCCCCCTAAGAACAGGAACAAGACAAGAATGTCCACTATCACCACTATTATTCAACATTGTGTTGGAGGTTCTAGACAGAGCAATTAGACAAGAAAAAGAAATACAAGGCATCAAAATTGGAAAGGAAGAAGTAAAACTATCACTGTTTGCAGACGATATGATACTATATGTCGAAAACCCAGAAAAATCCACAACAAAACTACTAGAGCTAATAAATGAGTACAGCAAAGTAGCAGGTTACAAGATCAATATTCAAAAATCTGTAGCATTTCTATACACTAGTAATGAACAAGCTGAGGGGGAAATCAAGAAACGAATCCCATTTACAATTGCAACTAAAAGAATAAAATACCTAGGAATAAATTTAACTAAAGAGACAAAAAACCTATATAAAGAAAACTACAAAAAACTGCTAAAAGAAATCACAGAAGACCTAAATAGATGGAAGGGCATACTGTGTTCATGGATTGGAAGACTAAATATAGTTAAGATGTCAATCCTACCTAAATTGATTTACAGATTCAATGCAATACCAATCAAAATCCCAACAACTTATTTTTCAGAAATAGAAAAACCAATAAGCAAATTTATCTGGAAGGGCAGGGTGCCCCGAATTGCTAAAAACATCTTGAGGAAAAAAAACAAAGCTGGAGGTCTCGCGCTGCCTGACTTTAAGGCATATTATGAAGCCACAGTGGTCAAAACAGCATGGTATTGGCATAAAGATAGATATATCGACCAATGGAATCGAATAGAGTGCTCAGATAGAGACCCTCTCATCTATGGACATTTGATCTTTGATAAGGCAGTCAAGCCAACTCACCTGGGACAGAACAGTCTCTTCAATAAATGGTGCCTAGAGAACTGGATACCATATGCAAAAGAATGAAAGAGGACCCATATCTCACACCCTATACAAAAGTTAACTCAAAATGGATCAAAGATCTAAACATTAGGTCTAAGACCATAAAACAGTTAGAGGAAAATGTTGGGAGATATCTTATGAATCTTACAACTGGAGGCAGTTTTATGGACCTTAAACCTAAAGCAAGAACACTGAAGAAGGAAATAAATAAATGGGAGCTCCTCAAAATTAAACACTTTTGTGCATCAAAGAACTTCATCAAGAAAGTAGAAAGACAGCCTACACAATGGGAGACAATATTTGGAAATGACACATCAGATAAAGGTCTAGTATCCAGAATTTATAAAGAGATTGTCCAACTCAACAACAAAAAGACAGCCAACCCAATTAAAAAATGGGAAAAAGACTTGAACAGACACCTCTCAGAAGAGGAAATACAAATGGCCAAAAGGCACATGAAGAGATGCTCAATGTCCCTGGCCATTAGAGAAATGCAAATCAAAACCACAATGAGATATCATCTCACACCCACCAGAATGGCCATTATCAACAAAACAGAAAATGACAAGTGCTGGAGAGGATGCGGAGAAAGAGGCACACTTATCCACTGTTGGTGGGAATGTCAAATGGTGCAACCACTGTGGAAGGCAGTTTGGCGGTTCCTCAAAAAGCTGAATATAGAATTGCCATACGACCCAGCAATACCATTGCTGGGAATCTACTCAAAGGACTTAAGGGCAAAGACACAGACGGACATTTGCACACCAGTGTTTATAGCAGCATTATCTACAATTGCAAAGAGATGGAAACAGCCAAAATGTTCATCAACAGACGAGTGGCTAAACAAACTGTGGCGTATACCTACGATGGAATATTATGCAGCTTTAAGACAGACTAAACTTATGAAGCATGTAGTAACATGGATGGACCTAGAGAACATTATGCTGAGTGAGTCTAGCCAAAAACTAAAGGACAAATACTGTATGGTCGGTCCCACTGATGTGAACAGACATTCGGGAATAAACTTGGAATATGTCATTGGTAAAAAAAAGAAACATATTAAGAATTAGCTGCCAAAATTAAGTTTTATTTCCAAAGAGTAAGTTTCAAGGGTTCCTTCCCCTCGGTTTTAACCATTCGAGGTTCTCGTGAAATTCCCAAACCAACAGTGAGGCCCAAGGACTAGGCATCATTTGCTAACAGGTGCACACAGGAAAAGATAATCTAAAAAAGAGGGAAAAAGAAGAAGAAAAGGGAGAAGAAAAGAATGAAGGGGGTTCCCAGGGAACACTAACAGGCAGCTGTTACGTACGAGACCTCACCCCCCAACAATAAAATTAACCAAACAAAACATCCTGCAACCAAAAGCACTGGCAGCAAGCAAGCAACATTCACTCAGCCAAGAGCTCCTCCTCCTGAGAGCGCAGCACCTGCCCTCATGAAAGGAAAACCCCTGAGGACTCGAACAGGCAGGTAAAAGGAGGTCCCTCCCCTCCAGGATGGAAGTGTCTTTAACTACTGAGGGTCACTTCCCGGCGACCAGGTGAGTCCTACGGTCCCCTGCTGGCTATCGTGAAGGCACGAGCGCTGGCCTTGGCCAAGAAAGACACAAGGTGTGGCATCTCCGGGGGCTGCTTCCCTCCAGCTCCTTGTCCAGCCCTTCTTAAGCCACCAGAGGCCCAGAAGACAGTGACACTCAGCCACTGGCTCTCCCTCCCCAGGGGAAGATTCTAACCCACAACTGATACAAAGAAGGGAATTTTCAACCCCAGGTGCCTGCACCCGCCACAGCTCTAGCCCAGACAGTCACACCTGGATGGGAAAGGCCCCCACCTGCCCTCCTTGCCCCCAGGTGTGCTCCTGCCCTGCGTGTGCTGCACACTACGGCCAAAGGGATCTTTTTATGTGTAAAACTGTTCACAATTGAAAGTTTGGACTCTGGAACAAGACTTCACAGATTCAAACTTTAGCTTCACCATCCACTGGCTGTACTCCCTCAGCGTAAACTACTTAACTCCCCACCTGTCCCCTCATCTGTAAAATGGCAATAGTAACAGTACCTGGCTCGTAGGGCTGCTGGGAGGAATGCGTGGGTTGGCAGGTAATGCGCTGCACAGAACGGTGGAGAAGGGTCAGTGCTGCCCACACGTGTCATATCCTTATCACCAGCAGCCTGTCGCCTTTCTCTTTCATACACTTCAGGTCTCCCCAGAACCTTCCAGATGAATCTAAACTCCACACCACGGCTCACGAGGCCACTCGGAACCGGCCCACCTCGGTCTTTCCTCACCGCCGTGCCTGCCCTGAAGCTCTGCTCTCCTGCCTCCTGGGGCTCTGCCTCTGCTGTTCCCCATGGCTGGAATGCTGTTCCCTGCGATCCAGGGGTCCCTCGGGTCCTGGCAAGACAATGCCACCTCTTGGTAGCTGCCCCCCTGACCATGCGGTCACGAGTGCCCCTCTGCTCTCCACAGGGTCAGGCACGAGATGGACAGACACTTTCTCACAGAAGGACACTAGGCTTTCATTTCTCATTCATGGGTGGAGATGAGTTTGTGAAAAAGCCTTCCCAACTGAAACTGTCGATATTGCTTTCTGAAAGAGCCGAGCAATACTGGTTACATCAGTGGAGGTAGAATAGTTGAAAGGAGACTTTGCAAATGAGGCAGATGGGAAGAGAGAACGATTCTGACCGAGAGTTATAGTTGGATATTTGTAAACAGCTGCGGACACGCATTCCACAAGCTATGGTTCAACCTACTCATCAGTACCTGAGGACAAGCTGTTCAAAACAGGTGTCTGCTTTAATCTACCATTAAATACGTTACTGTATTTGACCTGGCAAGGTGGTTTGAAGTCCAATTAGCCGGCATCTGACCCTCTTGTGCTCAGGCCCGCTGCAGGTCGCTGCAGTGGCCGTGTGGAAGCACGCGGCTGGCTTCGGGGCCGTGCCAGGTGGTGAGACCCACCTGGAGACTGGTGTGAAGCCAGAGGCTGCAGGGGGCCCCTTGCCGAGCCCGCCCGGCCCGCTGTCCCCGGGGAATGCAGAACCAGAACCTCTCCAAGCTGGTTGGGGGTGACGAAAAGCTGCAGGTGGGGACTCTGGTCATCTGGCAGCTTTGGGAGCCTCTGCCTGAGAGACGGCCCCAGCGCTGGGTGGAGGTGGGGCTCCCAGGAGCCTCTCTGGGACCCGCTTTCAATTCTAAATTTCATTGATTTACAACCACATTTGGAATTACAACAAGCAACTCCTCTGAAAAAGTTCTCTTACCAAATTCCACAATAGTCTGAATCAGACTAAGGACATTACCAGCACAGGAATCTCTAGAATTTATAACATGAGGTTATTGGTGTGGGGGGATTGCGGGGTGGGGAGCTGCTGGAGGAGAGAATCGTACGGGGCTGGGCCTCTCACAAGTTAGAGAATAGGAAAGAATAAGATGGCGTTCCGGAATGGGGAAGGAAAAAATCTTTCCCAGCCAGTGACCACAGGAAGCCTTTATTTTACAAATAAAGAGAGTAAGGTTCAGAAAGGTTAAGTGACTTGTCCAACATCACACAGCAAGATAATGGCAGAACCAGGAGTAAACGTGAGCATCTGGCCAATCAGCTTTTTCCTCCCCAAAGCAGCCCCTGCTGAAGCTGAGGCAGCTCCGGGGGGGCCTCGCGATCTCCGAGCTCTGGGACCTGGGGTCTCTCCCACATAGCAAGCGGAAGCCCCCATTGCATGATGTCATCTCAAATGAAGTAAAGGGCGTCTCTGACTCTCAGCCCAGATATTGCTCAGATTCCTGGCTGGAGACCCAAATGTGCTGTGAGAGCAGCTGTTTCAGCTGAACTCTGAGGTCACCTACTGGGTCGGCGATGGGAAAACAAGGGCTCTCACCCACCTGGCTCAGACTGTGTGGCCGCACAGCCTCCCTCCTTCCGACAGGTGATGGACTAGAAAAAGTAACTGCCTTACTTCCAAAACTATTCCGAGTGTAGACAGAGAGCCCTTAAGATCACATCCAGTGAAGCTTCCTCTCCTGAGCCTTCTCTCTTTTGCTCTCAGTCTTCAGAAACCCCTCGCAGCAGACTGGAAGAAATGAAACCACGTGTGCACTGAAAGCCTTCAGGCCGGGGATGCGATGTCCTGAGCAACACCCACATGCTGCCACCAACGCTCCACCACAGAACTTCAGGCACTCGAGGCGGAAGGGGGAGTGTTTTCTACTGACGATGGAATAGTTACTAAGCTCCACGGGGCCGGGCCTGGCAATGCAGGTTATCTGCAAAGGCCAGGGGCCCTCCGAGGTGCTCATCTAAGCGAGGAAGCAAAAACTACGTGAACATGCTCATATTTCTTTAAAAATATTTCATTAGCATGAACATAAAGTGATGGAGTAAGGCAGTAGGCCGGTTTTAAGGAGATCTTTTTTTTTTAACTTTCTTTTTAAGGATATTTTTCTTTTTCTTAAAGCCATGTTATTTTCATCTCCAAGAAGGAAGAGAAAAAAAGGGAGAAAGAGAAAACTGGAGGATGCTCCCCACCCCCAATCATGTCATTTTGAAAACATCTCAGAGGGACTGAATTTATTATGTGATACTGAGACACAGGAAAAGCTCTTAAGAGTCACCAAGGCCAGTCCCCCGCTTCAGCGCCCTGCGCGGCAGGCGCTGCATACAGCGCTGTCCACAGGAGAAGGCCCTTTTCCCTCCCTGGTGACGAGAACATGGCACTAGCTTCTCACAGGCCTCAGAACTGGCTGCCAATCCTGGTTTCCCCACGTAGTTTTCCCACATCATCAACACACCTAAGTGTGAGCTAAGGGTGCCGAAACTTCTAGGGCAGAGAAGGAGAGGAAGTCGCCGTGGCTCATCACAAACTGCAGCTTTCCCTGTCCATCCTCTGTCCACCTCTCGGCAATGGGGGCAAGAGGCCTTTTCAGGTGAAGCGTCTCACATGGAGAAATGTCTTCAGTTTGTTCACCCCTTTCCTGTAACTAGCAGCTAGTACGAGCACCATGGACCACAGCAGCTACCATTACTACCTGCTCCGTGTGCATCCTTGGCTGATTATAATGTTAATTCTAATACCCGACGAGAGGTGCATGGCCGACTTCACGGTGTGCGCAGACAAACTGGGGTGTGGAGAAATTTAAGTGATCGGCCAAAGCCGTGCGGCCGATGCATGGCAAAGCTGGAATCAAATCCAGCCGCATCTACACTGAAGTCCACCTCTCCCCAGTCCCCTCAGCGCCGAGCCGAGAGTCCTGGCAGCTCAGGGTGGTCTCCTCTCGACCCGAGGCCCGGGGCTGGGACTCTCGCAGGCGCAGATGCCAAAGTCTCAGGGAGCAGCAGCCCAGTCTCCCCAGGGCCACGGCGCTGCTCAGACCCACGGCACCGTTCACCGCTCACGAGGTGGCTGCTGCGCTCTGGAGCCGGGCCACCCACAGGCGGAGTTCTGCAGCGTTCTGGCTGGTGGAGCCTAAGGCCAGACCCCTTCATCCATGCCAGCAGGTACGGTGGATAGTCAGTCATTTCCATGGTGAGTCTAGATTGTTCTAGAAGCTTTCCTGGGACAAAGAGTCTACAACCGTCTCTAAAAACATCACAGGATTCTAGCCCGCCCCGAGCAGAAAGGGACGGAGTCCTGCTATGTGCCCTGTCTCCACTTTCTGAGGATTACTGTTCATGTTATAACAGACTCAAAATAATAAACTGTAGAATGAAATGATTACAGCATGAGGCCCCTGAACTGAGATGAAAAGGTGCCGTGGGACAGTCAAACACAGGGACATTTATAAACCCTTCCTACCTGAAGAAATGGCAACAACACAACACAAGGCTCATTTCTACATAGCATAGCCAACCAGGCAATTCCAGCCCCCCTTCGATTCCCAGACAACTGTCTCAGTTGCTTAAATAACTCCAGCTATTTCTAGCCTGGCAAAATAAATATAGGCTTACAGAAAAGTACAACTTGTAGTAAAAGACCTAGTACTATTACTCTTAATTAAAGACGTTACTCACTTCTCAGCATGTTTTTGAAAATAGCTGGGAGGAGGCTGTGAGAAGTTTTTGTTTGCTGGTTTGTGTGTGTGTGTGTGTGTTTTTTCATTTCCAACATACAAGTGAAAACTCTCATTTGTCCTCTGATCTTAATCCACCATAAAATCTTCTTCCCTTCTGCTTCCCAATTCTCATTTATTCTCAAAGTGAGAATTAAAAGGAGGGGAGATGATAGAAGAATTGGTGACACGTCTTCCCTTGCTCACATTTTGTACTTCTCCATAAGAATTAAAACTCTCATTGCATTTTTCACCTTTTTCTTGTTGGCATGGGCAGGCACCGGGCCTCAAACGCGGGACTTCGTCCGGCATGGCAGGCGAGAACTCTGCAACGGCACCACCACTGCCTGCCCAACACTCACCGCGTTTTAGACTTAGAGGATGCCACAAAAGAGAGCGAGAAGCAGCTACTGAGTGAGAAGAGGCCTTCCTCAGAAGGACAGAGGCAGCACGGGTCCGTCTCAAGTTCAAACAACCAAATAATGAGACCTGGCTCTCACCCTACACAGCCACGGGAAACTGTGCCTCCCTCAAAACAGACTCAGATGCAGATGTGAACTTGGTGACACCTTTAGTTCCCAGAGACTCCTGAAATCCCTGGTGAAGCTTCACCACATTCCTTTCTCCATCTCCATCACGCGATGCCTTCGGGCTCCCTCAAGGTCAGTTTTTGACTCATCTGAAGTATCTCTTCCTCCAAGGACGAAACCACATCACTTAGTGTTATAGCAACACTATAAAACGAGAGGGTCAGTTTAAACAAATAACTTTACATCAACAGCCAAGCCAGGAGACGGCCGACTGTCACGCCTCTAGCCCTTAGGAAAGAGCGGGGACACTCAATTACAAATAGCCGATGACCCTCTTCAGGGCGGTAAGACACGCCATCTGCTTTGAGGTAGCTTCCAGACAGTGGATATTTTTGCTTTCTCCAAAGACTCAAAGTTGATCCTGCTTTGGATGACCCCTAAGAAACCTAAATGTAGGCATACTGGAATAATAATATTGGTCTATTTCCTAAACATCCCTCTGCGAGGAAGCATCGCCGCTCTATAATCTTTCATCTAAGACTGGTTTTTTTTTTTCCAGTTCAAATCCCAGCTCTGCAATTTCCTAGCTGTGACCTTGGGCCAGATTATTTCATCTCTCTGACCCTTAGGCTCTTCGTCTGTAGATGGGAATGACAGCGCCCACACCTCATCGGGCTGCTATGAGAATGAAGTGAGGTCTCCTTCATTAGGAGGCCAGCACACGGTGTACACAGAGGAGAGGGCTAGGCTATACTCACCATAGTAGCTGGAACTGGACACACTGCCCCAATCCCTAGCTTCCTGCATAGCCGAACACTTTTGAAATCAAATTCTATACATTTCTATAAAACTGCTTTGGACCCAGAGTCCGGCTCCTCCCCTCAGAGAGCTGCCATGGTCCCCGGGAGTGCTCCCTTCGAGGTCCCCCCACAGCACTCACTCCTCAACCGCTTCTGCCACGCGAACCCGAGGACAAGAGCATCACGGGTGGCGGCACAGCCTGAAGCTTTCCTCCCCTCCGCCCCTTACTCAGCTCCACTAGGCACAAGTTTTAGATTTCATTAGTAAGTCACCACAACGCCAACCTGTCATTATCTGACCAATAGTACACCGATGGTCCTCTCCACGTTAGCCACATAAAATCACATAAGTAAGCACCACGGAAGGGCCCTCTGCTCAGCTGTGCGTCTTTCCCTTGGCGTGAACACTGATGCTTTGTTTAGGGTGACCCAGGCACATTTTCCTATAACCTTTCTCTTCTCTCCAATTGCCTTAGCCACCTAAATAGTTGTATGACATTAGGACAAGATTGAGGGTTCATCTGAAGCTTAAATTGTTTTAGAGTCTCTCACCATCCCTTACTAACACAACTGATTACAGGGCTCTAATAAAAATAGTAAGAAGAAAAAGAATAATAATAATTTACCAAGAGCTCTCTATGTGCAAGGCACTGTTGTAAATGCTCTGCAATGCATTGTTTCCTTTCCTTTACCACTGTCATTTCCCATTGTCCAGAAGAAATTACTGGAAGGTTTGGGACTTGGCTTCTGCAGCAAGGACCCACGAGCACAGTCGTGAATTTTATCAGGAGGACATGGGCTGTCCAGTCATTTTCCTCCCCTTTCAAGGACTGAGATTGGCGATTCCCTCAGGCTCGGCTGTGCAGCTGTTCCGGAGACGCCCACCCCACCCCTCGGCTATGATCAGAGCTCTCTCTCTCACCAGCCCCGGGAAGGGCCTGGACGTGCATGGCTGGCTGTCCCCGCACCCCTTTTCCATCGTGCTGCTCCCACAGCTGCAGCAGTTGACCTGTGTTTTGCTGCTATTTGCATTTCAAATACGTTAATAAAAGCAACAAACTAAATAATAAATTAAAGACTTGTGTTTGAGGCATCAATAACAAAGGGCTTTGATGAACCCAAAGGACCAAAGAAAAGCAACTCAGGAATGCACGAGCAGAGCTGTGCCCACAGAGGCCTCTCCACCATTGTCTCAGGATTTTCACACACATGAACCCGTTAATCCACACTGAGTGAAAAATCACATCTTTGGGTAGGAAAACCCAGTCAAGACTGATATAAAAGTTTTTACTGATTTGTATATGGTTACAACTAAAGTCAATCATTCATACATCTACTTAACACAGTTACTAAGTGCCAGGCCCACGGCCCTGCCAGTGGGGGTTGCATGGACCTGACTGAATGCAGTGGTTACCCTGTAGAAATAGGGTGCTGCAGCCAGGACGCCTGAGGCCGGCCGAGGACAGGCGGCTTCCCTGCCTCCAGCTGCACAAGGCCCTCGGGGTCTCAGTCTGTAAACTGGGGGTGTCGGGTGCGGGGCGGGAGGGGCTGGAGGAGCAGGAGCGCTCCTTCCTGCTGACGGTTGACGGCATGTGGCGCACACACAGTTCTTACTCTGTGTCCTTGTCGAGAACACGGCTGCCCATAACGTGCACAGAGGCGCCCAGCGACGGACACTGCCAACGGAGGAACCAGGTCTGAGTTCCTCAACCTCGCCAGCTGCCTGGGTCCTCGTCTGCACAACAGGAAAAATGACAATTCCTGTCTACGGGGTTGTGCCAAGTGCTGAATGAGGTAACATGAGAACTGCTGTAGAAAACACTGCCCAAAGGGGAGTTGGCACAAGCGTTCCTAAAATTAGCCACCACCTTCAGGACCAGACGGACAGTCCGTCTTTCTGCCGTCACTGGGCATCTCTCCATCACGCCTTACACTTTTCTTAGTCCTATTTTCTTACTCAACTAGCATGTAAAACCACTGTGTGCTAGTTGAATAAGAAAAGCGTAAGACTTCAATGGTTCTATGTGGCGATTTCATTGCGGGGTTGATTTTTTTTCTAAGATGAGGTTTTAAAAGTTGCTGCTTTCATCTAGTGTTCTCAGTCCACAAACAAATCCATCATTTACCAAGGCAGATTTCTGTTTTTCCTCCTAAACTTTACCAAGTCCTCCATGCTTGAAACACTAATGCTTATTGCACGAGGGAGCTTTAAACATCCCTGCACTGGTCTGAAAGGACGTATGTCCCCTAGAAAAGCCATGTTTTAATCAAAATCCCATTTTGTAAAGGCAGAATAATCCCTTTTCAATACTGTATGTTTGAAACTGTAATCAGATCATCTCCCTGGAGATGAGATTTAATCAAGAGTGGTTGTTAAGCTGGAGGTGTGTCTCCAACCATTTGGGTGGGTCTTGATAAGTTTCTGGAGTCCTATAAAAGAGGAAGCATTTTGGAGAATGAAGATTCAGAGAGACAGAGCAGAACGACATAGCCACGAGAAGCAGAGTCCACCAGCCAGCAACCCTTGGAGATGAAGAAGGAAAACACCTCCCAGGGAGCTTCATGAAACCAGAAGCCAGGAGAGAAAGCTAGCAGATGACACTGTGTTCGCCACGTGCCCTTCCAGCTGAGAGAGGAACCCTGAACTTCATCAGCCTTCTTGAACCAAGGTCTCTTTCCCTGGATGCCTTAGATTGGACATTTCTACAGACTTGTTTTAATTGGGACATTTTCTTGGCCTTAGAACTGTAAACTAGTAACTTATTAAATTCCTCTTTTTAAAAACCATTCTGTATCTGGTATTTGCATTCCGGCAGCTAGCAAACTAGGACAATCCCGTACATAAGTAAGTGAGAGTGAGGGTCGTGGAGGGCGGGTGTGTGGGTCTGGGCGTCTGCAGTGCCAGCTGGGGCTTCCCCGCTGCATGATAGCAAATGCTGCAAGGAGAAATCAGCATTCCAGCAGCAGAGGAAGGAAACAGCGGGGGAGAAGGACGGGTCAATGTCAAGCCTGAGGAGACGTGGTTCAAAACAAAAACCTTTCAACTACCTCCCGTGTCCTTTCTATCAGATTTTGGACTGAAGGCCTACTCAGAAATGAGGGGTGACTATCTACAAATGAAATCATTTAGGAATTGCTTCAAAACACAGACAGGCACAGATGTGTGCTGCCAGGAACTCCGCACGGAGAGAGTCCCGAACGCGTGTCCTGGGCATGGCGGCTTGGCGACCCCTAGATTAAGAGCAGTGCCCTTGGATGGACTTAAACACTCTGTCATATTTACAGAGAGATTTCTGTTTAACCCATCACATACTTTCGTTGTTGGTATAACCACCAGGAACTTGCCAGGGACAAGAACACACAAAACCACAATCTCGAGGGTTTGGGCCGAAACACTCTCACCAAATTATGATCTCAAGCACTGCTTTCCCTCAGGATCAGATCCAAACTGTGTACTTAGCCCTTTCACAGGGATGTACAAAAATGGATTATCACTCTTGAGGAGTTTATCAGTCTAGTTGCTGGGGCTGGATTTTTAGATGTACAATTTTTAGAAAACAACATATGCTCACATATAATTTCTAAGCCAGTGAAGGGTCACAGTGTGTAAGAATTTTTTCCAATTCACCAGAAGTCCAGCCTTCTATTAACAGGGTATATACTCTTCAAATAATACGTAATCCACCGTCTGACCTGGAGTCTAGAAAATTCTAGTCTTTGGGGCACCTGAAAACATGCACAGATAAGCGGTGCCCTTGAATTTGTCAGGACAGAAGTTCACCAGACAAAGGGTTCCTAGTTTAGAAGACACTCTTGAGAGGCACAGGCGTAACAGGGACTGCAGGGAGCAAGGAAGGATGAAAAGGGAGAGGGAGAAAGCTCAGTACCTGCTGGACGCGCAGAACCAGTGAACAGGGGACAGAAGCCGCAGAGAACAAGAAGCAGCTTCCAAACGCCCCAGGCCTGGTCACCAAAGGGGGCACAGCTGCCAGGCCTGGCAGCCTCTCCCGTGAGCACCTCTGCATTTGGCGTGGGACTGGCATTTCTTTCTTCCGGAAAACCCTGGCTGGGAAAGTTCAGGAGCCCAGCTGGGGCAGGATCCCGGAGACACAGAACTGACAATCTCACAGCCGGAAGACGTCGCCCTGACTCTCGCCTGCGGTGGCTGTCTTAGTTTACTAAGAGCTGCCACCCTCCCCTTGTGGTGTGAGCACCACCCCAGCGTCTGTTCACAACCAGGTGAAGCTGTTAACAGCAAACTGGAACGGGACCCAAACATTCGCTCGGTCTGGACGTGTCAGCGGCCCACAAACCCGGAGGGAACGCGCTGCACTGTGCTGTGGGCACGGCCCGGATGGGGCGGCAGATACGGAACGACCAGAACCACCCAATTCCCTGGCCCTAAATCTTGTTCCATCTTCGTTACACATCATTTCTGGAGAATCCGAGGGTCTCTACGGTACAGCCACTGTGATATAAATGGGGAAGTGAGGTAGGAACAGGAGACCAGTAATAAAGAAAATGGGTTCCCCAGTGGAAATAAAAGCAAGACAGCAGTAACAATTCCACACCAATATTATTTAAAGACTTTGTTTTGTTTTGACAATTTGCTTTTCTTCAGTATGTGAGAAGTTTGCAGGGCATTCCACTCAGCAACTGTGTCCTAACTGCAGTTCCAACCCACAGGGATCGTCAGAACTTGTGTTTTAAAGGTCAGCCCGTCCACCTGAGGCAGAGAGACTTTTTAGGTGGACACTGTAAAGGCCACAGCCCAAGGCCCCAGGAGGGGTGCTTGTCCAGTGGAGGCCGGAGATGCTGCTGTTGTTTCCATTCTCCTATGCTGCACAACGTGGACCGGTCGTCTCGACAAAACGTGTAACGCCAAACCCGTCCCATGTCCTTGTCTGGGCCAGCGGAGAGGAGCCAGAGGATAAGGAGGGAAAGCAGACCGGATGGGACACACGCAAGGGCTTCTGCGCCCACACGTCTGTCTCATCCGTCCCTCCCTCCCACCCACAAAAGCCACACATCGCTGCCGGGGTCCGCCCAGGACTCGGCTCCAGTCTGCGGGGTCCAGTCTGCGGCCGTCCCCACACTAACTCTGGGCTCAATCCTGGCTGTCTTCACACTCAGGTGTCATGAAAATCGCCGCTCACCGCGGCCCACACGAGCACAAACCTCGTCGCTGCCAACAAGCATTCCCAGATTCAAGCAACTAGAAGACCTCCTACTTCGACACGGCTGAATTTCAGCGCGCAATTCTTCTCCTTGGGAAAGCTCCCTGGAGGAAAGATGAGGTGAGCTGCCCACGCCACCCTCACCGGGTCTCTCTCCCAAGACCACCGGCCAGTCGCCTGCCAGGCCACAGGGCAAGGCCAACCTGTCGCCTCGTTGTGTAAAGGGGAAGGAGCAGAAGACAAAGCTGTGCAAAAAGAGCCAGCACACACTCACCTGCAGCAAATATTAAGTAAATACTTGTTTATAGTCCGGTCAGATTTCATAAAACCGGACACAGACGTTATCCACAGTGCAGTTTCCTGACTACATTGTCTTCCTCTGTTCACTGCTGGGCCTATGAGCTCATCTACAAGCCTTCCTGTGGGCAGCAGCCCTGGGTTCTCTGTTGCTCCTTCTGATTTTCGCTGGTGGCTGAGAGGGGTCAACGGCGCAGCTACCAGGGGCTGAGCTGGCCACTGCTGTCCTCACGCTAACAGCACTTTACAACAAAAGCTGCAATTTTAAAAGGATCTAGTTGACGTATAACCAATGACATAAAATAGTTTGGGATTTCCCAAATGCTTTCTTTTCTTCCCTGGGTTTTCCTTCCCGGCCCTCTGTTGGTCAGCATTCCCCTCTCAGGCTGGGAAGGGGCGGTAACAGGGCTAGACCCTGGGTTTTATAAAACAAGAAATTCTCTTTTCAAGAGTGCGAGGCCAAAACATAAATAAATAAAAAATGGAGAAGAAGCGAGAATCTGATGGCTTCACTGCAGCCCTTCCTCCACGGCCAGGGAAAAGCGTCTAGATGTGTGCACGTGAAACAGAGCCAGGGACGGGAGAGGCTACACACACCCATATGCGCCCGCCGGAGCGCCGCTCCGATTCCGGCCTCGGGAAAGAACCACCTCTAAACACAGCGTGGCGTCCTCACGGACCCCAGAGCAGCGAAGGGACACAGGTAGGGACCTGAGGCATCTGGATGAAAGCCTAGCTTAGTTAACAGCGTTCTGCCAAGGTTAACCTCTTGGTTTGGATCTAAGCACGTGGCTATGAAGCTGTTAGCGCTGGGGGAAGCTGGGAAAGGCACCCATCTTTGCAACTTTTCTGTAAATCTAAAATGACTGAAAGATTAAAAGTTTATTAAAAAGATGACCCTGCAATGTCAAAAGTGATTAAAAATATGCTCCATCATTACAGTGGTTCTTTATTAGCTAAAGAACAAAGGAGGGAGTGGACAGAGAGGCCCCGCCCAGCCCTGCCCAGTGGGTGTGGGAGGCGGGTCCACGGGTCCGCGGGTAGAAAGCCCACGTCTCTCAGCCTCACAGAGACGGTTTGCCTAAACTTTTATAAACAACTATAGCAGCAGCTACCTGTCCACAGTGAGCACTCGGGGTGGCACAGACGGGGCAGCAGCTGCACTCACCTACAATCACTCTACCCAGACACAATCGCTATTGTTTATCTTTGATCCTACCTCCACATAACATCTTCTGCATAGCTGAGGACATACTGAAAACACAGCTTCCAGGTCCCGCTTTCTGCACCGAACTGTCTATGTAAGTAACTTCCCCGCAGCTTCACAAACCCAGTGTCCAGCTGCTGCCCGGCCGCCCGCCGAGGGGGCCATCTGGTCTACCGGACCACACCACACGCCAGGCTCCGACCGGACCCGCGCGGCCCCTGAAGGATTGGTCGTGAGCTCGGGACTCCTCACGGGTCAGTCTCAGCAGGGCAGCCTATTCCAGAATGCGTGGGGCTGCTCAGACTTTGTACGTGGTCAGGGGTAATTAGAAGAAAATGCCCATCACCATCCGACAGAAAACAGATCATGAGAGAAGAGACACAAATTAAGGGCTCAGAGTTCCTTGGTATAAAATACTAAATGAATTTGGAATCAGTAATTCATATATAGCAGAATACAAATAGAAGACAGTTAGACTTAGAAAACTATGGCGTTGTTTTAAATGAGCCAGTTTGCTCATGTGGCAACTAAATTGACACATCCATTTTTGTCAGAACTTATGAGCCCCTTTCAAAAGCGTGGGGGAAGCCTGGGAATGCACAAGGTACATAAACGGACAGCCGAGGCTGCCGCTCGTCCGGAGAATGGGATCCCCTGTCGTCAAGTGTTCACACACCGGCGTGTGCAAACCCTAAGGTGGCTTATCCAGCCAAGATCTCCCTCACGGTGCACTCAAATGACCATATCGATATTCAGGAAGAAAAACAAAACACACACAGGGAAGCAGGCTTTTGAGGATAAATTAAAATTCTTGTTTGAATTTCATTTGTCCTTCTTCCTCCTTCTGGTACCCAGTGCGATCAGGAACTTTCCTCTCTGCTCCCCGCTCTGCTTTTCCACTCTAACCCGTCGGCCCACTTGCCTCCACAGTTGTGAACAAAAGCACCGAGGAGTGACAGGGGCGGGCAGAGGTGTCTCCACTGAGCAAACCAGTCCCTTCACGGGCCATCCTGGAGGCCTGTCAACAGCCTGTGTAGAAAACCAACTTCCCCAGTCTTAGGAGCCTGGTCCACAATGCTACTAACAAGCTCACACTCTTTTCAAAACAGCCAACAAGTCATCAAATACTTCTTATAAAATTCAGGGTTCATCAGGCATCTGCAGACAATATTCAAGTGACTACTTGGGAAAAAGGGAAACCCGAGGTTTTGCTTACTGACCATCCCTTCTAAGTCTCAACATGTTTGACTGATACATTTTCCCAAAAGGGGATAAATCACATTGCTGGACCATGAATTCCTTCGCAGGCTGGTGTGAAGGAGCAGTGACTCTGAAGTCAACCACCACATTCTCCACCATGACGCTTCCTCAAGCCTGGAAACAGCCTAGACCTGCGGGGACTCACATGCGTTCGTCTATTCCAAAATATATTTAGTGAGCATCTACTATGTGCTAAGCATTGTGCTGGCTGCACGAAGTGGAGAATTAGACATGGCCTCTGCCTTCACGGGGGAAGAGGGTTAAGACAGGACAGGTAATCGCACACACACTGAAGGGTACAGAGTGCGGGGAAACGGCACTCCAGGGGGCTCAACGACCTTGGGGTGTCAGAGAAGATTGCAGAGGGTGCAGTTGTCAGCAGGTGACGTCAGGGAGACAAGCTTCAGGAAATTCAAGGAAAACAATCAGCTCGGATGGTGCTAAATGCTCCAATTTGGAGATTAAAGAGGGCAGACCAACAGGCTGCCCTCTCCCAACTCCTCTACCTCTGCCCCTTCGTAATGGAGAAGGATCGCAGTCCAAACTCCATTCTGCAAACACCCCTGCTTGCAAACTCTCCTGTTTCCCTTCCCTACCGCAAGCTCCCCCAGTGTGTGAGCAGCAGGTCCGCATACGTGGCAGTGGCATGCACGGGGGGGCCCACGGGTCATCTGGTGCAGGGAGGAGCAGGCAGTGACGCTTCATGGGCACAGGGTTTCCTTTTGGGGTGATGAAAATGCTTTGGAACTAGTCAGAAGTGGGGTTAAATGTACATTTTTAAATGGTTAATTTTATGCTATGTGAATTTCATCTCAATTAAAAAAAAGATGCAGGAAAAAAAAGTCATCTTGTGAGCGGATTCTGAGACCCTATCACTGGGGACTCGAAGGCACCCTGGAGAGACGTGGGATTGGCCTGTTTCTAAAGGCACTCTCCCCTCGCCCAGCCCACCTCCCCCAGCCAGGGACAAGTCTGAAAGCTTACACTGCTCTCGCCTACCTTTCCACATTTGTTGGAGGAGAACATTCCAAAGGGCAGTTCACGTCTAGGCCAAGCAGCCGACCCCTCGGAGGGGCTGGGCGAGGGGCTGCCTGCCCAGCCCTCCCCAGCTCCCCATGGCCCGAGCACAGCAGCTGCCCCTGAAGCCCCAGGGGCCAGAGGGAGCACGTGGAGCCTCGCAGGGAGAGACGGAAAGTCCCATGGAACAAAGCTCCAAAGGGTTCTAACTCAGCTGGTTCTGTTCCACATCAAAGCTAAGCTGTCCGGTTCTCCAGGAGCATTGTAAAGGAAGCATTTTATGGCATAATTTCTGTTTTTAAAGTCTTCATATTCTTCATTACTGTCATAACTTTGTTCTTAATTAATACAGATCATTCGTACTACATGTCGAAAACCCCAAAAAATCCACAGCAAAACCACTAGAGCTAATACATGAGTACAGCAAAGTGGCAGGTTACAAGGTCAACACTCAAAAATCTGTAGTGTTTCTATACACTAGTAATGAACAATCTGAGGGGGAAATCAAGTGAAAAATTCCATTTACAATTGCAACCAAAAGAATAAAATATTTAGGAATAAATTTAAAGAGACAAAAGACCCATACAAAGAAAACTACAAGAAACTGTCAAAAGAAATCATAGAAGACCTAAATAAATGGAACGGCATACCGTGTTCACAGATTGGAAAACTAAATATAGTTAAGATGTCGATTCTATCTAAATTGACTTACAGATTCAATGCAATACCAATCAAAACCCCAAAAACTTTTCAGAAATAGAAAAACCAACAACCAAATTTATCCGGAAGGGCAGGGTGTCCCAAATAGCTAAAAGTACCCTGAGAAAGAAAAATGAAGTCAGAGGTCTTACTAAATTACAGTCGTCAGAACAGCATGGTACTGGCATAAAGACAGATATGCTGACTGATGGAACTGAATAGAGTGTTCAGATATAGACCCTCTCATCTATGGACAACTGATAAGGCAGTCAAGCCAACTCACCTGGGACAGAACAGTCTCTTCAATAAATGGTGCCTAGAGAACTGGATATCCACATGCAAAAGAATGAAAGAGGACCCATGTCTCACACCCTATACAAAAGTCAACTCAAAATGGATCAAAGACCTAAACATTAGATCTAAGACCATAAAACAGTTAGAAGAAAATGTAGGAGGTGGTTTCCTAGACCTTACACCCAAAGCAAGATCATTGAAGAAATAAATAAATAAATGGGAGCTCCTCAACATTAAACACTTTTGTGCATCAAAGAACTTCATCAAGAAAGTAAAAAGACAGCCTACACAATGGGAGATAATATTTGGAAACAACATATCAGATAAAGGTCTAGTATCCAGAATATATAAAGAGATTATTCAACTCAACAACAAAAGACAGACAACCCAATTACAAAATGGGCAAAAGACTTCAAAAGACACTTCTCAGAAGAGGAAATACAAACGGCAAAACGCACATGGAAAGAAGCTCAACTTCCTTGGCTATTAGGGAAATGCAAGTCAAAACCACAATGAGACATCATCTCATACCCACCAGAATGGCCATTATCAATAAAACAGAAAATGACAAGTGCTGGAGAGGATGCAGAGAAAGAGGCACACTTATCCACTGTTGGTGGGAATGTCAAATGGTACAACTGCTATGGAAGGCAGTTTGGTGGTTCCTCAGGAAGCTAAGTATAGACTTGCCATATGACCCGGCAAAACCATTGCTAGGTATCTACTCAGAGGACATGAGGGCAAGGACACAAATGGACATTCACACTCCAGTGTTTACAGCAGCATTATTTACAATGGCCAAGAGATGGGAATAGCCCAAATGTCCATCAAAAGATGAGTGGCTAAAGAAGCTGTGGTATATATGCACGATGGAATATTATGCAGCTGTAAGACAGAATAAAATTATGAAGCATGTAACAACATGGATGGACCTTAAGGACATTATGCTGAGTGAGATTAGTCAGAAACAAAAAGACAAATACTGTATGGTCTCACTGCTATGAATTAACATTAAAGAATTAAATTGAAGAATTTCAGTTAAGAACAGAGACAAATAGGAGCTAGAAATAGGGTAGATATTGGGTAATTGAAACGGCAACCGCCCTGCTCACAGGGGCCCCAGCCCAGCCATCCAGCCGCCACCAGCTGTGTCCAGTGACATTTCTCCCGAGTCCCCCTCCCAGTGGCCTCAGCACCACGCCACAGTGGGGGCGGGGTTTGGGCAGCCCCAGGGGGATGCGGGGGGATGCGGGGGGCTGCCTTCTCCCCCTTCCCCCCAGCCTTTCCTCTCTGACACTGAGAAGGACACACCCAGGAAATCCTGTTCCCAGAAGCGCCAACAGGCGCAGAGCAAGCACTGGGATGGAAGCACCTCCCACCTGCCACGGGCAGGAGGGCACCTTCGAACGGAGTCCGAGCCCCAGCTCTGCGCCTCCTGGCTGTGTGTCCCCGCACACGCGACTTAACCACGCTGTGCTTCAGCTTCCTCGTGGTGAAAAGGGGACGGTGGCTGTACCTGCCTCTGGAGCTGCCGAGAGGACTAATTCACCAACGCAGCCAAGGGGCTTGGCACCCATGGGGAGCTGCTGGGGCTGCAGCGGGGAAGGGCGGCCGGTCTGTCTGGGATGACAAGGCCTCTTGCCTAGAACATGGCTCACCACAGAGGTCCCTGGAAAGCCGGCCTGCCTGAAATCATGTTTAGATTTAATGAGAAAAGCGATCTATTCCAAATTAGACGAGCTGGATGACTGAGATGCTGCCCCGGGGCACTGATCAGGGTTTCAGTTCTAGGTATCATGCCGGGCTGAAATAAATTGATGTAAATGAGTTACTGAAAAACTCCATCTCCCTCATACGGACACATACAAACAGTTGTATTGCAGAGCTTTCGAAAACAGTTCAACTGACAACTTCTTTCTTGCAAAAGACATTCTCTTCCCCACAGAAATGTGAATGTATATTTAACTTTTGTGCCTTTTTCCCAACTGCTCCCCACGCATGCTTTATTAGGTCTATCTTTTCAATCAATCTCAGCGTCTCATTAGGATTCTGCTCAAACTGTCCACATTTCTCAGCCTTACTCTACTCTTGAATGAAATTTAATGGATTTAGCTGGCGGTTCATTATTACCTCATGCTTCATGCCTAATAAATAAACGAGCTCTCTGAAGCAACAGGGATGAATGGGGCTGCCTCGAAGTGCTCACTGGGCGTCATCACAACTACCTAGAGATTTGGGACAACGTAGTTTCCCACCGTGATGGCCCCATACCTTAAGGAGACCCACCAGCACCTCAGCGCTTCTTGGAGGAGAGCTTGAAGTCTGAGCATAATATTCGTCAGGTGAAATTAGGCCACTTCTGAGTTGTGCAACATTCCCCTTCAAAAATCTTGCTGATTATGCAAACACTGAATAATTCCACTGATTCCTGCCTTGCACTCCTTAACAGTGACGAAGCCTTTGCCTGACACCCCATTTGCTGATGAGAAGCGGCTTTGACAACCACTGTCCACGCACAGGAAAAAGCACCTATTCAGAGGAGCGCCGGGTGCAGCATGACAGCCAGGGTTTTGTTTTGTTTTTAAGTATGTGGGTTACTGCCAAAGCTTAAAATCATTCTGTGTTTAACATCATTCTCTTTCTGAGGTTTAGTATTTTCTTTCAGGCAGGAAATAAAAGGGTGGATGCAAGAAATCTCAAGTTCTCTAGAGGATCTTTCTATAATTTTGTACTGAGCTGGTGAACACTTTTGCTGGGAGGCTCCATCACTTTCTTTACAGGCTAAATAAATGCCCGCCCTTCTCTACAGTCCAGCGGGTAAATCTGTACAAGGATAATTCTGGAAAAAAGAGAAAATCGGAGTACACTGAGCCCAGGAGGGGTTTGTCCCAGCCAGGGCAGCATCCAGCTGCATCAGGCGGTTCACATCACACTGGGGAGCAGGGGCGGCCTCCACACCCCGCACAAGGGACCCCAGTCCTCCGTGGTCACATGGCGGGAGGAAAGGGCGCTTCTGTCCCAGCCACAGAAGAAGTCCATTCTCGGGCCTCTGCAGCCGGCCCCTCCTCTCGCGTCTTCTGGCCTCCACCACCCCTCTGAGCCTTGCCCTGTGAGCTCCGCCTGCCCCCTCACCCACGGGGCTCACAAACATCGCAGTTCACCCGCCAGAAGGCGTTTTCCTGCAGCTGCAACCACAGGAAATTCAGCTCAGAATCCAGGAAAAGGGAAAAAAGTCTGAGCAGGCAAACCAGGTGCAATCAGTCAAAACACTGATGCTCAAGGACTTTTCCAGAGACCCCAAGTGCCCTGAGGCTCAATCAATCTCTCCCCCTCTCTCTGTCTGTCTCTGTCTCTCTCCCTCTCTCTCTCTGTCCCTCTGTCTGTCTCCCTGTCTCTCCCCCTCTAAATAGGAAGTCTTAGTTTCGGGTTCGCACACACTACGGCTGACCCCAAAGGGCCGAGCACGAGGGCGATCCTCGGAAGCAGCCGGGTGCCGCGTGGTGACCCGCTGCAGGTAGCCCGGGTGGGCGTTGGGGGCCCAGGACCCGGGGATCGCAGCGGGCGCCCCGGCCACCTGCCCGCACCCCCGGAGGGGCCGGACCCGGGTGCCCGTGGCGCCCCGCGCGCTTCTGGGCCGGGCATCCCCGCACGCTCGCCCGACACTTTTGCTCCTCACTTCTGGGAACCGAGCCCCATGGCCGGCCCGGCGCCCACAGACACGCGGCCACGCGGAGGCAGAGATGGTACCACTCCGCGACAGGACGGGACAACGCCCCGCAGGCCCGCGAGTGGCGCGGAAGGACCACGCGTGTCTTCACGGCGCTCCGAACTGCGGAGCCCGGGCCGGGCCACGGGGCTCGACGGCACAGTCCCCGCGCCTGCCCGTGCAAAAGAAAAAAGTAATATACACACACACAGTGCCTAAATCCACACACACCTCTCAGTAAGACACAGACAATGGAAAATCGCACACTCAAACAGTTTAAAACACAAAATATTAGCCAACATAAACATGCCCTGCGGCGGCCCCACTTTATTCCGTGTCTTTTCCTCGGCACCAGGTGCTAAAGACGATTTATTGTTCTTTTCATGTTTCTTTAATGTTTATGCCGTGGAATTTCTTTCATTCCATTTGGGGAACATTGATTTCCCGGAAAATCTCTTTTATTTCAAATCTCCTTACTTGTCCTAAGTCTCCTCAAATCATCTTGAAAATTGAGACGCGCACAACGTTACGTAAATACTTTTAAAATGACCTTTTTAAGGTATGATTTCATATATACTTCCACATCGCTATTTCTCTGCTGGGCTCCGACATCCTGGCTTAGAAAACGTAGGGGCAGTTTGCTCCGTCTTCCCCCGCGTCCGGAGGTTTCAGCCTGTCACTGTGTGAGCAGCCGGGGGTCTGAGGACACCTGCCCCGCGGGCCAGGTATCCTGCACCACCCGCCTAATTTTAATCCTAAATTTTAGGATTTAGGCTCGGGGGCCGCGCTCCCGAAATAATGAAAACGCTCCCGGGCAGAGCGACAGGCCTGGGCGCCGCGGGGCAGGACCGCCCGGGAAAGCAGCGCCTGGTGCGCGCGGCCAGCCTCGGCTCCGCAGCCAGCGTGGGTCGGCCGGAGCCGGCGGGAATAGCGGAGCTGCTGTCGCCCCCACGAAATCCACAAGTAGATGGAAACCATTTGAAGTCCTGTTTTCTTTTTCTTTTTGAGCCAAGCTGTTTAGTAATACGATAGCCATGCCTCAGGCTTCTGGTTCTTTTTTTAAACCCTGATTCTCTTACAAACCAAACAGAAAACGGGGCCTCACTGCCTCTCCATTTAAGGCGTTTCCCGACTAGGAGGGCCCCGCACGGCGCCGGGCGCGGGCCCGGGACACCTCCGCCCTCCAAGCGCCGGGCCCGGCGCGGGCAGGAGAGTCGCCCGGTGGCCAGGGGGCCAGTTGCAGGCGACCCTCGCGGCCAGGAAGCCTCGGAAGTCGGGTCCTTCCGCGCGTCTCCGGGGTCCGAGGCGATGGCGGCCTGCAGAAGCGGCGCGCGGCCTCCAGGTCTTGTTCCAGACTCGCCACCCGCCGCGGCCCCGAGCCCTGGGGGCAGCGGTTCCGGCGCCAGCCGTGCCAGGGACGGCCAGCCAAGGCAGAAGGGGGCAAGGGGCAGCAACGCGAGGGAAGGAGGAAAGAAGACGGGGGCAGGGGAAGGGACAGAGCCCGGGGGCGTCCAGCGGCGGGCGCGCGCAGTGACGCCGGGGCAGAGCCCAGGACCCGGCCCAGGCTGAGCCCGAGAGGCCCGGGGCAGCTGCTGCCGCGGGGGCCCAGGGGCCGGGGTGGGGGGCGCGCCCCGCCGAGACCCGCCCTCCAGCGCGGGCAGCTGCGCTCACCGGGGGACTCCCAACCCCGCCCAGGCAGAGAGGAGAAGGGAAAGCGGCAAGACAGGCCCGGAGGCAGAACCCGGCCCTCTCGGCCCTTTCACTCCTCCAGGCAGCAGATGGGCCGCGCCCTGGCCGCTCAGGTGGGTGCCACGCGACGGCTTCCACGGGCATAGCTCGCTGACGGGCGAGAAGCCCGGTTCAGGTGCCGCCTGCTCATTCGAAAAGGACGGGATACGTGTAAAGCTCCTCTTTTTAACCTGTTCCTCCTACAACATTTTTGCCCTTATTCCTGTCGCAATGACCTTAATATAAAAAAGATCTATTTCCTTTCTCTGCAAAGAAATTTGGAAGCTGTATTTAACAATTCTCAGACCCATGAAAACAGTTTCCTTCTTTATGCACAGCCTCACACCTGATGCCAACCAGAGGGCAGACAGCAAAACGAGGCAGATGAACACCCTAACTGAGCACAGTTCACTTTTTCTAATTTAGTATTTCATATTACTTTACATGTTGTCCATCTAAGGCCCCATTAAGAGGTACTGAGAGCCCATGACTGGCTGTAAAGAATAATTTTGACCAATAATCTATCTACCTATATGTACACTCCAAAATATAACTCTAAAACAAACATTTGGATGAAAATCTTCAAAACTTGTATGTTTTACTTATAAAGACACTACTGTCCATCTCTTCACACTAGCTTCCTTCCCACACCCTCCCCTCCCCAAATATACAGCAGACCATGGCCCTACCTTCGTGGGAAAAAAATCCAATCTTATTTCACTTAGGATAAGTTTTTCTTTTCATTATTCTAGGTGCATCTTCAAAAAGCTCTACACTCGTGTTCTCCAGGTTCTCAAAACCCTCATAATACTTTAGAATGGCAGGAAATCAAATGGGGAGTCACAGAAAGTCATTAGACTGACTTTCTATCTAATCAAGTCAAATAGAAAATGTTAGAATGCATTGAAGAGAACAAGGGTTTGCATTGTTTTGTGAATTTATTTGAATTGTCCATGAATGTATGGGTCACCATATATTTTTTATACTTTGGCTAAGGTAAAAGAAGTATATAGACCGTTCCTGTACAATATATCTTGATAATTCCCTAAACTGGACCCTTCTTAAATGCCAGGAACAGTGATTGGATGAAGATCTGTTGCTCCTAAAGTCTCAATTCTAAAAGCACAGACTATGCTGAAAATTAACCTAATCATAATTAAAACCTGCATTTTCATTTAGGGAAAAACATATATTATTAAAGTAAATGCCAGGCTTGCTCGCAGTCTGTGACATACCCCTCCCTTCACCATGTGGTCCCTGGGAGAGAAACTGCCTTCCTTGTGCTCCACTGCAGCCCTCTCCAAGGCCTGATGTCAGGGTGACTTATTACCCGACGCTGACGTAGGATGGGTCACTTCAGACACATCTGACCAAGGGGGTGACCTAGAAGGAGCTTCAAGATCCCACAAGAGGCTTATCTTAAGGGTCCAGGATCTGTACCAGAATGCCAAGCTCCGACAAAGAGAATAAACATCCAGCAACTGCAAGAAATCTCAGAGTTCAGGGAGTCTGGTGACTTGCCCAGTGTTAGATACAAAAGGTTCTAGCAGGAGCCAGGCCTCCGAGTTCCAGTCCCAACATCGCGCATTAGGCACGGGTTTACTGCGGAGCCACACACTGACCCCTAGGGCTAGCCGCGCTGGGGGTACCAGATCCGTGAACTTTTCTTCTCTTACGCCTGTTTTATGTATCTCCTTTACCCCCTTAACTCAAACTGACATCCATGGCTTTTTGTGCCATGTCATTATTTCACTACGTACTAGTTTGAGGTTTCTGAGGTTAGTATTCATAAGAGCTTTTCCAGCCTCTAACTGAAATGAGCTCTATTTTCCCCAGACATATAATTTACCATTGAATCTCATTTCCATGAGAAATACAAAAGCAACAGTGATTCATGTCTCAAATGCTAGGCTCCCATTTATTAAAAAAGGCTTATGTTTTTTCCAAACTATAAAAGAATACATGTCTACTATACCGATGTTTTAAAATACAGAAAAAGTAAGAAAGAAAATTAAAATAACCTGTTTACCTACTACTCTATGATAACCAATATTACAGTTTGCACATATTTGGTCTATGAATACATAAATAAGCTTTTGGTACAAAATTGTGATCAAATTGAAATATACCTTCGTGTACTCTTTTTCACCTAACATTACACAAATTGGTCAAGATTCTTTAAATATATAATTTATAACATTGGCTGAATTTATAATGTGGCATCCTGTTGAAAAGTCATTATTAATACACCACTTACTTTGGTTGAGAATGTCAGGGTTTTTTCAAATTTTTCAAATATATAAACAATGTGGCAGTAAACATCTTTTTACATAAATTTTTGTGCATATTTCTGATTATTCCGTAGGATAAATTCCCTGTAGCGAATGACTGAGTCAAAGAGTATGAACATTTTTAAGACTCTTGATATGTAAAATTCCATTCTAGAGAGGTAGTAAATCTTTATATCCAATCACCAGAAGCTAAAGGTACCTCTCTTTCGTCCTCTTTGCCAATGATGACAGCATCATTTTTAAAGCCTTACAAGTAAGAATGTATATATCATTGAGTTAATTTCTATTCCTTGATTTAGAGAAAGGCTAAACATTTTTCATAGACTTATTGGCCATTTTGCATTTCTCTTTCTCTCTCTCAATGTGTGTGTGTGGGGGGGGAGACTGTTCACATTCTTTGTTCATTCTTTTATGAGGTTTTAAGGTTTTCCTTATTTATTTGTAAGAGCTCTTATATAATAAGGACATTAAACTTCTGACTTATATTTAGGGCAAATACTTTGGGAGTCATTTTTACTTATATAACAATTTAAAGTGATAAGATGCCTTAGCTTTTACACTGTCACCAGCAGGTGATAACTCATGCCACCTGCTGGTAAAAATAAACAGAATAGATAGTAGTTTGTGTCCCCAAGATGGGTACTGCTTTAATACTTTTTCCACATCAATTATTTCAAAGTATTGGAAACAAAACAGCAACAGCAACTGGAGCTATTTAGGACCTTTTATACCGTGAATACTATGTTTCAGAATTTTTGTTTACACTAAAAAATGTTTGTTTACTTCACTAGAATTTTAAAAAAAACTATCATTAGACATTATTAAGAGAAAGCAAATTGGGTGTGAATCACCTCAAAAGTGATAAGAACCCTGCTGGTGTCAATTTTGAACATAGTATGTGTGCCTTATTTTCAGGAATCTTAATAATTGAAAACCCAAATTTAACAATCAGAGAAATGAGGAAAGATGTCTTCATTATTTATTTTACAAAAGGCATTCTTAAAAAGGGTCACCTGTAAGCCGGGCTTCTCCTACACACTGAGATGCTTTGTCTGTAGATACTGCAGGCTTGGATAGGTCAGGTAAATTAGGCAAAGCTGCCGCTACTTAGCTCTGAACGAAGACAGGTCTTACCAATTCAAGAGCAGAACGTTTTCATGTGATCCACTGGAAAATAGGACTTCATTTGTGGCTGACATGAGACAACAATTAGGTAACACAGTGCTTGCCTACATGCCTCCAGTAGGCTGGTCTAGGAAATTCAATCCACTCGAAGGTTCTCCAGAAACTGAGGCTGTCAAGATGGCCACCTCCAGCGGTAAGGCCAGTGGGTCACTGATTTCACGTGCATGCAACAGCCGAGGCACAGGGCCACCACCAAATGGCCTGACATCCCTAGGAGATCAACGAAATAGCTGCTTTCTCAGAGCCATCCTAATGAATGTGCTGGACTGACTCTTTTTTCTGTGAATTATTACTGAATCCCTGAAACTTCAGATGTAAACAAAAATGCAAATCACCCCAACAACCCAGCTGGTTTGTTGCACCATAAACGCAGCTTTCAGCGCACAGTGAAAGGACACGTGATCACTGAGTAGAAGAAGATGCAGAAATCTGAAACTCGACAACTTATAATGACCAGGTGCAAAACACTCAAAATTTAGCTCATTAGTTTCTAATAAAATAAGTCCTGTTAATATCCTTGACGAAAAAAAAAAAGATTCACATATTACTTAAGCATTCATTATTAGCAAGTTCCAGACAAAATTTTCCTGGTAGAAACCTGGGTTCAGTGTACAAAATCTCTAAGTCTGTAAGTGGTAATCAGAGAAAGATACAAAACAAGGCGAAGACATCCTCTAATTGTAGGATGTGTTGGTCAACGAATGGACAGAGACAACAAAATGGTAGACCAGTCTGATTTAGGGGTGGGAATGAAATAATTATGTTCTCCAGTGAAAAGCAACTGAGAATGTCTTCTTATCCCTTCCAGCCAGGCTCTGCATCTTAGCAGTAGATTTTAAATTAACCCAAAGGACCACACTTGGATGACCGCTCCCTGCGGGGAGCTCAGAAAGGACACGATCGGGTCCTGCGAGGGTGGCCCAGCTGCTCTGCCAGCCGCCCAGGCAAGCACCTGGCCATCTGAGACAGCAATTTCCATTCCCATGAGCAACTGCCGATTTACAGTTTGTAACACTCCTCCCTTGGCCTCTGGTCACCTTCAGGTAACTTGTGGTAAAAGAGAATCTTGTACTGGAGACAGCCCAAGGCTTGCTGGGGGCGGCAGCACAGAAAGCAATAGCAACACTCCCTAGAATCCATGTGAGGAGCTCAGGAGGGCAGAGGAACATGGGACACGTGGCGCGGCGATGGGCTCTGCACAGAGAAGCAGGGCCTTCTCCCTTCTCCTGGGTCCACATACAGGCAATAGGGCGCGTCGAGTCCTTTCTGAAACAATCCAACAGAGCTCAGCACATCCAGGTTTCTTTCCAACCAGATGATGGATACACTGATCAAGGACTGCAACTAAAGAGAACTGGTCAGATTCAGTGTCCTCCACCTCAAATCCAGGATGATTCAGGATCTTATGTCTAAACTGTTGTTCTTGTAGCCAAAAATGAGCCAGGAAGTTGGACCTGAAAAGCCGGCTGAAGAACGGGAGGCAGCTGGCCACCGTGTCACCTTTTCAAGGTGAAAGAAGAATGAAAATGGAAAGGTCCCAGGGCAAGGTGGATGGAGACTTGTTCCCTTGCAGGAGGGTCTGATTTGGATTGGATTCATTCTTCTTACAAAACAACTCTGTGCCAAAGCCAATTTCCAAAGAAATTTCCAAATATAGAATAACAAGAAACACTATAACGATTCGTAAAACCTCCCAAGAAAAATCTGTGGGGACTTTTTTCCTTCCAATGCTTTGCAAAACTGGAAAAGACTGAAATTCTACAGCCCATGAGATCTGAGTGAACCTCAGGCTCATGCCCCCAAGGCCGGCCGCACAGGGAGGGAATACAGACCAGCAGGGGTCAGTTCTCTATGAGCATCCACAAGACAGATGGAAATGGGAGAGGATGAGGAGAAGAGGGGTGGCACTTCTGCCCACTGGAGGTGATAAGGTCACCGTGGAATGCTAGCCTGCTTTCTGAGAGGAAATACTTTTGGGAGGTGAAAGGGAGATGGGCACCAGGCCCTGTGAGGGGCAGACTCGGCTGCCAGGTCACCCGCTGGGCAGACACAGCGGGCTGAGGTTCAGAGCGTCTCAGGAAGACTCCTGAGGTTGTGCCGCTAAATTTGGGCTGGTATTCCAGCCCACCTTTTCTCACTCAGACATTGTGCTTGATTGTTCCAAAGGAGGAAATGACTCCCTCTCCCCAAGTCTGACAGTGACTGTCTCCCTGTTTATTTGTGCTGGAGGAGGTGAAAATAATTGATAACAACTGCGCTTTCCCACGGACCCCAGCTCTGGGCTCAAAGCGTCTCGACATCAGGCCTCCACCTTACTCCCTGGTGTACGCTTTCACATGGGAAGGAACTGAGAGCTTTACTCTGAGAGGTGAACAAGAAGACCTCAGAGCATATCCAACAGATGCCGTCCTAAAAATGTGGAACATTTAAAACATGAATAGTCTGATGGGACCGCCTGCTGTCCCTTCCCACCCAGAGGTGGCCCCGTGGTCTTGCTTTTCTTTTTCAGGGACATTCTCCAGAGAGAGTCTGGGCTGCTGTGGGCGTTGTGAGGAATGAGACTCATTTCTGTAAGAAAAGGAGCAGATTTCCCAGGCACGCTTTGTGTCCCAACCCTTTCACTAATTGATGATAGGCGCTCCAGAGCGCAGTTCCATTCATGCGGCCAGCATGTGTCCGGTTTTACATCTGCATGCGTTCCTTTCGTTTTTTCCTTTTTAAAAAATGTCTCCTATGAAGTAAGGTAATAGTTCCTGTTAGCAAAACCAAATTCTTCATGGTGAAAATGAAAATTTCAGTTGGACCCCTCTCTTGACGCTTATCCTGTTAGACATGCAATGAGGTCATTCCACAGAGGGAGAAAGGTGTGTGCCGTGATTACAGGCTGAATAAGCGGGGGAAGGGAGCGGGTGTGAGGTGAGGTGAGCTCTTCCCACTGGCCCCCCTGGGAGTACAGTCGGACCCACTGATGGATGGAGGAGTCCTGCTGAGACCGTGTGAGAAGAAGCCGCAACCGAAGCTCTACACTTGACCATGGGATCGGGCTGGATTTTCTGATGCCAACTTGACATCCCCTAGTGACCACTTGAAAGAAACTGAATTTTTCTCCTTCAACTAAGTCAAACTGCAGTGTCTCTAAAGGCTACATGTACACAAACGAAACTCTGACTCACAGACATGCAAAATCTAAAGTTGAACAGAAAACTGTAATTCACAAGGTTTTCACACAGTGACAACAGGAGCAAAGCTGGCACATCTGTTCGCAGGTCCTGGAGGTTACAGGAAAGGAAAACGCTGTTTCTACTGTAAAAAGAGAGGGATTATACAAAGCTTTGAAATGTGTAAAGTCCTGATTAAAGAAAAGTCGAAGTATTTTGCTCTAGGAAAATTCCAATAAAGAGAACAGATAAAGAGCTAAAGGAACCACAAGCTCCCCAAATTATTGTTGGGTAACAGCATAGAGTTTATAGAGTGACAAATACTGTAGCTCATTTGAACACTGAGTCAAAATGAATCAGCTTTCTCTGCTTTCCTAACATTTTTTATTAATATCCCTGAATGACAGGTTAAAGGCATTAATCATTATCAAAGATGGTCTTCTGTTTTTAAAAAAGTACCTTTCTCTAAAAATCTAATACAAAACCCATAAATTTATAAACTATTAGTTTATAGTACAAAATATCTGCACAGTACTTAGACTAAGAATGGCATGCCATTTACCACGGAGCCAATCGACTCTACCAGAGAATTTTTTTTTTCTTTTTTGCATAAATGACACAGGTAATTTGCTCTTAAAAATAGGAATTAAACGTATATCAGAGATGTCAAAATGGCACCACATTCTATAAGCATTACAGATGTTCACAACTGAAGATTGTGCCCCTTATTATTCTGAGTTGGAATTAGGAAGGCTGGTGGGTTAACACGGCGGCAGACCAGGAGAGCCTGACACATCCCAAACAAATTCAGGAATATTTGAAATATAGTCACGAAAATACACAGGACCAGAAAAACTGACCACGATGATTTTAAAATATAGATGACCAAAGAGGATGGAGAGAGGCTGGGCCAGAAGAGCCGCACCAAAAGAAACTGAAATACACATTCCTGAACCACATGTTCACCCTCTGAATAACAGTACGTGTACTGACGACAGGTAAAATACAGGCAGCACTTGAATCTGTTCCAGTCACCACCTTAGCACATCACACGTACACAGGCAGTCAGCTTCATGAGTCACCTAAAAGATCAGTTCATAAATGAGGAAAGTGAGGTAGAAAAGGGAACTATGCAGTGGGCCTTGTGTTTGAATCGGCCCTCTCCCTCCTGAGCCTCTACTCTTGGTTATTTTGGAGGGCCCAAAGAAAGTGGGAAAGGTTTTGACTCACTTTTCAGACATCTGCCGCTTAACTCTAGGATACAAAGATGAAAAAAAAGAGGCTTCAGTCCAGAGACACAGCTGGGGATAGAGGAAAACTGCTGTCCTGCACTGCTACCTGAGCTGAACTGCATCTTGGGAAAAGCACTTGGAAATGGAAGCAGAGGCAGGAAAAACCTGGATGGCATACACACAGGTGCATGGTCTTTCTCACATCATAGCTACACTGAGAACTGCCGGTCAGCTGCAAGTCTCTCTCAGAGGCTGAAGCACTCACCATGACAGACGGGCAGTGCCTCCCTAGGGATGGCATGCATGCACCTGAATCTGATGTCCAGGTTGTACTTATGAGAACCCAGGTGGGCAGTGAGCATTACTAAGGAGTATACACAACCAGGTACAAATGCTGAGTCTGGACAGGCCTCTCCCTGTTCAAGGAATAAATAAACAGAATGCAAATTGGGATGGTGGAAAAGATCCTGCCACACCAGAATCAATGAGCATTGTCTTGAGACTTGGTGGGAAAAAACATATCTCTGAAAAGGACTTTGTATGGGAACCAAATAAAATTTTACCAAGTGACCTTTGGTATCTGTACAAAGGTTCTAGACATAGTCTCTATGCATGACAGAGAACAATAAAAATCCTCTGCGCTGAATCACAGGCAGAGACTGAGAAAGAAGCCAGTTGAATTGACAAAAGAATTTAAGGAAAGACAAAATGCAACAGCAGAATTTAAAACTCATTCAAGACAGTAAATAGCAGAACTGACACTGCAAATACCAACTTAGTGATGCATAGGGCAAACTGTTCTCCTAGAACACACAGAAAAAAATCACAGAGAAAATAAGGAGACAGGATGAGTTACAAGACTGTTTCATTATGAGAATTATATCTATCTTTAAGGTTGAAATAATAACAGAAACGAAAGGGCTATATGGAAAGAACTTGCTAGATAGAAAAGACCAGGCTTAGCAGAGTAAAAGGGCTCAGAGCATTTCAGAAACAAAAAATTAATGAAAAATACTTGCATCTTGACATTACTTTACAACACATTTTAATATCAGATAGATTCGGGAGATCAGCCAAGATTTGAGAATGAACAAATGCTATTGAGAAAGTTACTCTGCAAGCAACTGAATTTTTGGCACCTTCAAGAAAAATCATATATAGAACAAGAAAATCCATTCCATGTTACATATAATGGTGAAGCTGTTTTATATTTTTCCAATAAGAGGCACTGGTTCTAAGTAACATGTAGGTTATTTGTTTTAGTCATATCCTCCAAGTTAAAGAAAAGTATATTTTTATATGTAAAGCTGAGATTTGCGACACAACACAAAACAGGGCCAACAGACAGCAGATGGCATGGAAGAGAAGTGGACATTTAAACCAGAAGGTAAACGGCTAATAAAAAATGACCAGCGGTGATGCAAGAAGTCTTCCTGCTGTTAGCCTGACAAAGAAAACACCAGGGAAAGGACTGGACTGAAATCCCAGGGAAGCATCCCACAGGCAAACCCAGAGCAGATGCTGGGAATGCCGTACTGAATCTAAGCACTGTATTATACAGGCCACGACTCTATAGGACTCAGGAACCACAGTTATGTTACCACAACACAAACCTTCAAATTCTGATGTCAGAAGTATTTGCTATTCCACTTTTCATTTATCGTTGGGATTTGTGCAGCCCAGCTAACCTGTAATTCATTCCATGTTTCTAAGAGGCCAAAGAACAGTATTTGGATAGTACTCTTTCACTTTCATTCTTGACTCAGAGTAAAGTACGGAATCCTTACCAGGATGTTAATATCTTTATGGAAATATTTTACTAACAATTTCCACTTCATTGATTCTTCTTCCTAAGAATTTAGGCATCAAATTCCTAAATGCCACTGTAAACTCAAATTGAGCCTTGTGAAATCCTGGATGAAGTCTGATTATTCAAGAATCCATAAAACTAGGTTGTGTTGCTAATGTTTTATGAAAAGGGAAAGAGAAATACTGTATTCAATGAATTAAAAATAAAATAAAAGATCATTAACAGATTTAATTTATTTAATAATTTAATTTAATTAATGATTAACAGATCATTAATTCTGCTCAACAGAGCTCTCACTGCCCCCTTAGTTGGTCAGTTTTCTCTTTTATGTACTTGCATAACACCAGGCTTTCTCCCTTCACTGTACTTAGCACACTGGTGATTATATATTTTTGTGACTATTTGTTTAATGTCTGTCTCTTTACCTTGACTAATAAATAGTTCAATGGGAGTAGGGACTGTCTTTTTTATTTTTTATTTTTGTTTATTGTTGCTAACCTCAGTATTTGACACAGCACCAGATTCCACAAAAGAAACAATATCATTTTTAAAATGAACAGACTTACCGTACATATTTTCACTCACCACTCAGCAAAACAGGTTATGTCCCAAGAATTCCAAAGAACTTTATACAAACAAGACATCCTGACTTTCCACATTAGTTATGTTTACCAACTTTGTGTGCAAACCATTATTTTAAATATTTGAATGACTTTTTTTCACTAACATCTATATTTGGGGTTGATATTATATCACAGAATATCAGATATAAAAGGGACCTCAGAGATACAAACACTTCCATTCGCAGACATGGAATAATGTATCCACAATGCACAACTCTGCCCAGCCGCAGACCTGGCATTATCTTCCAGCCTGCCCACTGCCCAGCACTCAGACCACTGCTTCTCAGCAGATTGCCTCTTAAATGGAGCTTCTAGGTTGCCAAGTCTCTGAAAGTAATTGACAGTTTGTAACAAACACTTCACCACAGCTCAATCTTTAAAGAAAATCTGTGGTAAAGAAATTGTAACATTAATAATCACTGCAAATTTTCAGATTTCTTATGTAACTTATTTTTCAAGCCTAAGAGCTAAGTATAGTTTCTCCACCCCCTGATACCTCATTGCTCATTGCCATAAACGTACATGACAAGCCTGGACCACGTACCAGGCACGGGCTAAGGCGCTACTCAAGGAACATTAATCTAAGGCCTCCTTATCTCTCTGGTTAAAAGACCACTGCATTCCTTTCCTTTCATTCAGTTGCTATGGGAAGAAAGGCACTTCTGAAAGGTTAGAACCCTGAAAGATTACTAAAATCTACCCTGATGATTTGATTCAAGCTCTTTGGTCTTCAGTTTCTCGTACAAAGTAAGCTTTTGTTTGCTTGGTTGTTTTTAATTTTCCCTCTTTTTAAATTGTAAGTTGGAGCTTGTTTGGTAACTAGTTTCAAATATTTGATGAGTCTGCTTACCAAGCATAGAAAATCCATTTGCTGGCTAGAAGATTCCAATAATAAAAATTTCTATCTGATGAAGGAATCATATTTCTAGACTAACCATGAAGTGAGTCAATTTGTCAAATTATTTCATTTATAATTATATGCTGGAATATTATTCCAGAGGCTCCAAATAGTCTGTTCTATGTATGATACAATAAAACAAAAATAAGAGCTAGCATACTAACAGTATAACTAATACATAATGCTTCTTTAAAAAGTAGACACTGATCTCATTTTAGATGTCTTAAAATAACCCAAACCAGCATTATCTGTAGAAAAGAAGGCTGCGGCCAGGGAAGGGGGGTGGTGGTTGGGAGGGCACATTCAGAAAAAGGAAAGGAGAGAAGAAAGAAACGCAGGAGGGAAATGAAATCATGGGGAAGAAACTGCGTGCGTGCTGCCGAGGAGAGGGGTGGAAATGTACTTCCACACCCACAGGTACGTGAATGCCTCTGGAACAGGCAAAGACAGACGTGACCGCAGTTGTCTTTGAAATAATATAAAAGCAAAGTCATTCGCACACGCACAGAACGATAAGCACCGGGCAAACAGCCACCCAGCTCTGCCGTGGAGCTCGTCTCCTCCCTGGGTCTAACTATAGTCTGGACAAACCTAAAGCGAAGCGAGTGCCTTTAAAAAGAAGGAACTTTCCTCATTCTTTTCCCTCTCGGTTAGGTGTTTGTGCTCAGTCCACTAGGAGGGAGTTGGTGCAGTGGAGAAGACAATCAGTTATTTTTAAAAATGTGTTTTCATAAGCAAGGGATATAGGAAGCAGGAAGGAGAGATGGTTGAGCCTGGAAGTGGGGCCAGCCAGCTGGCGGACATCAGACAGCGTGAATCCGGTGGGCTAGCGACGTTCTGCAAACTACAAGATTCAAACTATACAAATAGTTTAAGTATATCCTGGTTTAATGTATAAATTTGGTTTAGAGATTCTAAGTCAATTCTAAGATAAATTTGAGGTTTTCATAGGAAAGAAACAACTGAATCATTGGATTCTAAACTTTGAAAAATAATAATTCCATAGGGAATACTGACAATTTGCCATGAACAGAATATTCAGTGAGCCAGACCGGCCGCCAGCAGTTCTCATCCACCGAGGTATTGTCACTAATCTCTTACTGTACATAAATTATCTCCTTGAGTTTTAGAACTCCGTGATGCCTGCTGTAAATACATAGCATTACATTTCAATTTTAATGAGCGAATTAAGCATTTCTCACAAACATGACCAAATCAGGGATAGGATAAATTGAAATTGTTACCTTAAAGGTACTAGAAACCAACAGTCAATCATAAGATGCATTACCATAAAAATTCCTTTTCCTTCTGGATAATCAAGGCTTTCTGATCACGAGCACCTGCATATGAGTGGTAGATTGTCAGCAACAATCTGATTTCAGCATTGCTTCCCAAGAGCATTCATATCTGCATGTGCTTACTCGTTAAATCATGTTGTGCTAATTGATAGTTCGCATGACAAGGTATGCATTGCTAATCATGCTTATTAAAATGTACTCCATTCTCAATTATCCATATCCAACGATGTGCCTGGGACTTTTAGCATCCTCAACCTACAGATGAATCTCATGAGATTCAAACTTCAGCCTCTTTCCAAAGATCTGTGTATAAGAACAGAGGCTCAGTGCAGCACCACACGTCAATGGAAAACACTGCAGCTATTTCCTGTTTGGCATTATGTAGATAAAACACCATAAGTTTGACTTTTGGAAGACTCTCCATCCAGGTGTCTGGACTGTGCAAACATGATTGTGTCTGCCTCGCTTGGTCTGTGCGCAACGTAAAGACAGCTGGGGAAACTCAAGGACCAGGCTCCACGGTGCCTGAGGCCGGGCAACGTCCTCAGAGTGAAAACCCTGGACAGGTAGGTTTTCTAAACCAAATTCATTTATGTCAATTCTAAACCTGGATTAAAAAACATTCCAAGTTAAACAGAGAAGGACAAGTTCCCTTCTACTTTTCAGTGATGAGGCAATTTAGTAAAACCTCAGGAGAAAAATCATGGCATGTCAAACCCGGGAAGGCCTTAGTAACCATTTAGCCCATGAGAGAAAGAGGAGGTGGAAGTGACTGGTCCAGTAAGTGAAGGAAACTTATGGCTAAACAAAATTCGGCAAGTGCGTTCACGTGCCTTTCCGCACATCAGGCCTCTCCTGGGAGTGAGACCCACAGGCCACAGCTCGCAAACGGAATTTCACCAGGTTTGCAGAGCTACTGACTCGTAGAACAAAACGCAGGATACCAGGATCGCGCCTGATTTCTTTGTTTTACAAAGGAGGAAATTCCACCTAGCAGCCTCTCAGGGAGTGACAGGAGCCCCACTTGTCTCAGGTGAGCCCAGGAGCGTGAGGTCAGCCTCTGAGCGCTGCCCGAGGGGAAGGTCCAGGAACCGCTTGCCCACCGAAGCCCCCTCCCAACCTCCCCGACACAGGGACACCTGGGCCAGGTCCTCTGCAAAGGGTCCTCTTTACTGGCTTCGGGGCAGCAAAGCAGTCGTTTCAGGTTAGTTCCCAGAAAACCTTCCAGTCCAACAATCTCCCTCTAGTTCTGAGGCTACCAGTGGACAAGTCCCCAGCACTCAAGGATGGAGACAGTCTTGAAATTAACCCTCCACGTTCGGTTCAGCAATGTGTTCTCACACACGCAGAGGGGCTGGACGTGCAGAATGTCAAGGCAACCTTTTCAAAATGGAATTCAAGCATTTAACTGAAAATGTAGCTTCAAAATAGTGAATACTTTCATTCACAGTTTGGATTCAAAATTCCTCGATTATAAAGAGAATTCATGGACATGTATTTATGCCTCAATTTATATAGACAACATGAATATATAATATATGCTTAAATGGGTATTTTCAATGTGCATGCACTTTTTTCTTTTCTCCTCTACAGGTCTTGGAATTGCTGACTTCTGCACGTGGCACCCCTCAGAGCTCCCCCAGAGCCAACCAAGCAGCACGTGCCAGTGTGCCTCGTCCACAGGCTGGAGGCTCGGCCCAAAGCACAGGCAATGCTCTGTCGCAGGGCACCTGAGGCGCTCCAGGCCGCTCCGGCTAAGCTCTGATTCTCAGTACCGGCAGACCAGATGCACAACTCCAGACAGACAACCATGCTAAAAGCATTTGTGGGCATTTGCTAAGAGCATTTTAACATTTTCTGATTACTCTATGACAAATATTAGCTGTAAAGCCTTGTCTCATTAAATGTCAAAGGGAGAACAGGATTCACACGACTTCATTTCAAAGGGCTTGATTTTAATTCCCCATCAAAAACCAATCTCAAGGCAGGACATTCCTAGCAGCCATCCAACACAAATCTAATGATGCCTAGCTGGGATGTGTTTTTCCTCTGGGGAAAACACATGAGTTCTTAAGCAAAACTGTTCATATATACATTTCAAAATCAATCACACTGTATGAATATTTTTGTTAACGTGATCCCAAGTTATAAAACCAGAGACAAAGTATAAATATGCCAAGGTCTGAATATTTATTCAGCTGACTAAGAAAATAAACCACAAGAAATTCCAGTTTCTCAAAACTGGCAAAGTCTACAGTCTCTAAGTGATTGGAGAAAGTACTAGCAGCGAACCTAGCAGTAGATGGAGTGAGAGAAGCCACCCATGAATGGATCATCCTAATGAGAAACCAGGCAAGCAAACCTCTCCCTCCAGCTCAGTGCCCTCAGCTGCAGCACCTGACAGATGGTTCCACGAAGGGCCTACAACCCTGCTTTGAGAGTCCGTGATGGCAGCAGCCAAAACCACGGCCTCCTTTCTGTTCTAAGGCGCAAAGTACTTCCCCAAACCGAATATAGATGGCTGCAGCCCCCACACAAAACCAGCAGCTATTTTTTGTCTGATAATGTTGAAGTGTTTCTCTAGAAAACACTTTAATGCAAATTAGGCATTATTACAAAAAAGAAGACACTCAATAGCCAAAGCCAGTATTTCCTATAAATGGAAATAATCACCGAATACACAAGTCAAACGGACGCACAATACTAGCTTGTGTTTATTGTTTACCATGTGACAAGCACTGTTTTATGCTCTCTCCACGAATTAATTCATTTTATCCTCATGAAAAATATGGGTTAGGAGTGATCATCTCCATTTCATATATGAGAAAACTAAGGCATAAATTGATTAAGTAACTTGTCTAAAATCATACAGCAAATAAATGGCACAGCTATGATCAAATCATGGGTGGGATGGCTCAAGAATCTTCACTCTTAACCTTTTTACAGGAACTCAGATTATCAAGAAATATATAATTACTTTAATAGGCAGACAGATTCCAACATGGCCAAGGTACCAAAAAAAAAAAAAAACCTATGTGATTAATAGATAGATACAAATTGTATGACAGTATTTGAATTCATAAAGATAAGGAAATGTAGGACTTTTGGTCCATGCTGAAAACACTCAATTGTTGACTTTTTACCTGAGTGAATAGTTGGGGTGTTCATGAAAGCACCTGAGCTTTTCTCTCTAGGTAACTGGTCCCACTTGAGCCCAGCTTAGTTGCGGCAGGCTGCTCTGACACCTGCTGACCATGCAGGGCAGGAGGAGCACCGCAGGGTACATGGACACACAGCACATGTCTGGTGGACGGTAAGATGCCCTACGTGGCTGACCCCAAGCGTTACAGCACTCTGGAGCAGGGCGGGGCGCAGAGATATCAACGCTGATCAAGGTTCTTGAATGAAACCCTCAATCCTGAAAAACTAGTTGAAATGAATCTCAAAACCATATTTAAGAACTCAAGAATGGGGGAGAAAGAACATACGGGAACAAATACGGTGGCCCCATCTGGGCAACCTCTGATCGCTGCAACTTGAGGCTATCCCGTCTTTTATGCACAACCTCCAATTCTTAAAAACACAAAAAAGATACAATAACCAATGTGAATGTGTAACAGCTATAATAGGGGTCCTGGTCCTGAGCTGTCTTTGTCACAGAAGACGAGTGTTTGCCATAACTGCTGTGATCTGCTAACCTAAAAAGCAAAGCAAAGCAAAGCAAAGCAAAGCAAAAAACTGGTTAAAGTCCGGTCTTGACGCAGGATGCTGGATCTTATGCTGGGCTGTACGTAATCATGAAGCATCTCCTCCCGCGAGAAGAAAGCTGACTGAAAGTAGCGACTGGGCTTGTCTTCTCCACCACGGTGGCCCGGCTGCACCCCAAAAGCACATTGTAGGTGCTATTAAGCATTTTTTTCAATGACTGAGTGACTGAAACCGTTACCATTTTCAGGAGCCAGCGTTCATCTTGTTCCTTGACTCTAAGAGAACTTAGAGTCTTAGAACTCTAAATACAAAGATTCAAGGCTGACTCACCTTAGGGTGACCTGAGCACATGCGTTGGCTTTTACGGAATTTCAGTGAGTAAGGAAGTAACCACTAGAATCGGTTCCACTTAAAAACGAAAGACTCCAAACGTTTCTATAAACTCTGGTTTGATCGGGAAGAGCCAAAGGCTTCCCCGAGCCCAATCAGACCATCCTGTGAGCAATCTCCACTCACCAACTTTGCGTCCTGCCCTCCAACACCAAATCTTTTCTCTCCAAAGCCCACTTGCCAGAAACGGACCAGGCACATGCTTTCCCGGCCCGCAGTTTCGGCTGGAAGACTTTGCTCGCCCTGCACGCATCCTGCATGCGCCCTGCACACGCCCTGCACGCGCCCTGCACGCGTCCTGCACATGCCCTGAATATGCCCTGCATGCACCCTGCATGCGCCCTGCACACGCCCTGCACACGCCCTGGAATATGTCCTGCACACGCCCTGAATATGTCCTGCACACGCCCTGCACGCGCCCTGCACGCGCCCTGCTCGCGTCCTGCACACGCCCTGCATGCGCCCTGCACGCGTCCTGCATGCGCCCTGCACGCGTCCTGCATGCACCACTACGATGGGCGGCCCTGCTCGGGCTGCGCAGCTCCCCAGGGCAGGCTGGTGCAGGGCGCTCACGGGCTCGTGGGGAAAGGTGAGCGCTGCTGGTTCTGAGCCAGCCAGGCTGGAAACGGTGCTCCGTGTCCCTAGAGCAACCTCCAACAGCATCTGGCACAGCACTGCCACAACCAGGCAGGTGAACAGAGCCTACTGTGGACAACAGCAGGAGAAAGGAGCAGAGAATGTGGCAATTTAGGGGAACCTGACCTTCCGAGTCTACAAGAGTAATACTAGGTCATTTTTTAAAGAATGGTTTAACTCTTTAGAAGTTCTGGCTGCCTTTCACTTTGCAGTACACTGTTGTCATTCTGTAAAGTAAATCCAATTATGAATGAACACAATGGGAATCACATGATCTGCTTTACCAAAAAAACCCAACTCACAGTAAGTAAGCCAGAACAACCTACATAAAAGGATAAAAGCTCGGCTTTTATCGTCCTTCTGAAATAAGTGTTCTTCTTGGACAAAAGATAATTCATTTATATTTTGCAAGACGTGAAAATGCAACACAATAACGAGAAACAACCATGCACTGTACCTTTACTTCAGCAACTCATGTGCTGGTCATTCTCAGAGCAGAGTCAATTAAAAGCTGGTTTTTCACAGGCTTTGCAGCAAGGTCAGTGTTTAATAAACCAGTTTACTCAATTCCATTATTAAACTGATTGATTTCAATCACCATATATATGGGTATTGTTTTTTGTAATGCTAAACGCAAAAGGAAGAGCTGGGACAGTCTCATGGGTACACTGCTAGCAGGGCGCTGCTAAGGACTCGTGAAGCCTGACACCTGTGAAAGTAGATTCAATTCGCATCCCTACTATGCTAATGCCCGTGACCTACTCAGTCAAAACATACTGGAGCCCATTCTCGATTTTACCTCAATGCCAATAAACTCAGCAACCATACATCAAAGGCATGCATAAAGAAAGAGCTTCCTCTACTCTGCTTTCCATAACGTTCAAGTGATATCCAAGAAATAAAAGGCAATACAACTATATGGACACTTTAGTCTCCAGTGTCTTAGGGCAGCTACCAGGAAAACACCTCAATGTGGAATTATAACCCATATCAAACTCTGAAATCTATTCTATAACTATTTGTTACAATCTACTTTGAAATTTACGGCTTTTTTGTAGTAATGCTATTTTTCATAATAAAAAATATTTTTAAAAAATGCAATTAAAAAAAAACACACTACAGCATCTATGGTGGGTCAGTGAAAGAGCTTTTGAGAAACACATCCCAGGTTTGAAATCTTTATGGGCCTGAAATGTTCTCCCACAATCCCTGCAAGTGACCAGCTGGGAGAGCTCCAGGCCGCTGCTCCCCAGAGGCAGGTGTGGCGGGGGTGGCGCCAGCAGTTCCTACCCCAGGGGCACTGAGGGGACCCACTGCTGGCCAGCAGCGTCTCCACATATGACAAGTTTGGATCCTTACCTCTATTTATTCTGTAGGATTCTTTTTCACCTCTGAACGAAAGTCTATTTTAACAGCAGTTTGTGGAATATTAAACCCTCTTTGAACCACACAAAGAAAAGTAAGCAATGATTCAGTGGCAGATGATGATGCAAAAATGAAATTTTGATGTTTATTCATTTTTAAATGCAGTAGACATTTGCATTTTCTTTTGAGGGAAAGGGGTCATGAGATTCCAGGGTATCTAATTTGAATTCATAACTACATCTGGGTAAAATGAACATTTAAATTATTTGCAATCCCTTCTAGGTTGGTGAATACTGCAGGGAAACTCACCTGGAACTTCCGGAGAGAATCTTGCAGAGTGTCGAGATACAAAGAGTTTCAGTTCTTGGTCCAAGTTGCATTCAATCAGGTTTGTGTCCCATGATCGGATTCCTAAGGACAGAAAGGAAACGGTTGACAGACTTCCAGTTTTGGCCACGTCACAGGGGTTTGGAAAACGTCACTACACTGTTTCTCAGGCTCTGGTAGGGTGTGGAAGCTGCCTTCTGAAGAGCTTGGTTTCTAACAGTGGATGCCACAACACGGAGGGCTGGGGAGGTAGAAACCACAAGGGAGGGCAACTAGCAGTGTGCAATGAACCCCTGCCCCTCATAAAATGTAAATGCAGCTTTTCTGCAAGAATAAAAGAAGACTATCATTAAGGGAATGACAACTGCACTCTGGGGAAGGAGTAGAGAGGGCAGAAACAAGATGGCCAGGTCTGTGGCAGTCCCCAGGTGTCAGCGGTACCAGCATAGCTCTAGCTTTCCTGGGCTCCCTGTAAGTGGTAGGAAAATGGAGTACACAGGTGCAGGAGGCAGGGGCTTGGGGCTGGCATTCAATCTGGGCACGGTTTTTAAAGGAAGTCTCTAGTGTGCGTGTCACCATGCATGAGAGTCGTTTCTCAACCCCTGGATATCAATGCCAAACCCACTGGACCCTTGGTTAGGCGGACCTCTGTGTTCTGGACTCGACCTGTCTGTCCTCCCAGGCATTTGTTTTGCCCGAATAGCTTGGCAGGCAGCTCTTTCATTCAGGAATTGTTAGTTGTGTTGAATTTTCTTATCCAGAGGCAAAGAAATGAAGCAACTTTTTATACGTTACAAAACTTCTATGGGGTCAGGGGCAGTGAACTTGTCTACTCTCACGGAAGCTCAGGCTTCCTTTCGCTAGGCCGGGGGCCGGAGGAGAGCCAGCACAGGGGCACCAACAGAGGGACTGTGGTTTCGGGCCTCCCTGGTCTCTTCCTTCCTCCTCCTTCCTCTTCCTCCCTCCTACCCACCCTCCCACCAGGGGGCAGCTGAGAGGGAGACCCAGAAAGCATCAGAGAAAGGAGATCTGGGGAGACAGCAAGGAAAACCAGGGAACCCCCCCTCAAACTCTGGAGTGTGTGCGTTTTTACATTCTTTTACATTTTCCCAAATAGACTGCTCATGGGGAGGCCAGGACGCAGTCTCCGTGATGGTGCCTTGTACGGGGCATCCTCAGAGATCGACAGGAACAAACCTCTGAGTGCCAGGCATTTACTGCAGACCTTCCAAAGGGCAGGTGCTTGACCTTCACGTGTATCGCAGCAGGTATACTATCTCCAAATAAGCACCATGTCATTTACTCATTTTTGTTGGTCATTAGTGCTTTCAGACTTGAGAACACAAATGGCAGTGCATTATTGGACACCGCTGTAAAGCCTTAATGCATATCTGTATTCACTTCCATTTATGTCTGTGCAGTATTCTTATCTTGCAAAGAATCAACCTAAATTTATATGCAAACATTTAAAAACTATCCTATAACCTCAGTTTATTGTATATCTAGTACCTTCAGATTGTACATGAAAGGCCTTTTCATTTGTGAAGAAATACAAAGGCAGAAATTTCTCCCATGATAAATGGGAAGAGTTTAGGTATGGAAGAGTTAACATTCCTAAAGAGAGGCTAAGGTAGGAGGGAGAATTTTGTGGGTCTCCCCAGAAACATTAACAGCCTCAGTTTGCATTTGTGCTAATGGAGTATTTAAATTTTAACAAGTAAGGCTTGTCACGATTTGTGGATCTTTTTAGTGGAGAAATGATAAATTAGTTCTTTCTGTTTCGTGGGGAGCTTGACAGGTTGAGAGGTCTGAATTCATTAGAATATTTTATTTCAACGTACACACTATTTCCGCCCAGTGTGAGAATCACTGAGTCCTGTCTGAGCTGACTAATCAGTAATGTTGACTGAATTCTCCAGGCTCCAGGCCTGAGCTCCACTTTGTCTTCCAGCTTGTCGATAAGTTAATAATAAAACATGTTTTTAAACTAAATTCATACAATTTTTCTGCCTTTGTTTCAAGTAATGTCCAAATTGCTACATAATTTGAATGACTTTGGGTTATGGGTAGGCTTGCTCTTACATTATTTGCCATTTTTCCCTGGGCTTCAATTAACTTGTCATGATACATGCAATTAAATGTTTGCTTCATATTTTGTAAAGGCCAGTTGAATGATTTATAATTTAGCAATTAAAAGGTACTAAACTAAAAAGGCATTTAGTAATTTTGAAGTTTCATGAGTAAATACCTAATAAAAATAAGATTTCTCATCTTTATATCACCAATGGAACTAAAAGTTTAGCTTGGGTTCTCTTTTTAAGAGAGCAATTTCCAGCCACATTATTTCTTAACAATGCATAATCATTACTACCACTTATAAAATACAGGTTACAATGGATTCACTAGTAATTTTAGCTGGAAAGCAAAACATTGGAACCAGGCCACTGTCTATACCAATTTTAGAAATAAAATACTTTGCACTCACTCTGTACCTGCTACTTGAAAATATTAGTAAAGGGAAATAGTATCTCTCACTTTAAGTCCATACTGCATTCAGTAGGTTGATGTATCTCCCTTTTGTACCTGGGAGGAGTTAACAGTGGGCCCTCAAAAGCTCCGAGGGCAGAAAAAAAATATTCTTTAGGGCTCTTCCTAGAGTCTCCCTGTGTCTGTTCATGGCTGGAGGGGATACTGGGTGTTTCAGAAACAAGCCCTCCGGGTCCCTGGTGGGGAGCAGAGGGGCCATGATGGCTTCCCAGTCCTCTTCTCTGACGTCCCCCCATCCGCATCCCCCCACCCAATACACCCCAGTTCAAGCTGGCCCCAGACCTTTAATTCTCCCAGATCTGCACCCCTTACTGGCTTACCCAGGTGGGGGCAGAATAAGGGGTCCAGGTGGAAGAGACAAAATCTCTCGGCCCGGAGGTCCCCGTCACCCCGACCGGTGTGGTGCGGCATCCTGAGAACGCTCCCAGCCCCCTCGGGGGCAGCCCCCCAGGTCTGGAAGGAAGCGCCATCCTGTGTCCATCTGGCAGTTCTTGGACCTACTCTTGCCTCACCCTTTTCCTCGGGGAGTAACAAAAGGCCTTTCTTCTCAATTCCACAACTCCCTGGCCGTCCACAAAGGGGAGGCTAACACACACATGAAGCTCGCACGTGGGAAGAAGGAGAAAATAAAAGGTGGAGGGGGTGGGGCAGCAGGTGTGAGTCAGGGAAAAGGATGAGGAAGAGCCAGGGACCCTTACGGACGGACGCCGAATTTCCCCAATGTTGCCAATCACATGAATGCGTTGCAGGATTGTTTCATGGAATCAACCACAACAACAAAATGGCACCTCCTGTTTAAATGACTAAATTCCATGTTCCCAAGTGAGACAGAAGATTGAAGACTACGGAATAAAATGGCTATGGATTGTTTGTTGAAAGCACACAGGCTCTATCTGGCAGTTATTTTGGAGTTTGACAAGTTACTTTTTGTCTATGGATGTCAGTTGTTCCCTCTGAGAAATAGGTTTTTGAATATTTTTGCAAGTACCTAAATGATTAACCTAGAATCATAAGATTCTATTTGTAAAAATTATGCCAAAAACCTACCTCAAACCAGATTAGAATCATAAACTAAAGAAGCAATAAAAACAAAGGAAATGCTAAATTCACGTAGACTTTATTTCTCAGGGATTTCCTAATTTTCTACTTGACCTAACTGATGATCCTCATTTCAATTTTCTTTTTCTTTTTTTTAAAGCAGCAACTTGAGGGTCATAAAAAATAAGCTCTTTGAGAAGATTAACAAAGAATCATCAGTTTAATGACTGTAAGTGTTGGGGCTGGTTTGCATTTCAACGTGGATCACAGCACCTTGAGTAAATAACAGCAATTAAGCAGCAAGCAGAAATTCATCTCCCTTTGACTTTGAAAAGTATAAAGGCAAATATAGTAAATTTAACACGCTTACCATATATGTTTTCTGCCCTGTTAAAATGACAAAAAGTAAAGCCCAAATCTCTTCATTCTATTACTGTCTTAGACTGAAGATATTCAAGAGTGACATCAGATACAGACTGCACAACAGGACTGATTGTAAAAACTCAGAAATGGACATCACAATACTACCTAACTGTAATACAATAATGTTAGTACACTGAATGAAGCTGAATGTGAGAATGATAGAGGGAGGAGGGCTGGGGGCACAAATGAAATCAGAAGGAAAGACAGACGATAAAGAATGAGATGGTATAATCTAGGAATGCCTAGACTGTATAATGATAGTGACTAAATGTACAAATTTAAAAATGTTTTTGCATGAGGAAGAACAAAGGAATGCCAGTATTGCAGGGTGTTGAAAATAGATGGTAATTCATATTTAAAAATTTTAACCTTTGTGTGAGACTAAAGCAAAAAACGTTTATTTGGTACAAAATTTATATTTTGACTAGTGCACTTCCTAATATAACTTATGTAGACAGCTTAATTGAACACCATAAGTACATGGATCCTTGAGTAGGACATAAGATTTTGTATGTTTGTCCAGTGTGATGCCCCAATAAATCCCAGATTTGAACAGTGAATCAATAACTATTCGCGAGTCTCCTTGGGGGAATGGTGAGAAAGGGGGAAAACTCAACTTCCCCAAGTGGAGAATTCTTGATATTCTCACCAGCAGTGGGGACAACCAAAGCAATAGGCTGAGTCCCCAATCTTGGGGTTTATTCATATGAAACTTAACCCTGCAAAGGATGGGTCAAGCCTACTTAAAATTAGGCCTAAGTGTCACCCCCAGAGAACCCCTTTTGTTGCTCAGATGTGGCCTCTCTCTCTCCAGCCAACACAACAAGCAAACTCACTGCCCTCCCTGTCTACGTGGGACATGACTCCCAGGGGTGTGGACCTTCCTGGCAACGTGGGACAGAAATCCTAGAATGAGCTGGAACTCAGCATCAAGGGATTGAGAAAATCTTCTCAACCAAAAGAGGGACGAGCAAAATGAAAGAAAATAAATTGTCAATGGCTGAGAGATTCCAAACAGAGTCAAGAGGTTATCCTGGAGCTTATTTTTACGCATTAAATAGACTATCACCTTTTTAGTTAAGGTGTAATGGAGAGACTGGAGGGAACAGCCTGAAAATGTAGAGCTGTGTTCCAGTAGCCAAGTTTCTTGAAGATGATTGTATAATGGTATAGCTTTTACAAGGTGACTGTGTGATTGTGAAAACCTTGTGTCTGATGCTCCTTTTTATCTACCTTATCAACAGATGAGTAAAACATATGGAATAAAAATAAATAATAGGGAGAACAAATGTTAAAATAAATTTAGATTGAAATGTTAGTGATCAATGAACAGGAGGGGTAAGGGGTATGGTATGTATGAATTTTTTTTCTGTTTTCTTTTTATTTCTTTTTCTGAATTGATGCAAATGTTCTAAGAAATGATCATGATGATGAATATGCAACTATATGATGATATTGTGAATTACTGATTATATATGTAGAATGGAATGATGTTAAGAATGTTTTTGTTTGTTGCTATACTTTTAAGAGAAAATTAATTAAAAATTTAAAAAAAAGAGTGACATCAGAAAGCTACAACGTAGTGGGCCAGCACACCTGAAACACCCAGTGGCTGGCACACACAGCTGTCTTTGTATGCACATATCTCTGTGATTCCCAGTGTTGACAAGAGGAAAAGTTACACTCTTTAACAGTAATTGAAAGCCTCAAACTGATACTTAGTATTCCTTATATGTTTCAGTTTCTTTTAAAAAATAAAATGAAACAATAAAAACACTTTGCACAAAGCTCTAGAATTCTATTTGCAAGGCATAGATTGCAGGTAGTCTACACATTAAAATAAATCAGAGGCGTGAGCATGGCTGTTTAGTGCACCTGTGCTGATTAGGAAGGGGACCTCGGGGAGAAGGGCCTGGAATGGTAATTGGTGTGGAAGACAATGGTTTCGCATAAGGTCTTCCACAATTAAAGAAACAAAGCCAGACTATTGTTCCAAACTCTGAGCGAAGACAGGATTAAAGCCCACTTCGCGCCTTTGAGTAGAGCTGAGAAAACTAGTCATCTTCCTTGGTTTCAAGAAGCATTTATGGGGCCTCCATATGAGGTGCTTCCGCCTGCCGATCTACTCCGCTACCACAATCTCCCTGCAGATTTATAGGCTATTCTCTAGGCTTCGCGGAGAGCTCTCAGCAATCAGACGGGAAAAACCCAAACTGCGAGGGTCTCCAACCCACAGGGGGTCAGTTAGGTGAGAGGAGAAATAGGAAGAAAAAGGGGGCAGAGGTGAAGCGCATTCTGGGCCCCAGCACACCTCAGAGCGATGCCCTGGAGCCGCCCACCCAGCCCCGCCCAGCCCCGCGCCACACAGCAGCGGCCGCCCATCACGTTGCTCCCGGGTTGGGCTGGACCCGACGGCTGCGCAGCCTGCGGTGCTCGGGGACAGGGAAGCCTGTCCCGGGGATTGGTCATCTCAGAGCCCCAGCAGCCAGGAGACCGTGGGCGGAGGCCGCAGCGGGTCCAGGAGGGCGGGACCCAAGAGGGCGGGGCGCAGGAGGGCGGGGCGCAGGAGGGAGGGACCCAGGAGGGCGGGGCGCAGGAGGGAGGGACCCGGAGGGCGGGGCAGGAGGGAGGAACCCAGGAGGGCGGGGAGCAGGAGAGAAGCACCCAGGAGGGCGGGAGGCAGGAGGGAGGGACCCAGGAGGGCGGGGCGCAGGAGGGAGGGACCCGGGGGGACGGGGCGCAGGAGGGAGGCGCCCAGGAGGGCGGGGCGCAGGAGGGAGGGACCCAGGAGGGCGGGGCGCAGGAGGGAGGCAGGGGGGCGGGGGCAGGAGGGAGGGACCCAGGGGGGCGAGGAGCAGGAGGGCGGGGCGCAGGAGGGAGGTACCCAGGAAGGAGGGACCCGGAGGGCGGGGCGCAGGAGGGCGGGGCGCAGGAGGGCGGGGCGCAGGAGGGCGGGGCGCAGGAGGGCGGGGCGCAGGAGGGCGGGGCGCAGGAGGGCGGGCAGCATCTGGTCCTGGGAGCATGGAAATGGCTCTGTCCACTCACTTGGATAATTCTTAATGGGATCAATACAACCATTTCAGAGTTTCGTACAAAAACCTGACCAAATTCGTAAATTCGACTCAGGAATGCGTGGTGACTGGAAAGGGGATATGGGGAGGCTTCTGGGATTCCAGTCACGTCTGCTTCTCGAGCTGCTTAACACAGGTTGTTCATTTTGTGAAAATGCACCGAGCTGTCCATCTACCTTTTGCGCCCTTTTGTCTCTAGACGTAAATAAATTTTATGCATTAAAAAATCAAATCTTTTTATCAGAAAAGATTTTATCCTTTTATCAAAGGCCAATCTTTTCATCATCTAGAGCTAGTATTATAAAAATACAAATGAGGAGTAAAGACAGGAAGCACTCCGCAGCAGCACTCGGCTACATCCATTTTATCCTCAACCAGAAGCAGCTCAAAGGAGCCCCTGAGGAGCAGCTGAGAGCCGATGGGCGGCCACCACGCAGGAAGACAATGCCGGCCGAGGTGGTGCTGAGCCTGCCCGGGGACAGGAGGAGGGGAACCCTGAACACTGCTGTACGTCGGTCTCCCTCTGATACTGGCCTCCCCTGCACCGGTATCGGGACAGGGACAGGGCACAGCGATGCCACGGTGCCCGCAGGAGCGGCGTGACCTTGAGCTGGTCCGCGATGCCTCCCACCACTCCGGACCCTCATTTCTAAAGGGAAGGTGGTGCTGGCTCGCCATAAGGGAGGTTATGAGGGTCTCACAGACAGGAAAGCCCCTCTAATGTGGGACAGATTCCCGGCACTGTTGCTGAAAAACGGCATTTTTGTAAATCCAAAGTCATTGCGTTCTAGAGCAGCCACACCCAAAGTCAGTACTGGGAAATTTTTCATACGGGAAAATGTGCAAATCAGCCAAATTAGGACAGTTCGGATTAATGGCCTCTAGTTTGAAAATGAAAGGTTGTTGAAATGCTCAAATAAATCATTTCATTATAGAAATCTCATTCTGAAAATTTTTTTCAGTATAAAATGCAACGATTGCATTTTGCTATTTTTTTTAAGTTGTAAAGAAAAAATCAGTGCCTAAAGTTAAACAAAAGAACGAGGTGGGCAACTCAGTCCCCACTCGGCAGCCTTTTGTTCTGGGCACAAGTGGCCCTTTCCAAACGCAGAGGCACATGACAAGGGTTTGCTTTTTGTTTTGTTTGTTTGGATCTAAAATATGTTTTTTCTTTAATCTTTTATTAATGGGGGGGGGGGCCGAGGGCTGCGGGGACTCTTTGTCCGCACTGGCCGCGATGGAGCCCGCAGTGCGGCCTGCCCACGCCCACGCCCGCGCCCGCGCCCGCAGAGGCGCTTGAGCCCCGCCCTAGGGAGCGCGCGGGCCCGGCGCGGGGATGCAGGGAGAGGCGGAGGCGAGAGCTTGCCCCCCCGGGGTCGGGCCGCGACAAAGAGGGGCGCAGGAAGAGGTGGGCGCGCAGCCCGCAGAGCCGAACTCAGCGGGCGGTGCCCGAGAGGTGCGCCCAGTGCGGGGGCAGGGGGCGATGCGGAAGGCCTGGGGGCGCAGCGACCGGCGATGGGGGCGCTGCGGCAGTGCGGGAGGGTGGTGCGGAGGGCAGTGGGGGCGGTGCGGAGGGCTGGGGGCGCTGCGGCGATGCGGGAGGCGATGGGGGCAGTACGGGGGGGGGGCGATGGGGACACTGCGGCAGGGCGGGGGCCTCTGCGGCGGTGCGGGGGACTAGGGACGGGTGGGTCCGCGCGCCCGAAAACGCGTCCTCCCGAGCCTCACTGCCCCGCCCAGTGCTCGCGACCTCGGTATGTGGCCTCTGCCCGGCGCGCCTCGGACACGACCTGCCCACGCGCACCCCCAGCCGCCCTCCTCAACGCTTGGACCTTTAAAAGGAGAAACCGCACCCCACAACTCGGGGTTTCATTGTCCTTCAGAAAGGGGCGCCAAGGCCCGGGGCGGCGGCGAGGCGGCTACGTCTGGGAACCATCCCTGCGTCCCGGGGGGCCGGGGGGGGTTGCGGGGGGGGGGGGTTGGGCGGGCGTGGCCCTAGCTCTCGCCTAGTCATTCCCAGGAAAGAATAGATCTGGAGGTTTTGAGGCCAGAAAAGACATTTCTGGGGGCGAAAAGGCAGTGCACGAGGCAGGCTGCTAGGCGAGCGCGGGCACATAGCCCCGTACCCCGGGTCTGCCCAGTCCCAAGCAGGGGCGAGGGGAGCTGGGGGGGGGGCACGGCGTGTTCCCCCCCGCAGCCTGCGGCTTCCTGGTGGCCTCTGTTCCTCTGACACCTGCATTTCCCTTCCGGGGGGAGGAGGTCCCCCCCCCCCCCCGGCTCCGCGGAAAGCCAGGTGCAGAGCTCGAAGGGATGAGGCGCGCTCTCCTCCGGGTCTCAACCCTGACCACTCGGATTATACACCGAAAGTGGACAGCAGGAGCCCGGGCGGCGGCGGGGGCCGAGGGGGCCGCTGCGCCCTGGGTGGGGTCGCGCGCGCCTCCGCGCGCCAGGGCCACTCACCCAGTTCGATGGTGCCGATGGCGCGTCGCAGGTGCTCCTCGGTCACCACCTCGCCCACGACGACCAGCAGGTAGAACTTGCTGTCGAGAAAGCGGTGCGACAGGCTGGGCGAGGTGGCCGCCGCCGGGCTGGGGACGCCGCCGCACGGCTCCGGCTCGCAGGCCGCCGCCACCACGGTCGCCATCCTGCCGCCGCCGAGTCCGCGGACCGTCGCCTCCGGCCGCTCGGCTGCTCTGCGACGGGAGGCAGCTGGGCTCCCCGCGCCGCCCCGGCTCCGCCCCGGCCCCCCCGGCTGCGCCCCCGCCCTCGCCAAGCGCGGCCCGCAGCGGACTGAGGGGCGGGTCGGCGGCGCCGCCTTTATACGGAGCCTGCGCCGGCGCGCGGGGGAGGGGGAAGGGAGGGAGAGGGGGAGGGGAGGGGGAGGGGACCACCCGCACCTCCCCAGCGGTGGCCGCGGGCCCGGCGCTGATGTCATCTGCAGCAAGCCGCCTCCCCGCGGCCCGGAAGCGCAGGGACCGGGTGTGCGGACAATGGGCTGGGCAGGCGCTCCGGCGCGGGGACCCGGACGGCTCTCGCCGCCGCTGGGCAAGGGGATGCGGCCCCCGACCCCGGCCCCGGTCCCGGCCCGCCATGCAGCCCCCGCGCGGCCGGGTGGAGAATGGGGGGCGCGTCCGACTCCAGAGCAGGCGCGGGGGCGCGGGCAGCCCTGCGTGCTCGGGCGCCCGCCGAGGAGGACCCGCCGGTCTCTCCTTTGACCTTGGGCTTCAGGAAGACGCCTCTACCCGCTCGGCGAGGACGGTTTTTCCCTGAAGAATGCACTGAAAACGCCGAGCCGAAGCCTGCTATTGTTCAGGGCCTGGACGCTGCAAAGCCCGGTGGCGAACAATTTTCCAGGCTCGTGGGACTCGTGGGAAATGAGATGAATGCAGATGCATTGTCTTAAATACAGATTTCTTTTTTATTTCTTCAGTAACAGGCTGAACATATAGTGTCAGGCATAACAAAGAATGAAGAGAAGATGCTCTACCCAGCAGGACAGGGACTATAATGGACTTTCCAGTTCTTTGGGGAACACACAAGCAATATTATTTTATGTGACTGTGATTCCTTTTAAAATATACGCAGCATGAGAATTTTTATTGCCCTTGCCTTGTGTAGAAGAACTCGTTGAAATGTTTTTAAAATGCAGTTCATGTACAACCATTTCTTGCAAACATACTGAATACAGCTCCTGTCCCAGGAGAGGTGAGGAGGAAGAAGGAACTAAATGTGTAAGCACGGTGTTATAAAAGACTGGGGGATTGGAGGTTCAGGGAAGAGAAATGGATGGAGCTTGATGTGGCCAATATCCCTGTAAACACCAAGGTGCATATTAAACAAGTTATCACCAGGGTATTTTAAGATTTCCAAAGGAACCTAGTGTCTTGGGTGTTAACCTCCGTGACTTAGGGGTTTGCCTTTAGCTCTTTCCTGAAGCCCTGCATTGGAGGCATGCTGGGCAGTTAAGGCTGTGGGTCCGATGCTGGAGTCCAGTCTGACCAACGGGAAATGAGGAGGCCGCCGGCAGCAGTTGGGGTCTGCGCCAAACTCACTGCGTTCAGCAGTGAACAATGACTTAAGAATTTCCAAATGGGATGGTGACAAATCGTGTCCTGGCCAAGAGTTTGAATTATTGCTGGAGAGATGACACCAGCAACAAAATCTCAAAGAGGGTGTGGGGTGGAGGGCAGATGTGCTCAGGGGTACTCTCTTCCAAAGATCAGATTTTGGAGTCCACCTCATCTGGCAATTTTTTTTCGATTTCTCTGAAGCACCATGACTTTTATTCATGCAATCACTTTCTTTAAACCAGTTCATTTCTTTTACTGAAGTTTATTTTAAAATGAAATTTTGTATTGCTCTATGAATGGAAGCACTGATAACACATAAATAGGCAGCATCCCTAAAATTGACAAAATGAAATTAAGAAAATATGATTACATCCCTGCTACATACATAGTTGTTGTTCAGTGAAAGTTCAGAAATTGAGGTGTGCCCTCTCCAGGTTAAAAACAAATAAGCAAAGAAACAAAAAACAAATAAGCAGTTGTTAGAGAAGTGTTAAAGATACACTAGCACCTAATTGAGTTGTTCTCCGTGTCATAACAGAAGGTTGGATGAGAGTTACAGCAGATGAGCTCTCTTACCGTGTGAGTCAATGCACAGAATCCCACGTCCACGAATACCTGAGTCATTGGCCACGCTCGGAACAGCCGAGACAGAATGGAGAGAACACGAACTAGGGATGCGACCCTACCATATAGCGCTGTAACTTTGGAAAAGCGACTGTTCTTGGAGCTTCAGGCCCCTCATCTCTATAATGGGAAGGATAACATCTTTATGAGTGTTTGAGTGTGTGTGTGTGTGTGTGTAAGCTCCTCCTGGTTTTTCCAGTCTCTATTTCATTTATTTTCACTCTGATTTTTATTATGATTCCCTTCTGCTCACTTTGGGTTTGGCTTGTGCTTCTTTTTCTAGTTTCTCCTGATGTGGGTCAGGCTGCTGATTGGAGATCTTTTCTAATGCAGCACTGCCTTTGCTACATTCCATAGATTTTTGTATGTTGTGTGCTCATTTTCATTTGTCGCAAGATATTTCCTAATTTCCCTTCTGATTTCTTCTTTGAACCATTGGATGTTTAAGAGTATATTGTATAATGTCCACATATTTATAAATGCCACGTATTTTTCAGACCTTTCTCTCTCTGCCATTTATTTCTAGCTTCTTCCCAGTGTGGTCAGAGAAGATTCTTTGTATGATTTTAGTCTTTTTAAATTTATCAAGACTTGTTTTCTGACCTAATATGTGGTCCATGCTCGAGAATGACCTGTGTGCACCTGTGAAGAATGTGCACTCTGCTAGTATGGGGTGGGATGTCCTATATATGTCAGCTGGTTCTAGCTGGTTTACATTATTGCTCAAGCCCTCTGTCTTCCTGCTGCTCTTCTGTCTAGATGTTTAATCCGTCATTGAGCTTGGTGTGTTGAAGTCTCCTGCTATCATTGTAGAACTATGTATTTTTCCCTTCAAATAAGTCAGTGTTTCCTTCATATATTTTGGGGCTCTGTTATTAAGTGCATATATGTTATCATTATAACATCTTGATGAATTGCCCCGCTTTATCAAGCATAGTGTCCCTTTTAGCACTTCTTGACTTAAAGTTTATTTTCTCTGAAGTTAGTGCGGCCATCCCGCTCTCTTTTGTGTAACGTGGAGATGCACACGGAAGGATCTTCGTTCTCTTCCGGGTCCCACTCACTTCCAGCTTCTAGCTATTCCCTAAGGCCTCCCTGTCCATTCGAGTTCACTTTCCTTAGACAGGACTCCAGCACCTGTCCTGACTCAGTGGGGCCACGCCTGAACTTCAGTAACAGCTTGACGAGAACTTGTTTACAATGAGTCCACCACCCTTCCAGAACGCAGACCAAGAGCAAGGACATATCCAAACTGGAGTACGCTGTCCAAACTACCATCAATGGTAAAAGACGGTCTATGCAAATGGTATACAAAAGAGAGTTTAACTGTCCTAATAATGAATTTAGAGACCAGCAGGAGGCAAACAGCGTAGGGTCCTCCCTGGTCTTTTCTACAGGCATCTTGTTTTGGGCATGCACACTTGGCCCTAGGAAATCCTCCATTTGCATAGAAATGAATGTCCCCATTTCCTAGGAAACAGTGTTTCCTCATGGTCCAGGTGTTACATTGTATGTCCCATAGCCAGCCAGCCTTCACCCCCAAGCAGCTGTGATTTACCGTCTTCTATAGTGTTCTGTAGGAGAGCTCTATGAGCCAACTCTGCGCAGAGTAAGTTCTGGGCAGGCAAGCCAGTGGTGAGCGTCCTGGTTCCATTCTCCAGGCTGCTATCAGACCAACTAGCACAGATACTTATGCAGGACTGTAGGTTTGCAAAGGCTGCCCTGATCCCTCCAGAGCTGGACCAGCGACCCACACGGAGTGGGAGCCAGGCTAGCACTTCGGTAATGAGAGGAGGGTAATGCAGATGGTGATGTGAGACACTCCACGGCTCTACCCTCCCACAGCTTTAAACAACAAACAAGAACTAACAGAAGCACCCTTCTCAAAGTTTTGGAAAACAGCAGTAACAAGGTAAGCATCAAATCAAGAAAAAGGCAACTAAAAAGGGCAGGATCTCACCTTTGCTGCCCCCCCCCCCCCGTGTGTGTGTGTCCCTCTCAACTCCAAATTTGGTTGAGTAACTTTGATCATGTGTTATGTAGAGCTTTGCAGGTCTGAATTTTGCTGATCGCATCCCTGTTGTGCTATTTAACACTTTCTTCTAGCTCCTGAATTTCTGTACATTGATAGTCATACCTAAATCCTTGATTACTTACATGCTTGTTTGTTGCAATATTTCATAGTCCTGCTTTTCCATTAGGAGACACGCAAAATCTGGGTGGCGCTCTGTGAAGTCAGCAGCTGTTGGTGATCATCACCTAGACTCATTAAGTGTTGGAAAATTGTGAGAGACTAATTTTATTATTCTTTCTACACTTGACAGCTGGAAAATTTATATTAGAGGAACTATCACCCATTGATACATTGGCCAGAGGAATGATTTGTACAGGAAAGGGAGGATATACACATGATGCTTTGTCTTTATTTACTAATTTTCAAAATAGTGTGTTGGTTCCATAATATCCTCCAGAGGTGACCAACCTGTTAGTACCATTAAACATGTAACTTGCAGCAATTATATGAAAAATATGAAATATGCTTTGGGGTTGGTCATCTGATAAGATATTGCCGTTCATCTCATACTTTCCAGTGTCAGAGCCTAGAATTAGCCATTTTTCTGAGGGACCCTGTTCCTTAAGTGGAAAATGACATTTTGAGACCATAATTTGGATGCTATTACTTGTTGCTGCTATCTTGGTCATTGTTTCTAGACTGAGAAAGTGGGCAGAAATAAGGAATCCTTTTTTCAAGATAAAATACATTATGAGTTCATACTGATAATGTCAATTAGAGATCAGAACTACAGGGAATTTGCTTCATCTTCTTTCTAGCATTTGTTTCCTTTGTCCCATGCTGAGAATTCCAGATTTCAATGATACCAACAGCGACAGAATTACAGAGTCCATAATCACTCACTTGCTTTATCCCGTAATATATACAACTTACACTCAAGGAAGTTCATGCAACAACACAACACTTTTGCCAAAGATGTGATCGCAAACAATAGTTTGAAAAATTTTTTGCAATTATTTTTGTTCTTAGAATGTATCACATTAGAGAACCAAAATTCTCACTTGCCAAAAGACACCAAAATTATCACTTTATTTGTTCCCTTAATATACATTATTAATAGAATAACAATAAAAATGCTACTGCTATCAATAGGAATACCGAAAGCAGTTTAGGGTTTTTTTGTTGTTGACATTTTCCGCATCATTAAGTATATCCTTCTAAGGATGCAGTTTCAAAGTAACTTGAATTAATCATTTTTATATGATTATAACTCAATAGATAGTTATCTTCATTTCATTGTTTTCAGTTTTTATGGATTGTTTCTTTAAATTTAATTTCTCTATAATTATGAAAATATTTACATGGTTCTAAAGTCAAATCTACAAGCCAATTTATATTCAGAGACCCTTTGCCTCTCTCTGTACCACCTCCATCTTACTCTCTCTCTCTCCCTCTAAGTAACCTTTCTTTCATGGTTTAGTCTTTCACTTAAAAAATGCAAACAATTACATATATATTTATATCCCCCATTTATTTCTAAAATAAAATAAATTTTCTCAATAAAAATATTTTTAAAACAACAATGTATCCTGGAGATAACTCCTTAGCAGTAAATATTACTAGTCTTCATTTCTTTTTATAGCTGCACTGTGTTTATTCACTTTAATTTCTTCAGCCTGTCCATTATTGTTGGATAGTTGGGATATTTCCAGGTTTTTAAAATATTATAAATGGTAGTTAGCTGATCATTTTTTTTTTTTTACCTGAGAGGCAGCAGTTGGATCACCTGACCGGCATCTCCAAATCTACCTGAGCTCCCCCAGCCCATGCGTCACACTGCATCTTTCCTGATCTGGTTGTAGTATCCCACTCGCACTCAAACCATTTAGGGGCTTCCTATCGCTTTTAGCAGAAAGACCAAACTCCTCAGCATCATCCACACGTCCCTGGAAGCGTGAGCCCTGCTTACCTCAGCTTCACCTGACCCCCCACCCTCACTCTCCGTGCTCCAGCCACACTGCCCTCAGCCGTGTTGCACCCCACATGGGGCCTTTTTCCTGGCTCTTCCTTCTGCCAAGTGCTCTCACTGCTTTTCTTCCCTTCATCCATGCCTGTCCTTCCTGCAGATGGCAACTCAGCTGCCACTTCACCAGGCAAGTCCTCTCTCCCTTCCTCACAACGTCAGTTCACCTTTTTAGACGCATCTTTATCTCCATGCCCCGCTTCTTATTTGTAGCACTTGCCATCATTGCAACTTTACATTTATGTGTGTAATTTTTTATGTGTGTGTCTCTTTACCACACTTTGCTCGATAGGGAGAAGGGACGTCATTGTCCCCCTGTCTCACACACACCTCCTGGCTCACCTTATATTCCTAGTGTCCGGTACAGGCGTGTGCTCAGTGACAGCTTGTCAATGACTGAATGAATGACATCCATATGCCATGTTATGTGCCAGGTGCTCAGAGTTCATTATCTCATTCAATTCCCATAAACTCACCCTAAAAAACTGGCATTGATGTTTCTAATTTTAATCACTTTAAGGTCTGTATTGATGTCCTTTATTTCCATTCTCAATATGGATTATTTGTATTATCTCTCTTTTTTCTTGATCAGTCCTGCTAGGGATTTATCAGTTTTGTCAGTCTTTTCAAAAAAACATCTTTGGGCATTGTTCTAATATGAAAGCTGCTGGAATCCAATAAAGAAATGGGCTGGTTTTTTTAAAAGGAGAATTAATAAGTTGCAAGTTTACAGTTCTAAGGCTGCAAAAAAAATGTCCTAATTAAGGCACCACAAGAGGTTACCTTCATTCAAGAAAGGCCGATGAAGTCAGGGTTTCTCTCTGTCAGCTGGGAGAACACTTGGCTCTCCCCAGGGTTGTTTTCCTTCATCTCCAAAGGTCTCTGGCTGTGTGAGCTCCATCAGTTCTAGTGGCTCTCGTGGCACTGAAGCTTTTTTCCAAAATGGTGCCCTCTTCAAGGGTTCCAGTAAGCAACCCCACCTTGAATAGGTGAAGACACATCTCCATGGAAGCCATCTAATCAAAAGTTATCACCCACAATTGGGTGGGTCGCATCTCCATGGAAACAATAAAAAGGTCTCACCCAGCAACACCAAATGAGAATTAAAGGACGCTCAGAAAGTTTAGGCAGTTTGCTCCAAATCACAGAGATAGTAAGTTGAAAATCTGTGAAAAGGACTCAGGGCTTCAAAGGTCATGACCTTCCTTATGTAATAGCTTCTTCCATGCTGTAGGAATTAAAGCAAGTAAAGAAAACAAAGCGCAGCAATTTAATGAAACATTTTGGCGGGAATAAGAATAAAAGAGAGTTGAGAATCACGATCAATCTTATATTGAATGAGCCTTCAGGACTATTGCTGTAATTTAAGATTGAAATGATTCTGGAATGTAATCTAAAACAATGTCACTCAAGAGTCAAGAAACAGCCTTTCCTGGGTGGGCCACAGTGGCTCAGCGGCAGAGTTCTCGCCCGCCACAATGGAGACTCCCGGTTCTGATTCCCGGTGCTTGCCAATGCAGGAAAATAGAAATAGTCTTTCTTTACTCAGCATTCATCAGTCCTTTCTTTCTAAATTTTAAGCTAGATTAAAAATATATATATAACAGGAAGTCCAGGAATAGAAGCCAAAGAAGTATTGAAGAGGCTTTGGAGAAGATTTTAAAGGTATAACCTCTGTGCTAAGTTGTCAGTGGGAACAGCTACTCTCCATTCCCACAAAACAAATGCACCTAACTCTCATTTGTGGCAATTTTAGTTAGTTGAAAGAGGGACTTTTCTGAAAATTTAGTGTTGTCCTTCAGAGTTAGAGAAAACTTTCTCATACTTACTTCTATCTAATCCTTGCTGATTCAGAAAGGTCCTCTTCTTTTCTTTTGGTGACGTGATGGAAAAACTATCACACAGCAGGACCAAACGGCTGGACTGACCCCTTTCTCCTGCCTGTGTGAACTGGGTCTGTCTTATCACCACCCTTCAACAACAAGCACAACAAGACAAAAAATAAAGCAGCATAGATATCCATACACATAGCTTTCCCCCCAGAAATGGAATATTTTACATACTTTGCTTCAAATGGCAGCTTCTCTTTGGAGCTCTTTCATGCAAACATGTAAAACTCTATTTATCTGTTAAGCCGCTACATAGTAGTGTATAGAATGGATGTGCCAGAGGTGATGCTCCCTTCTCCCTATTGGTGGTC